>NC_091448.1:22508696-22845779 GCF_964237555.1 Oryctolagus cuniculus | reverse complement strand
GGAGCCTGGGGCTGGGGATGCAATAGGTCAGTGCTGGAATGGGGTCTTTGTGCCTTTAATAAGCACATTTTGGCAGGTTTTGAAGGTTAAGTGCAAGGAGTGTGTGTGTATCTCTTTGTCTTTTAGTTTTTGTCCAGTAGAGTATTATGGAAAACGTTGATGTTCTCATTATGAACAGAAAGAGATAGTCCAGATTTTGTATTTATTGTCCAGAAGGGCAGTCCTTTTAAATTTTCCTTTCCTGGATAAGAAACTCTGTGTCTCAGATGTGTGGCCTAAATCAGTGAATTAGGTAAGCAAAATTTAATTTAAAGTTAGTTATCATGGCTTTCCAACATACATAATTTGGAGTTCTGTTTATGTTAGATTTGATAAGATCTTAGGATATAATCATGTTAAATCACAATTGCTAGATGTGTTAGTTCTCTGGACTGTTATTTGTTCTAAATATTTATAAAGCTAAAGCCATGTCCTAACTGTTGTAACAAAATAGTCCTGTTGCACCACCGATTTTTCTACTACATATGCTCTTCTGGTTCACTTTCCCTTCCCTGCTTACCTATAGCATTGATTCTGGACATTGGACTCATCCAGGAAGCTTTACAAATAAGTACCTTGTAACAGTTGCTGGATCTCTAGGGATGGGACTTGAGACATCTGAATTTTAAAATCTCTCCTAATAATTTTTATGTATAGTAAGGGTTGAAAATCACTGACATTGAAGAATACAGATAAAATGAAACAACTTTTACACACAATGCAGAGATGTTTTTAAGTCCCTGTATTTTTAAGCAAAAGTGTAAAGAATAACAAATTGTGTCATGTGTGTCATGACTTTTTTTTTTTTTTTTTTTTTTTTTTTTTTTTTTGAGAGACAGAGACAGACAAACAGAGAGCTCCCATCCACTGACTTACCCCCCAGGTGTCTGCCATGGCTCAGATTGGGCCAGTCCAGAGTCGGGAGCCAGGAACGCAATCCAAGTCTCCCACCTGGGTGACAGGGACCCAACCACTTGAGCCATCAGCTGCTGCCTCCCAGGGTGTATACCAGCAGGAAGTTGGAATTGGGAGAGGAGCTGGGACTCAAACCCAAGCACTCCAACATGGGATGTGGGCATCCCAAGCAGTGTCTTAACTGCTATTCCAAACACCTGCCCCTGTCGGGACAATTTGAGGCATGAAAAACGAGACATTCAAAATGAACCATCATTTTTTGGATATTATAAGTTGCTTTTACCAGTTGAAGAAGGCAAAGGGCCCTTGCCCTGCCTCGTCCGCTTATGTTGGTTCCACTGTCTATCCACAGGCCTTGGTGACATCACACAGCAGCTAAATCAAAGTGAATTGGCAGTGTTATTGAACCTGCTGCAGAGCCAAACCGACCTGAGCATCCCTCAGATGGCACAGCTGCTTAACATCCACTCCAACCCAGAGATACAGCAGCAGCTGGAAGCTCTGAACCAATCCATCAGTGCCCTGACGGAAGCCAGTTCCCAGCAGCAGGACTCAGAGCCCATAGCCCCAGAGGAGTCTTTAAAGGAGGCACCCCCTGCCCCAGTGGTCCTGCCTTCAGCAGAACAGACAACCCCTGAAGCTTCAAGCACACCAGCTGACATGCAGAATATGTTGGCAGTTCTCTTGAGTCAGCTGATGAAAACCCAGGAGCCAGCAGGCAACCTGGAGGAAAACAACAGTGACAAGAACAGTGGGCCACAGGGACCCCGAAGAACTCCCACAATGCCACAGGAGGAGGCAGCAGGTAAACAGACCGGTCATGAATCTCATTGAGCTCAGGTGCTGTCTGTTGATCCTCTTAAAAATTTCTTTAACATTTTCTTTTTCACATCAATGGCCTCAGTATCAGTTTTCTGTAACCTAGTCTACAGGAGAACTTAACACCAAGTGATGTATTTCTTGCCTGGCTTCTTTTATTTAAGTCTCAAAGCTTCTCAAAGCACTTTTCATATACTGATTGCTTTTCCATTTGCTAGGTAAGTAAAGCCCCTGTTTTCTAATCAAAAAAACCACAATCATAGCTAGCGATACATTTTGAGCCACTGTGTGTGTGGTGGCCAGCTAGTCCTACAACTTGAAAACCTGACTTCAAAACAAACCATTATCACATTGTATTTCTTTACCTGTAGTGGAGTGGATGCTGACTGCCAGAATCTTACGGAAGATACAGTCAAGAAAACCCTAATAAAATACTATTTTAATTTCCTGAAGAATAATTTGGGAATATTTTTAAGTAGGTGATTAGCACCACACATTTCTTTTAAAAAAATAATAGTATATAAAAACAATTCCTCCTGGAAGAGACAGTTGAACGAAACCCCAATTAGGAAGTAAGCATTACATAAAGAGAAAAGGAATCAGAAAAAGGGGAATGTTATACCTGACCTCATAATCACAGCATACAATTTATCAGAGGGAAAAGAAGCTTAAATTCTCAATCAATTTTGATTCATAATCTGTTTGTAAAATTTTTATTTATCTGAAAATGTTTTCAACTTCTGAGAAATTTTCACTGTCCATGAAGACCCCATGAATTGGGGAATAAGAAGAAGCACGAGGGCTGAAGAGATACTAACCTTCAACTGTAGGGTCCGACACTCACATTTCATAAAGGATGGCGCCAAAAGTATATGCCTTCTTTTCACTGGTATAAGGTCAAATACATAAGCTATTTTTTCTATATAAAGCTTTTGAAAACTGGAAAATAACATAAAGAAAGTTAACTCTTTACACTTAGAAAAACTGCAGTCCAGGGAATAATCTGCCTGTGGTCCTACATGCTGGTTATTGGCAGAGAGACCAGAACAAGAACTCATGTACTCTTGTTTCTTAATTCACTTTGGTATTCTGTCATGATGATTCTAATTATTTTTTAAGTTACTCTGGGACATAGAGTAACAGAAGAAGCTAACTTGAATTAAAGTAGGCCTTTTTGTCTCATTTCTCCAGACTCTGACCCCCTGGCCCTCCTGCCCCAAATTCATCTCTAATCAAAAATTTGGAAGAAGTACGTTAAAATAAATAGCATAGTGACTGAAAGAAATTCACCCAATAATTAAGCCAACAAACTATCAGCCAAATGGTGAAATTGAGCTAAAACTAAAGCCCGACCTGTGACCAGAAGTTTTCACAATAGAGTGTAATGGTGCCATACCTGATTATTGTAGTCACCCTTAGATTATCCAGCTGGTATCTTCCCTGTTCTTATTTCTCCCTTGCTGCCTCTTACTTGGCCATGTCACTGTTCATTAGCACTTCCACCAGAGGGCAGACTGTATAAACCAGAGAAAGTGACAACCTCTCTCTTTGGCTATTGTTTAATTATTCTGTACTTGTTGGGAATGGGTGCTGGTTGAAATCTAATAAATCAAATGAAGTTTTAAAGTTATTTTTACAATTTATTAATCCCTCCATTAGACTGCTAGGGATTGGGCAACATAGCTGCATATTTTTTAGTTTATTTATGAGAGAGAGAGAGAGAGACACAGACAGACATCCCATTTACCAGTTCGCTCCTCAAATACCCACAACAGGTAGGACTGTGTCAGGTTGAAGCCAGGAACTGGAAATTTAACCTGAGTCAGTTTCCTGAGCTGTTACTGCTACATCTCAGGATCTGTAGCTAGGAGCCAGAGCTGGGTATTGAACCCAAATACTCTGACATGGGACTCAGGCATCTTAACTGATGTCTCAGCTGAGGTAGGCTGAATGTCTACCCCAACACTTTCAATCTTTATATAATTTGTATTTCATAGTTTATATCTAATTCCTTTAAGAAGTTTTGTAACTTTACCTTAATAAGGTAATTTTCAGTCTATCTGCTTTACTACTTTGGATTAGAATTTTCATTTTATACTTTGAGCCCAAGATTTAGCCCTAATTAGACTATTGACATTAAAGGCAGAGTTGTTTAAATATGAAATCAAAATAGCTGGGAGAATATAAATTTAGATTGGACCACTTTTGCAGCTATTCATTTTCATAGTTAATTGCCCTCAGTATTAAGAAACCTGATGTTCGATTTGTGTATCATCTAAAAATACTTTTTAAAAAGACTGGTAATGTGATCTCCTTACGTACAAGATGTGTAGTGTTGACAACAGAAGGTTCTGAATTCTACTGATGCTTATAGTCAGCCCACCTTATTCAGCATGTCTGCTTTCCAAGTTGTGACTTTTCCATAGCTAATTTTTGTCCCTTAAATTCATTTTCCTTTGCTGCCCAGTCAACTAACCAATACAGTCAACAAGTGATTTGGGTAGGTACTTATATATAGGGTAGCCAATTCATTCTTGGATTGTCCTGGTTTTAAAACTGAAAGTCAAAAAAAAAAAAAAAAGAAAAAAAATCTGAAAGTCAGCAACGTGATAACTCCCCTCAGTCCTGGACAGACTGGAACCATTCATCACCCAACTTGTATGGTGCCCATTACACCTGACCTCATCCCTCTACTGCACACCCTTACAATTTTGTAGTGTTTTTGGAATGCTCTCATCCGCATGCTAAGGGAATGCAAACCTATTTACTGATTATCTTTGCAAAATATAATTAAGGTAAATGTGCTAAAAAAAATACCTACTTATAACTCAAAACTGTTTTTGGTTTGTCTGATTAATGACTTCACATCACTAGCTCAAATAATGAAAGAATGACTGTATAGATATTTTAAAATAATCTTCCATTGAGAAAAGAAAAATTGGCCACTTGGAAGATATCTCAGCAGAGTCATCCCAATTCTCTAAAGGCACTGTTCAGACTATACTCTTGTTTTGTGTGTCCTCCAGCTCAGCCATCTTATGTCTTTCCTCTTCTGCCTTGGCAGGAGTTCATTATCAGACAGTGATTGCTGTGCTTCAGCACATTTAGACAGCAGTGGGAAGAAAATGTCTGGGGAAGTCAATGAAGAAAGACAAAGGTCTTCATAAAGATAGAATATAGTATTAGTTCAATACATTTCTAAATACTGAGTTCTTAAACTCTCTCCAAGACAAACAGGTATTTATCAACAACCCGTTCTGCATGATACCTCGCTATCGTGATATTTTTCCATAGCATGGAAAAAATCCAGGAGGTAGGAAAACAAAATAAAAAACTGTGATAGAAGATGACTTCAGTCTTTATAATTACTCTAACACAGGAAGCTGAATGACAGTGTGATGGTTAATATTCCTTTCTTGAGAACATGATTATGGTGAGAGATGACTGAAATTTGGAGAAGCAAGTATATTTTTATACATAATGATAATGAAAAGTTTTTATTCTCTTCTGTGTATTCTTCAAGTTCTATTTCAGGTTAACCTTACATCATCAAACATTCTGTAAAATGTATTAGCCAAGTCCATGCAAGGTCTCCGTTGTACAGCAAGATTATGTGCTAGAAATATGACCACAGCATGTATATTGTTCCCTCTCATTTTTTTTTCTGTTTTATTTTCATTAATGTCTTTAACAGCAAAAAGGGATCAGGAGGCTGCCAACAGCCTATATATTAGAACAGTTTTTTAAGGAAGGAAATGGACGAGATCTCAGTCAAAAATCAGGACAATCACTTGAAATATATGATCTTATTATACCAGCTGTTAGATCCAGAATACAACTGTTTTACTTTTATTCACTTTATTTTATTTATAAATTGCAATTTCTTGATCCCAAAATTTTATTCTTTATATATCCAGTTACTTGTATTGATATTTGTTTATGTTGGGCAGTGTGTGTGTGTGTATGTGTGTGTGTGTGTCTGTGAGTGTGTTATCTGTGTGTTTGTGTTTATAATCACATGATTTTTATGATGGTGTTTAAAAGAAGTAACCCTTCCACAGCATGTCCTCCTCACATTCTTCCACCAGAGAAGAGGCCCCCTGAGCCCCCCGGACCTCCACCGCCGCCACCTCCACCCCCTCTGGTTGAAGGCGATCTTTCCAGCGCCCCCCAGGAGTTGAACCCAGCCGTGACAGCCGCCTTGCTGCAACTTTTATCCCAACCTGAAGCAGAGCCTCCTGGCCACCTGCCACATGAGCACCAGGCCTTGAGACCAATGGAGTACTCCAACCGGCCCCATCCAAACAGGACTTATGGAAACACTGATGGGCCTGAAACAGGGTTCAGTGCCACTGACACTGATGAACGCAACTCTGGTCCAGCCTTGACAGAATCCTTGGTCCAGACCCTGGTGAAGAACAGGACCTTCTCAGGCTCTGTGAGCCACCTTGGGGAGTCCAGCAGTTACCAGGGCACAGGGTCAGTGCAGTTCCCAGGTGACCAGGACCTTCGTTTTGCCAGGGTCCCCTTAGCATTACACTCAGTGGTCGGGCAACCATTCCTGAAGGCTGAGGGAAGCAGCAACTCTGTCGTACATGCAGAGACCAAATTACAAAACTATGGGGAGCTGGGGCCAGGAACCACTGTGGCCAGCAGCTCAGGAGCAGGCCTTCCCTGGGTGGCCCCAGCTCAGTCTTCTGCTTATGGAAAACTCTATCGGGGGCCTACAAGAGTTCCTCCAAGAGGGGGAAGAGGGAGAGGAGTTCCTTACTAACCCAGAGACTTCAGTGTCCTGAAATATTCTTTCCCTATTCATCCTTCCATCCAGTCCTCAAAACCTTTAATGAAATCATTTGCCAGAGGGAGGTAGTCATCTGCATTTGGCTAGTGCGAAGCTGTCCAGTGTATTTCTTGCTCACTTGCTAGAAGCAAGTGACCTATAAGGATGTTGGCACCAGTTCCTCCTGGATGGGTGACAGCCAGAATTTCAGCTCTACCTAGTAGATACAGTAGAGAATGTGAAAAAGAGTCATTAAATTAAAAAGCAAATGTTTTATTAGCTATTGACTGCACTTCTTGAGCAGAAGAGAGAACAGTTTCAGTTTTGAGATGGCTCAGGAGAGGATCCATTTGGTTTTTAAAGTTTTGGGACTTTTTTCTCTTTTGGTGGTTTCTTTTAAATTGTAGATTGGGTTGTTTTTGGGTTTCGGGGTTATTTTCTTTTGAAGAGAATAGTGTTCACAAAATTTGAGCTGCTCATAGGCTTTTGTTAAAAGGAAAACAGAGTGGCCTGGCTGATTGAAATAAATGTTTTCTTCCTCTCCACCATTTCACATTTTTGCTTTTAAGTGAACACATTTTTCCCCATTGAGCATCTTGAACACATCTTTTTTCCAAATAAATTACTCATTCTTATAGTTCCCTCCACTTTGAAAAAAAGATGTGCCCCTCTCCCTGCACATAAACCAGGTTGTAGAAGGTGGCATTCTTGGGCAAGTAGGTAGACTTACTCTATCTATTTCTGTTTTTTATTTATATTTATATATTCTCTCCTTCCCTCTTACTCTCCTCCTACCCTCTCCCATCCTCCCTCTCTCCCCTCCCCCTTTTCCTCTCCATCTTTGTTTCTCTTTCTGCCTCTCCTCCATTCCCTCCCATTTTGAGTAATTTGTTTGGAAAAAAATCATTAAGATGCCAAAGAACCTGGAATAATTCTTTTTTTTTTTTAAATAAAGGAAAGGAAATTCAAACTCCTACATTGTTCTTTGTAAAATGTTTTTTAAAAACCATGTTCTGATGGGGAAGTTGATTGTAAATGTGGACAGCCTAGGACTTTGCTGTTGAGCTGTGGTTAGAGATGAAGCCTCCAACGTAGAGGGCTAATAAGAGCAGTTAGTATATTGTTTACACATATATTTTTATGTCCAAAAAAAAAAAAAAAAAAAACCTTTCAAACCAAGCATTGTGATATTGTCAAAGAAAAAAAATACATCCTGAAAATATGTGGAAATGTAACCTAGTTTAGGGTGGGTATTTTTCTGAAGATACCTTTTATAAGAGATAGTTTTAAAACAGCTTATTGAGAGAAAGAACAGTATTGACATATACACATCCCAGCCATGTATATCCTGCCAATTCTTTTAGAGATTTTTCACTGGAGAGATTTGGTTTTGGTTCTGGTGGTAAAGGGGGTTAAAGTATGACTTCCTGGCAAGAACTTGGCCTTATTATAAACAGGAAATGGAAAAGAGAACGACTCTCAGGGTTGAATAATTTGGGAGGCTTCTCGTTCTGTCTTCCATTTCTTCGTGAGTACCAGCATACAGAATGTGACATGTCATACAATCTGTCTGCACAGACTTATTGCATGAAGCTTAGGTTAGCTCTCTTACAAAGAAAAGGCAAAAACATACTTCAGCATCTTGGAGGATAGTTTCCAAAACCTAAGTAAAGGTTTGTGTTGCAATGCCAAGTTCTTATATTAAATAAAATCTGCGTATAAGAGAAAGGTGCATCAATTAACAAAAGAAAACTTTATAAAGAAAAGAAGAACCCACTTCAGATACTTACATGAAGACTTTTCCCGTGAATCGTAATAGGTAGTTACTGGTGTGTGTATTTCTTTATTATTATTTGGTTTTTGGTCTGCCCTTGCCCTCGGGGCCAAACATCGATTAGAAAGAGAACCTAGCCATTTTGGCGTTGGTGACTTTTTATGCAAGTATGTCCAGTTAGATTTGCCAGGCACACTGAAATGCTATTGGTTAATTACAATAAAGTTCATCTGAATCTTCTGTCGACTTCTGAATAGTCTTCAGATGTGGGCCTTTATATTTTAGAATATTTCAATTAGAGGGCTTGGGCCCCAGTCCCCTGTTTTTGATTAAAGAGCCTGAGCCTCAGATACTTTCAAAAGTATCTGTTCAGTGAAAAAAATTGGTTTCCCACCAGATATGAATAAAATTTTATATGTTTTCATTGTATTTTGGTTGTCAACAATCATCAATAATTTTCCCCCTCCCTTTTCTACCCCTAATTTTTAATTATGCCAAATATTCTAAATAATATACTTAAGCCTCCATTCTCCCATCCCTGCTAGGGATGGATGTATGTGTGAGTGTGTGTATGTGTATACATGATTCCATCTCACCCCACCCCCATTTGGGGAGTCTTAACTTTTAAAAGGAAAAAGGAAAAAAAAAAAGCAAGTTTGGTAATTTGACTATTTCTAAAACCAGAGAAAAAGAGAAACTCCTTTAATATCCTGGAATCTCTGTGGAGGAAGAAAAGGTATTTGGTCACTTTTCAGCCATGTTATCTATAAATGTGATGGAAGTAAAGGTTTGGCAGAATTTCATCTTGGCTCTCTGAAAATTACAAACCGAATTAATTCCATTCAAAAGTGGTTTTGGTTTTATTTTAATTGTACCTTGGAAGATATCAAGGCTATTAAATACATTATTTTGAACAGATGAGAAATCTAATTCTGTTCACGAATAAGAGGCAAAACTGGTTTGACCATGATCATTTTTGTGGTTTTGAAACAAATTTGCTTGACCCAGTTGTTTTTATTTTTTTTTCTTCAGCTGTCCATAGAAACAATAAGGATTTGAAAATGACATCAGATCTATATGTTTAAAGCAGGGCAGTTAGCACAAATTTGTAAGTAGGACTTCTGTTAGCTTATGCCATAGACATCACCCAGCCACTTGTATGTGTGTATGTATATAATATGCATATATAGTTACAGTGCTACAATGGTTACCAGCAGGTTTTGAGAGAGAATGCTGCATCAGAAAAGTGTCAGTTGCCACCTCATTTTCCCTGACTTAGGTTCCTGACACTGTATTCCTTTCTCTCTCTTGTTTTTGCCCCCCATCGGGTGTACTTTGTCTATGTACAGATATTTTGTAATATATTAAATTTTTTTCTTTCAGTTTATAAAAATGGAAAGTGGAGATTGGAAAATTAAATATTTCCTGCTACTATACCACTTTTGCTCCATTGCATTTCCTTCTTAATCTGTACTTTCTGAGCATATCTGATCATGTATAAAGGGCATTTTCCTCCACTCTTTCTTAGGGGTTCTCCATCTCAAAATTGCTATAATCTCATAAACTGCAAAAACTAAGTTTTCAGGGTTTGAAGAGGTACTTGAAAAGACTAGGAACTAGTGAATTTTTAAATGAAAGAAACTGTAAAATGCAATTTCTTTTAAAAGTAGAAAACAGTTACACAAATAATGGTGGCACAAAGCCACTGAGAGTTGAGCATCATGTACCCTGACTCCTCCTGACAGGAGAGGTAAGTGGGTTTGAGCTCAGCTGTCTTCAGGGGAAGTCGTTAAAAGACTGTTTAGACCCAAAGGATAGTCTCTTAAACCCGATTCCCCACCCAGTTCCCATGTTCTAGAACAGGGTCAGCCTGGGGATGAGTATACTTAGGTTGATGGAGATTTCCTGATGCATTGCCAACCCTGGAAATAAATCAACGTTGTTTAAAGTTAAAATTCTTATTTTTTCCAAGATTGATCCCAGCTCCATATGAGGAGATAATTGTTTTCCCTTCCCTTACATGGCTTAGAACACAGTATAAACGTTCCCATGCAGTATGTGTGGCAATGCTGCGTGTTCAAAGTAGTTAGAGGGCAAATAAAATCCATCAGGAGAAAGGAAGAGGGGAGATAGGCGTATCTGGAAGCTGTAAGTGGGGTAACTGAGTCATAACAAGGTTAAGGAGTACTCCAGAACTAGGGAAATTAGGAGGAAGTTGATTCAAAAGCTGGTGGTGATAAGGGCCATGTCAGCCTGTTTTTGAATCCTCAAAGTTTGTATGGTGTTCCATTGCCTGTCGGCTGTCACATCTTACCCAGAAGGAGAGTTGGATTGTTCTATAGAGTATGAACTTCAACTTACTAGAGAATATGGTTCTCACTAATTCGCACTTGCTGTCTTCAATTCTGAGCCTAAAGACCAAGAACCTAGTAACCTAGACTTTTTGTCACACCCAAAGCCATTTCTGACTAGAAACTGCTGTTCAAGTACCTAAACTTCTTAGGCACTGTTTTCTCCCAGACAGGCATCCTTAATTTTATGGTAGGTTAATGCCTCGTGGAAGTTACCAGTTAATGCTCTTGGTGCTAAACTGGGATTTTTATGATTAAAGATGGCTCCATAGCTTGATTTTTTTTAAGCTATTGAGTCGTGTCTCTTCACAACTTAGTCATTCTGAAGGGCTGCATGGAATGGGAATGGGGAGTTCCTCAAGTGAGGAAATACTCAACTGTTCCATGGGAGAGGCAGTTCTGCTGTCCTCTGGTTGTCCGAGAGGCAAGGTGAGCGTTCCTGGACTCTGGTTAATTTTATTGTCCAAGTATGGCATTCCTCCTCTGTAGACACATGGTGTTTCTGTAGTCTTGGGAATACTCTGGATAAGTGTGAGGTTACTCCAAGCCAAGGTTGGAGACTGGGGGAGCACAACACCTGAAGGGAGGACTGGTGATGCCCCGCCTCCCCTTACTATTTGTAGCAGACTCTCCATCACTGTCCACCTGCTTTTCATCTCTCACCACCCAGTTAGAGTGATTTAGGCCACCAATCAAATCAATAGGTTCACTCTGCTGGGTATGTAATGCTGTTTCCTAGTTTTAAAAGATCATTCGAGTCAATTCTGAGGGCACATATCCATCCAGATCCTCAACTTAGAGTGGGAGGTGAAGGAGAAAGCAAGATAACCATCCTTTCTTGCCAACAGCTGTGAAAGGGACAGTTAACTCATGTGGGATTCAAGAGACTCTTTTTCTGTCTTCTGCCTCCCCTTTCAGCCTTCACCTCTGCTCCCATATCCTGAGACTTGCTGTGATCCATTGCTAGGCTAGTTACGGACGGTATCTGGAAATGAAGCTTGATGAGAAGAAGGTTCTGCTGTCCAAGAGGAAGCAGATAGGGCTGCTTTGCTGCCCTGGTGATTGGTCACCGAGGGGCCAAGAGGCTTTGACCACTGGATTGTTCTTATTATATCTCTTATTTCAAAACTTTACTAGTCCAAGTCTGAGAGAAAGTGGCTCATGTGGAGTTAATCTTTAATACCCCCTCGATGGATAGTTTTTAGTCAAGTTTTCACAGGTAAATAGCCCTCAACTACAACAAACTTCTCTGGAATAATATATAGCCATAGAGTAAATTCACTTAAAAACAGGTTCCCTGGGACCTGGAAGTAGATGGACTGTTGGATGTCTTGCTATGCGTGGTTGTCAACTTAAGGTAGTGTTGATAGCTCCAAAGGAGTGAAGGACGTTTTATCTGAGCCAGGCTACCCCTAAAGTAGGCAGTGTAAAGAAACCTTTTAAAAGGTCACCATGTAAGGAGATAGAGCTAAACACAGAACAACGCCTTGGTCTTGGAGGGGTGTCTTCTCTGAGAGTCTTGTCTGCTGGGCTGTTTAGGAGGGAATCCTTTGTCCTGTGTCTCAGAACTACAATACAGCCCAGAGAGGGACACTGCATGAGGATCAGCTTGTGGACAGACCACTTCCTCACCAAGGCTAATGCAGTTGTGAATGCTTCCAGCCCTGGAGAAAACAGGCTGAATCCAAAGACAGAAAGCTTAGGAGCCTGGCCCCTTTTAGGAATTCAGGAACTTAGAGGTTTGGCCTTTTACTATTATTTGAAATTTCTGTTAGGGGACCGGAGTTCTCATGAAAAAGGACTCCATCCAAGAAAGGTGGACATAGGGGTAAGAAAGAAGTGGAACAATCTGGTAGCTGTGCTGCAGGGAAAGACGCAGGGTATAAGTGCTGGTGAAGATGACGTGGATGTGGGAAACGGAAGGAAGAACTGCACGATTGGGCTAGTGACATTCAAGGGCAGTCACCATAGAGGACCACTGGTTGTTTCAGACCCCACTGGACCCCTAGTGTGAGTGAAGACGTCTTCTTGATTACAGGGCATTCCCCTTAGCATTGTACTATGGGCCTAGACCCCTTAGGCTGCAGGATATTGTGAAGGCATTTTCTCTAAGGAAGCTGGAGAATATAAGCAAAATATTAAATAATTTATGTGGGGACATCCACTTAGTACGAGAGTAAGGAGTAAATGACAAGGATACATCATGATAAAAAGTTATTTGTATTTTTCTGGTCTTAAAACTTTCCTGCAGGTGGTTTTTTGTATTTTAGGCCAATCTGGGAACTAGTATTACCCATTAGCCCTCTTTTAGTTCCAAGTGAGGAAAATGCATAGAAAAAACACCAAACCAGAATATGGGAATTAGTGTCACAGAATGTTAGAACAAAAGGACATTAATTTGTTCAGTTCAGTACCATCTCTCGCCAATAAAAAGCAAGCCTGGAAAGGCTGAGAAATCTTTAGTATGTTGGGAGGAAGAGAAAAGGGAATTAATGTTAGGTACCTACTATGTGTCAGGCACTCACTGTGTTTTGCTTTTATTATCTTGATGCTTATGCACATTGATACTAAGGATTGGAAAGGATAAAAAGCAAATCCCTTTTATTATTCTGAGCAATATGTAGGAGATGAAGATGAGTGGTGGGCCACTTTGCTCTCCAGCCACTCAGGGCTGAACTAGAGAAAGTAAGGAGTCAGCGGCAGAGAATGAGGTTAGCCTAAGAAAGTGCTCACCAAACAGATTAAAGAGAGGAATAACTTCTCCATTCTTAAAAACCTTCTAAAATGATAATTTGAGGCATGGCTGGTAGGGAACAAGCTCACTGTTGGCTCTGAGATTGATTTTCATTCTATAAAATCAGGTCATGACCTGAGAATGTAGGATTAATCTTAAAAATAGGGAACAAATGGGGCTATTCATCTTAAAGTATCTTCAAAAGTAAATAGTGATCATATACTAGAATCCAGAGGATAAACAAATCCCTCTGGTTATTATGCTTGTTTTTGTTTTGTAACACTTTGACCTCATATGACTGAATTTGTAAAACTTTGCAAAGACTTGGGGCCAAGTTCAGGGCAGGTGGCAGCCTGAAAATGAACAGTTGAGAGTAAGATTGTGCTCCTTGCAGTTGTTTGGTAAAATATCCCAAGAGAGCGGCTTCGTTGGGGAGCAGTAATATCATTAGCAGAGCCATGAGTCTGAGTGCAGGACAGCCTCTGGGGAAGAGAACTTGGGGAGGATCCCACCGTGAGGAAGCTTCTTATGAGTGAGATGGGTCACACTTGGTGGGGGGGAGTGGGGAATTGGTATCTAGAAGTCAGCATATTGATGCAGCTTATAAAATCAAACCATGCCCTAAGAAGAGGAAGCCAAAGTAAAGGAATAATCAGAAAAAAAAGTGGAGTTGATCAGAAACAGTTCTGTGAAAGTGAAGATAGAGGATGTGGTACAGGAGAGAGGAAAGTGAACAGAGAGAGGGGACTCATGGAAGAAGACTTGGGTGTTTGTGCAGAGAGCTGTGAATTGACCAACAAGGATGGCACAGGAAAGGAATAGGAGGAAATAAAGTTGGAGGAGCAGTCCTATGGGCCTGAATGAGGAATCGGAATGCAGTAGAGCAGAACGTAAGATGTGATGATACTGAGGACGTTGTTAGCTGTACTGGGTCACAGAAGGAGAGAAACTCACTAGAATCTTACTGTTCTTGTCAGACACGCAGTGGAAGAGTAGGACGAGGGGGATCAGGAGAAAGGAAGTGGGCCCATGAGAGAAAATGGGCTTGCTGGTGGCTTGGATGTGTGGGGAAGGATAAAAGATGGCCTACAGAAGACGTATTTGCTGTTGGTGGTGATGAAAGCTTGGTGCGAGGTAGCTGCTTTGTTTCTAAGGGAGAAGTGTTTGTTTCATTAGCCAGTTGATGGGATATGTCTATGTTCAGCACAGCAGAGCCTACGAGGGGGCCCACCCCGGGGCAACAGTGGAATGTGCGCTGTGTGTCCAGATGGTAGCCCGCACCCTGGCCTTTTCAGGATGGAGAACCAGGCAGGGCAGAGTCTGTTGCTGGGTTGTGCCCACAGACTTCAGGAATCCTGTCCCACTCTGAATCTGGGAAGGAAATAGTTTTGTTGTTGTTGTTGTTTTGCCAGTTTCTTCCCCTTTAATGCTTTGAAAATGGGGTATGACTAGCCTGTGGCAACATGTGCCTGTGGATGCACAATTCTCCGGCTTGATTCTTGGAAGGCCTTTTTCTGTCCCTCCCTAGGGGTCATTTGTATCTCTGGTTCCTGCTCCCAAAGCCATAAAGTGGGAGCCCCCATTTATTAATTGGGTTGGGACTGAGGAGGGGACCGGCGGGGGACTCTTTAGTGCGGCAGGCGGGGGTCTTCCCGAATGAGCCCATTAGCCAGCCCCAACGGCAGCTGAAACGGGGCCGCAGCCAAGTCCTCTCGGTTTCAAAAACCCTCCATCGCCTGCAGCAGATCAGAACAAGGCCTGCGGGAGCCCTTAGCTTCTGATTGCAGCTGTGAGGAAGGACAAAACAATTTATAGGAAGCCAAGTAGCTCCTGTCTCACTGTCTTCCTTTCTGACTTTGGGGAGGGGGAAGAGCAGGATGTTGTGTCCCCTCCCACCATGGCTTCTTACAGGCACGGAAGGGCCTAAGTAGGAGCGAGCAGGAGTGAGCGCGCTGGCAATGGTTGGACGTTCATGTCCACATTGTGGATGTATTTATACATGTTCTTGCTGTCTTCTTCCTGTCCACACAGTAGTGTTAAATCAGCTGCCACCACTTACACGAGGGCAAAGCCAAGTGAGGACTGCATCTGAGGGAGGTGGGGCATGTTTATCCTACTCCTTCCTGTGTGAGTTTCAAGATTCAGGGTTAGAATTAATTTCTTTTCCTCTTGATAGGAGAGGGATGGCACTTACAGGAAGGCCTTTTCCCAGGACTGGCTTGTCCCTTTGGTTAAACCTGCAGGAGAAAGGCGAGCATATTCAGGGGAGTTTCTCTCTGCTGTGTCCCTGGGAGAAGGCTGAAGGGCAGGGATATCTCACTTCCTTGAGGCAGGACACTGGGGCCTTCCCCTGTACAGAGCTAGAAAAGAAGTCCCAGTAATCCAGCCTCACAGTTCAGAGCAGGAAACTGAGGCTTAGGAGAGGGGAGTGCCTCACGCACTCAGAGTTCCCAGCAAGTTAGTGGCAGCCAGCTAGGACTAGATCCAGGAGGCCTGTGTGAGTATAGGGGCCCAACCACAAAGTCACCCGCTCTGAGAGCCCTGAGTTGCCTCAGGAAAGCAAGGAAGGACTGTGAGATTTTTGAGGAGCAAGGAACAGAGATTGAGGGGGGAAAGGTGGATTTGAAAATCGTTAGTGGAAAAATAGATGTTTAATGTGTTTTTACCTTAAAGAATAATGTTTCAGTGACATGCAAATTGTACAAATGTAATTTTTATGTAGACACAGGAGCTCGGGTCGATTGGGAAGTCAGTGGGATCCGTGGCCAAAAATCCTAATACACTCAAGTTACCCCAAAACGCAGTGAGCATTCTGCCACCATCTCTGGAGCTGGATAGCAGGAAAAGGTCAGGGGCAGTGAAGCGTCCGCCCGAAATCTCAAGCCCAGTTCTTTCTCATTACAATGCAGCGATATTGGAAGACAAGGAAAAAGGGAAAGAAAAATTCTCATCTGCTCGAAGATCGAGGTGGGAGGAGGGGGTCTCTGAATGAGGGACAGGATGATAGGACTCAAAGCAAAATGAGATATTCTTGAGATCACAGCACGTTTGGGGGGAGGCCCCTGTTCTCCATTTTTATTTTTATTTTTATTTATTTATTTTTTTTTTTTTTGCCAGGCAGAGTTAGACAGTGAGAGAGACAGAGAGAGAGAGAGAGTTATAGACAGTGAGAGAGAGAGACAGAGACAGAGTTATAGACAGTGAGAGAGAGAGAGAGAGAGAGAAAGGTCTTCCTTCCGTTGGTTCACTCCCCAAATGGCCACTACGGCTGGCGCGCTGTGCTATCCAAAGCCAGGATATTTTTATTTTTGAGTTACTCCATGTTCTCTGATGAGGCAGATACCCCACAGCGACCTAAACCCTAAAGTGAGTGCTCAGTTGGCTGATGGACATGGCAGGTTCTGGAAGTCATTTCCCTCTGGTCCCCCGACTCGCTTCCCCTCTGAGAACCCCTCCCACATGCATGACAGCCCCTTCACACACTTTATCCCTTGAGCACCTAAGATGAGCCACTGGCAAGCAGAGGGGAACAGTCCTAAGCTGCAAGCAGAACCCTAAAGGGAGAAAGGCACCCATGGGCAGCTTAGAGATAGAGCGGCTGGTTGGGGTCAGAGGGCAAAGTGAACACTGCTGATGACAAAGAATGGATCAGTGCAGGTCCTTTCCATTTTGTCCGTGACACCCTAACTGATAGCACAGGGGAATGTTGGTCCCCAGGCAAAGTAGCCCCTGCCCAGGGAACAGCTTAGTTCTGCTTGCCCAAATTGTGTCCAGTCTGCTGTCCCATGCACCTTTCTGTTTTATACTCAGCACCTTCGGTTTTCTCCCCGCGGAGCCCTTCTTGGGAAAGCTGTTCTTGACAAGAGAGCCTCAAATCTAATGATTCGATCCACAGCCAGGTGACTTCCTCTAAGCCACCTGCTGGGACTAAACATACTAACCTTTGTAATTCTCGGTTTCTTAGCTTCTATTTCTGTTGAATTTCCTAACTTATTCTGAGTATCTCTAAGTGTAGGAACTAGCCTGGGAGCTAGTTCCTTGGGGATAGGAATCTTAGAACGGCCATGACTCTTTCTTCCAGCATACTTAAGGTGCATTTAAATCCTCCTGGGGGATTGAGGATTGAAGGAATTGGAGGAATGGGAACCATCACCACCACTGTTACCTGCCAACACCATGTTCCCTGGGAGAAAAACTGGAGAACGACCTTTTTGGCATCCAGGTCCTTGTCTCATGTCTAATGTGAGCTGTCATACTTCTTTACAGGTGGTGGCAGCAACAGGAATGGCCCCTGAGGAACTCAGCAATGTCCTTCAATCGCCTCTCATCCAGAGCCTAGCCAGGTCAGTCTCTTCCACAGACTTGGAAGCCAGGTAGGGACTGAGGGCCAAGCAGAAACCACTGGCTTGCTTTAATAAGAGGTAACCCTGCTGCCCTGGTCCCAGGAAAGTTTCATTCCTGAAGATTCCCAGAGGAATTTCCTTAGCTTTTTGTTTTTGTTTGTTTAGTTGTTTTTTTTAAGATTTATTTATTTTTTGAAAGGCAGAGTTAGAGAGAGGCTTTCCATCTGCTGGTTCACTCCCCATATGACCCCAACAGCTGGAGCTGCAGGAGCCCAAGAACTTGAGCCATCTTCTACTGCTTTCTCAGGCCATAGCAGGGGGCTGTATCAGAAGTGGAGCAGCCAGGACTCGAAGCAGCACCCATATGGGATGCCGGTGCTGCAGGCGGCAGCTTTACCCGTTACGCTGCAGGGCCAGCCCCTCCTTAGCTTTCTTATTTGATGTTCTGGTGCCCTACCTTCCCGTGAACAAGGTCTCCCTCTGGCTAGAGTGGGTAACCCCCTTTGATGGCACTAGCCGTCGTTTCCCTCCTGTTTGTTAATGGGCATTTCTCTACCGAGGGATGCTGATGTCAGTTACTTAGTCACTTCTGGCCCTCGCCTCTAGGACAGCTTCCCCACTGATCCACCACCCTATCCATCCACACAGCCCTGCCTCCTTCACTGTTGTCCAGCCCTTTTTTCTTCGGCAAGGTAAGTTGGTGCTTCCCATCCCCTGCCTCTAACCCACTTCTCCAGCTCCCTTCCAGGTTCAGAGGGAGATTCTGCCTGGCTCAACACTGTGAGATGCCAGAGGTGGAGGCCTGCCAGCCACTTCCTCCATCCCAGGGCCCAGTGGGCAGGCAGCAGCACCCAGCGCTCACTCCCACCCTTCCTGCCCGCTGGTAGGTGTGCTGCTTCCCCTACCCTCTAACTCCAAACAGGGTCATATTTCTCTCTGGAAGTATTTCTGTTGCTAAATATCTGACAAGAGAAAGACCTTGGTGACTCAGCTCTCAATCTTATCTGTAGAGAGCGCCCTTCCTGATATCGCATGTCCATCTTTTTTGTTGTTGTTGTTGTTGTTGTTCAAAAGAGACTAGTAAACATGGCATATTTAACACTGGAGTGGACAGGTGTGATCAGGCAGCCCTTCTCTTGGGGACTAGAAGTCTGAAGCCCCAAATGTGCATTCTGCCCAGCGGCCTGGCCTCCTGGGACACTGTCTGGATTTTGAGGGAAAGCTATTTTACCTGGTGCCCATTCCCCAGGACCAGGATCTTGGGCTCTGGAATCTGTCCCTGCTCATCCCCAGATCTCCCAAGACAGGGGAGACTGGCTGGCAGAATCAGCTACTAGGTGTGCCCTATCTTGAGCACAGATGTCAGCTCTCCTGTGGGATCTGTGGAGAGTTGGCTGGGTGGCAGGCAGAACTCCTCCCTGGCTCCTGGGCAGAGGAAGTGACATCAGCTTATCCTCTTGACCCTAGGCCTCCTCTGTTAGCAGTGCCTCTCCCAAGACTGCAATCCAGACTGCACAAGCAGCAGGCCCAAAATAAGTGCCAGCTCTGGTCAGGTGCTCCCTCCGGTGGTAGGCATCTGCCTTGAGTTAGATGTGGAGCAGGTGGGATGGGTGGATAGGGCAGGTGTTAGGGAGTAGGAAACATCCTTGGAAGTAGTTGAGCAGTAAGAATGCATGGGGTACCTTAACGGTACCCACATTTATAACTCGGCCACCTGTCTGTCAACCAGAATGTCTGATGGAGCAAAGCAGCCTTCCCCTCCCCAGCGCAGCCCACCCCACCCTCCATCCCCACCCAACACAGGTTGGGAAGCTGCAGTCTTGGTTTCTACCACACGGGGGCGCTGCTGACCAATTAAAACTCTTGGCTCTTAGCAGACAGTTGGGGTGAGGAGCACCTTTTCCCGAGATAGGGGTCAGAAGCACTCCCAGGGAGCTCCAGACTGAAGCCCAAGAAGCCAGAATAATCAGTACAACTTATTTTTCCTTAAAATGGCCTAGGGCTCTCAGCACTTCCCTAGTAGTCTGACATATCAGGGTGCTCCCTGCTGAACTTGTGGAACCCCCCCAGCTCCAGGCACTAAACACCTTGCCTGGCTGCTTCTCCAGCATGCTCTCGTACTGTCCCCTTGCCTCCACAACAGGAACTGTCCAGCCTAGGAAAGGCTGAGGTGAAGATCTGGTTTTCAGGGGACAAGTCTCTTACAATTATTCTAAGAAGTGCCTTCGTTAGTAAGAAAGTGCTGCAGGGGACTGAATGCTGGGAGAGTCCCCATCATTACCCGCAGTACAGGGCGGCAGAACCCAGGACAGCCTGGTGGAGGTTTGCAGCCTGGTTTGAGTGGCAGCGGGACAACCCGGAGCTTTGAACCCCAAACGGTGTCAGGATGCTGCTTTGGCCTGTGAACCCCGTGCCCACTGTAGACCATGTAATAGCTCTGCTGGGGATGCCAGGTGACCACAGGGCCCCTGAAGGGATGCGGGCCCCATGGTTGACCCTCAGTCTCCAGGAAGCCCTTCCAGCTGAACAGACTAAGGGAGATGACAGAGGCTCTCCTCCTCCTTTCTACCCCCATGCCTGAGGGCCCCTCCCCAGGAGGACAGCTTGATTAAACAGTCGGTGCTGCTAGAATTACTGCACAGCTGGCGCTCCCCCCAGCACCCCGAGCAGAGCAGCAGCGCAGATTAAAATCTCCAATTAGCGTTAAAGTGAAGTGAGGAGGTGCTGAGGCTGCCAAGGAGGCCAGGCGGGGGCCCTGGGTTGGCCAAGCCCCCATTCCTGTCTGGATTCCAAGTGCCACCCTTAGTCACCCCTTCTTTCCCCCCAGCAGCTCTCAGTGCCATTGGCTTTGCTTGTTTTGGGGCCAGAGTGCCTTTCAAGGCAGGAGTCCAGTGTCTCACCTGGCTGAATGCTGGCAACGCCTCGGCAGGATGGAGGAGAATGAGAGCAATCAGTGCCCGTCAAGGGGGTGCCCTCACCACAGCCTTCCAGGCAGCCAGACCATGGTGACTTCACACAGCTGCTGCTCCTTTTGCTTAGAGAGAGGGCAAACAGGACAGGACCCTCCGGGCCCTCTTGTCTGTACAGTCTGAGGGACATGGTACCCACATGGACATCAGTCTCTGTATCTTTTATCGTGTCTGACCCATCTGCTGCTCCCTCCCTCCTTCACTCAGCTTTCCTGGGAGCAAGGGTAGGCACAGGCAGGCTTGGGAGCATGGCCATGCCCTGCCACCTGAGTCCCAGCTGGCTCCTCATTATCTGCTTCCCAGTTTGGGGAAGAGCAGAGATAGGCCTGGAACAGAGGCCTCAGACTCTCAACCCTTGACCATCACACCCCTTCCCGAGACCCCTACCCATTTCCACTTCTGCCCTTCACCCACCAAGCTCAGCAAGAGGGCAGACCAGCCTGCCACACCCTCTCTGAGTGCCCTCTGCCCCTTTAAGGGAAGTGGAGGTGGGAGCCCAGCTGACTGAACCTGCTCACACCTCCAGAAATTAGACACCAGGGCATGGTGCCACCTCCCAGGCTGGCACATGCTACCCTGGCAGAGGTTCAAGTAGCCCCCCCGCCATATTCCCACCCCGTGTCTTCTCTCTCTCTTTCTTCCTCTCTCTCTCTCTCTCTCAGCTCAAAGCACAGCTGAGCCTTAAAAGGGGGGTTGGGGGTGGAGAGACCAAGCTGGGGCAGGGGGGTGTAGAGCTCCAGTAGCACGTTTTCACCTGCCATTTAATTGGATGTATTTTTAATTAATGGGACCTCAGGGACCAACATGAGACAATCTGATCTCTGAATAGGGACAGGGGAGGGATTGGGTAAGGGATGAGGATTGGGCCACTGGGTGCGGTTACCAGGAACCCGGGCCCATCAATCACTGGCCACTTTGCGTTCTGGCATGGAAAGCAGTGAGGAGGAGGAGGAGGAGGGGAGGCACTGGGGAAAGGTACCAGGATTTCCCCCCAACCGCCAAGACCTCCAAGAGGGGTCGAACTGCACTGGTGGACTCAGGTCTGGAACCCCAATTGCGGCAGGATGTTAGGGGAGGCTCTTTCCTTGCTCCTGGCTGTGGGGTGGGCCAGTCCCCAGAACGCTGGGAAATTGTCCAAGGACAGTGAGGACAGAGCTTTGCAGACCTTGAACAGGACAAGAGCTAGGGACCATGGTGAGAAGGAGAAGGGCAGGGTGCGGAGAGATTTCTGACTTTTGACATAAAATAAGTGCCCTGGAGGTGACAGATACACATGACGTGCCAGCGAGGCCTGGTGCCTCTGGGTGTGAATCATAGACTCTGACTGTTGCAGAGAAGGGAGTCTGGAGCTCATCTTGCCTGACCCCTTCGTTTCACAGATATGGAGACCAAGCCCCCGTTGAATCCGGCCCCGGAGTTCCTGTGTGGTCCTGATCTGGAGAGTTCCCAGGAAGACAGGGAAAGGGAAGGTAGGTGGTGTGGGAGGGAGAGTTGAGGGAACAGGGTAGGCAGATGTTACTCTCCGTTGTCTCACGCCTCTGTCCCCTTCATCCTGGAAACGACTTAGGGGAGTCGGGCAGGTGCAGCCCCTGTGGAGCATTCTGGGGCACATTTCCTTCACAAAGCCTCTTCCTGCCCTCATCTCATCCATTCTCTTGCTTCCAAACAGCCTCCCACTGCCATGGAATTTTGCCATGTCCTCTAAGATCTACAGGGAGGGAAATGTACCAGCTACCCCAACTCCTTAACCAAGAAATCAGTCCCCCAGTCAAGACTAACTATTGAGCTTTTTAAAAATCCTATCACAGGTTTCCCCGCCACAGCATAAGCCACTGGAGAAGGGTAGTGAGGAGTGGTCTTGTATCTAAGCCTAGAGCAGAGACTTCAGATTCAAGGGCCGGAAGATGGGCTCGGCAGTATCCCCCCTGGAGCTCCCAGTCAGCTCCCTTCCGGCTCAGGGATCCTGGATATCCTAGCGAGAAGGGCAAGTTTCCAGCTGCCCCAGTCCACCCCTTGCTTCCCTCGCTGTTCGCACGCCAGGGTTAAGGAGGGAAGGAGTGAGGGAGAAAGGGACTCTTCCGTCAGGTTGCCAGAAGTGGCATTTCTGAACAGCTGCCTCCTCCCTCGAACAATTCAACATTCTTCGCTCTGCGCTTCACATAGCTAAATTGGGGTGGGGGCAAGGATGGAGAGCTTAGACGGCAATGCTGCTAGAATCTGTCATACTCTCCAGGCACCGGGAGCTTTCCCGTGCCCCCAGAATTGTTTTATCATCTATTTTAGGAGCCCAGCTTAGCCCCTGCCTAAGTGCCCCCACCCTCACCCTGCCCTGCCGTTAGACCCTCTGAGTCATCTCCTTCTCTTACTGCGGTGGGATGAGAAGAGCCCACTCGCATCCCCCCAAGACAGAACATGAGGAATCCATACAGGACGCCTTTCTGCCTCCAGGACCCTCGAGTACTGGGGGGAGAACTGTGCCAGGGTCCTGGGAGCATACTGGAAGGGCTAACAGGCCCTTCAAGCAGTCGGTCTAGATTCCACGTTTCTTTAAGGACCAGAGCCTCCCTACCTCTAACCCCCACCA
Source organism: Oryctolagus cuniculus (assembly GCF_964237555.1). Lineage (NCBI taxonomy): Eukaryota > Metazoa > Chordata > Mammalia > Lagomorpha > Leporidae > Oryctolagus > Oryctolagus cuniculus. Next base: position 22,822,471 of record NC_091448.1, on the reverse strand, counting down.
GGGATGCCTCACTCTCCCAAGGTTTAGCCAAGGGTGCCAGATCTACAGCCTGGAGTCAGAGCCTGGAACCAGCTCTGGGGTCCAGAAAACCCCTGAGCCTTTGCAAAGAAGAGGGGTAGACAAAGTAAGCGGAAGGCAAAGGCTGTGTGCCTGCATTCTGGAGGACAGGGACAAGCTGGGGTCGGTCGAGGGTTTAGTTTTCACATTAACGGGACTTCTTTCTCCTTCCCCTTCAGTTCTTCCTACTGCCTGGGGAGAGACCTGGATGCCTGCAGCTCCCACCTTGACACCTTGCAGTTGCTGTGCGGGTCCTTCCTCTGGAGTGCCCACAGCCATCGAGGAGAAGGAGGGCAGAGAAGGGCCAGCCTGAGCTGGCCGTGCCTTGGTGTCCATCAGCAGTCAGGGAGGTGAAACCGACCAGAGAGGAAGCCAGGGGGGAGATTCCTGAAACAGCAGCCTTTCCCCCATCTCTCTTGCTCCACCCTCACACACAACAAGTCTGTGCACTCGAGTGTGCCACTCTCCCTGGCTGCTGACCCTGCTCTGCCCCACACAGAGCACTGCTGGGGTCTCGCACTCCTTGGCTCACTCATCTCCTTGAGTCTGTGTTGCAGATGCCGAGGGATGAAGATGGGGTTCTGGCCCTGAGAGTAGGGGTATGGTGGGCCCTGGAGCCCATTGGGTGCATATTTGTCTGGATGGAAGGGAGGCACTGGCCAGGCCACCGGCAGCTAACAAAGCCCAAAGTCCCAGTGACTCATGGCAGTGGAGGTGGCTCTTGGAAACAGCAGGGGAAGGGACTCCAGCCCTGTTGGAGCTCCTTTTTGGCCCCCATTTCTCCTCACTCTGAGCTCTGTGGATGAAGTCTCATCAGGATCCTGGGGGCAGGGTGAGGCCCTGGCTGTGAAAAAGAAGGAAACGGGTGAGAAGAGAGCAGGGCAGGCTGAGCACGCCAGTGAAAAATGCCCCAGCCAGGGGACAATAAGAGAGGCCAGTTAGTCCTACCCTACTATGTCCATTGGCTGCACAGAGGGCATTGGGCATCCGTTGTGCTGGGGCAGCTGGGTGCCCTGGGCACCTTCCAGAAGAGCTTTCCAGACAGACACAGCCACTCTTCCCTGCCCTCGTTTGTTGCCCAGATTTTTGGGTACCCAGCTGACACCAAATTTTTAGAAATCGAAACAAACATACAACCCAGAAAGCCAAAAGACACTTACAAGATGGGAACCTGAAAGGATTAGCACCTGGGGTCAGTACTGTCCCCCTGGGACAAGAGAGCAGCAGTGAGGGGCACCTGGCTTGGCTGAACCAGGATCAGTACAGGCCGGGAAGTGGCTGCAGAACCACAGATCTCAGAAGTGCCGACTCCTGCCTCCCTCACAGGCCAGGTAAGCGATGTGCATCTTCTCCGTGCATCCTCAGTCAGGGGGAGAAGAGGATTGCGTGCTTGAGGTCATACCCAGAAAGAGGCCGTAAGTGGCCCTGGAGAACTATTCATGCCTGTGCGAGGGGAACAGTTGAGGATCTGGGGTGTCAGTGGGTCCAAATGCATGACCACAAAGGCCCCATACTTGAACCTCAGAGAGCAGCGGGCTCAAAGGAGGGTGCCTGGGACAGAGCCTCAGTTCTCATTTGCCTGCTTCTGTGCTGTCCAGTGCTGGCAGCTCTGCTCTCCAGCTAGGGTGAGGGGCCCTTTGCATAGCTGCTCCTGGCGATACAAAGACAGCTTTGGTTGGGGGAAACAGGCAGCGCAGCCCACTCTTCGTGCAAGGACATGGGACAGCCCTACTCCCCCAACTCTCTCTCTGGCAGTGTTAGAAGCCCAGGGCCCTGCCAGAAAACCCATAATAAAGCTCAGTGCTAAACTAAACCAACACATCACCTTGGCCCTGTGTATAAAAGTGGCACTGTGAGGGGAGCTTGGGTGCACCAGGTGGGGTGTAGGCAGGTGTGGGGAGCTCAGCCGCAGGAGAAAAGAATCCTCAAAGCCTCATGTTCTCTGGTCCTTCTCTTTCCCAAGCCTCTTTCCCTGCGCCCTGTTCTTTCACCTCCTATTAGCCAGCTGCACTCCCGGCCACCGCATCCCCTCCAGTCTGCGAGGACATGGTAAGTAGTCTGTTTCCTACTCTTCTCATTCTCTCTCTCCTCTCCAAGCTCCCATCTGAGCTTCGTTCCATGGGATCTGACCCCAGGATCTCCAGCCTGACTCCCCCTGATCCTGCGAATGGTGCTGGGGTGGGGAGGACCCATCCGTCTTCATCATCCCCGCAAGTATAGCCAGGCCAAGACTGGTATGCCCACCTGCATCAAGGGCCCTGACCTGAAGCAGAGGGCAGCCCTGGTGATACCATGGGGCCCTGGCCCTTACTGCGTGTATGCCTGTGCATTGGGCACACTGGTTTATTAGTGTTATTTCAGCATTGTGATGCAGAGAGAGTAAGTGTAACAGCTGCTCCTTGCTTGCAGTGTTTATTGTTACCTAGAGACAACCTCCTGGCTTTTTCCCAGCTCCCCCTCCCCCCCCCAGCCCAACCCCCTCCTTGCCAACAATCCTGCTCTCCCTACACTGATGGGAAATTTATAGCTTGCCCATACTATGCCTTTAACCCTCTCCTGCCCATAGGGTAGATGGGCCAAGGGAAGCCAAAGAGTAATGGGCATGTTGGGCCCCAGCAGGTGGAATAACTTATGGAGGCGGGAGAGAGATGTGACACTGTCCCTCCATTTTGTGTGTCCAGTTTCAGGCCCCAGTTGCCCTCCTATCTGTTACGTGAAAAAAGAGGAAAGATCTTTGGACCTAGCCTTAAGATCCCAGCATATTCCCCACAAAATTATTCCCTTCCCTGGACATCTCTAAGCACCTGGTCAGGTTGTCTGGACCTTAGGTAATATTGAAATGGAGGGGATGAATTCGGAGTGGCAGAGGCCTGGCCTCTTCCTTTCTGTCTGAGAGAGGCAGCTCTAGAGACAGCACCCAGTGAGACAAGCAAGAGGCCTGGCTTGAGAAATGCAGGCCGGACCACCGCAGCCAGGTCAATGCCAGACAAGCCTGCGCTCAGCCTGGAGGAAGAAACTCCACCTGAGCCCAGGCCTGAGCCCAGCACTGAGGTCTTGAGACTCTCAGGCCCTTCTCCAGGCTGGACGTCTTAGTCCAGTTAGGCCGCTCCTCTCTGCTTGCCTTTCCTGCTCCATTTTGCCATGCACGTCTTGGTTTGACATAATGAGGCAGACCCAGGCATGGCCTCCACGATGGGGAAAGAGAAGCCTCTCTCTCGTCTTGACCCAGGACCTTCTGTGGAGGGACACTGTCATCACTCCACCATCCTTGCTGGAAACAGAAGAGAGGAAAAGGGCTTAGAGTGTAGCAGAAAGGACAGAGATTAGACACCTGGAAAAACTGACCCCTGGGATGAAAGACTTCAAAATGTGTCTACTGGGGGCCGGCACCATGGCGCACTAGGTTAATCCTCCGCCTGCGGTGCCAGCATCCCATATGGGCACTGGTTCTAGTCCCAGCTGTGCCTCTTCCAGTCCAGCTCTCTGCTGTGGCCTGGGAAGGCAGTAGAAGATGGCCCAAGTGCTTGGGCCCCTGCACCCACGTGGGAGACTGGGAAGAAGCTCCTGGCTCCTGGCTTCGGATCGGCGCAGCTCTGGCCGTTGCAGCCATCTGGGGGGGGGGGGGGGGGTTGTGAACCAACGGAAGGAAGACCTCTCTCTCTCTGCCTCTCCCTCTCACTTTCTGTAATTCTACCTCTCAAATAAATAAATAAAAATCTTAAAAAATATATGTCTACTTCTCCTCAGATTTTTCTTCTGCCTGCCCTGGGTTGAAGTCTGTGCCTGCTGAGCATTGGGAGAGCAGGGTTACTTCTCCAAGCCTCCCCGTGCAGCACCCTCCCCAGTCCTGAATGCCGTTAGGTCACAGGTTTCGGAGGCAGACAGCCCTGGGGTCCAGTGCCAGCTCTGCGACTTACCAGCTGTGTCACCTGGGTAATGCACTCAACCATTTGAAGTCCCAATTTCCTTGTCTGTGAAATACAGATAAACAACTACCTCTTAAGGTTGCGAGAACTTCTGGAAAAGATGCCTGTGGAGCCCCGGGACAGGGCCTGATGCTCAGCAGGTGCTCCGTCAACAGTGGCTGATGCGGTGGATGGCACTATTACTTTTGGGGGCAGCAGGACTGATATTGCTTCCAGGGCCCCAGGATCCTTCTGTAACTGTAGGTCAAATGTGTGAATGTGCATATGCCGGGGAGAAGGCCCAGAGTTTTCGTCATGATGTAGCATGGGAGCCGTAGTCCCCTGGAAGCAAGTGGTCCCAATGCCTTTGTTCAGACTCCCCAAGAAACCAGTTCCCCCTTTCTCACAACTCTCAAGTCAGTAGCATCTGAGCTGCTATTCTGCGTGGAAGTACTGTTTCATCCAGGGTGGAGCTGAGCGAGAGCTGTTCAAAGGATAGCAACAACTTGCAGCTAGCACGCACTTTACCATTTGTCAGATACATTCACGTGTGTTAGCTCTTTTGATGCCCAAAAGACAGAACTCCATTTGTTGGTTGTCTACTAAGTGCCAGGCATTTTTTAAAAAATGATCTATTTATTTATTTGAAAGGCAGAGTTAGAGAGAGAGAGAATTTTCTGTGTGCTGGTTCATTCCCCAAATGGCCACAATGGTTAGGGCTAGGCCAGGCTGCATCCAGGTCTCCACGTGGATACAGAGGCCCAGGGAGACGGGCCACCCTCTGCCGCCTTCCCAGGCTTATCAGCAGGGAACCGGATTGAAAGTGAAACAGCCAGGACTAGAACCAGTACTCACAGTGATGCCAGCGTTGCAGGAGCAGCTTAACCCACTGTGCCACAATGCAACTGTGATGCCAGATAGCGTGCTGACTGTAGTTTTTAAAGTATATTTAAAGTATAGAGTATTTTATCACCTAGACATGCTGTGACTCATAAGACTCATCCCTTATTTTAATTGTTTAGATATTTTTAATCTATAAATAATACCACAGTGAATATCAGAACACAAACATTCAAGTATTTTTAATAGGACATTCCAAGAAATGGAATTTACTAAGTCAAAAGACACAATACCCTCTATCCCATGGTTATGATCATTTTATTGTTATATCCTAATTAATAATATTTATTAATCTACCTCTTTGGGATTCTACTTTGGAAACACCAGGGTAGCCCCTTGGACCCAGCAGAGACATTAATAATCTGTCATAGGCTTTTGTTTTGTTTTGTTTTTTTTGACAGGCAGAGTGGACAATGAGAGAGAGAGAGAGAGAGAGACAGAGAGAAAGGTCTTCCTTTTGCCGTTGGTTCACCCTCCAATGGCCGCCGCGGCCGGCGCGCTGTGGCCGGCACACCGCGCTGATCCGAAGGCAGGAGCCAGGTACTTATCCTGGTCTCCCATGGGGTGCAGGGCCCAAGCACCTGGGCCATCCTCCACTGCACTTCCCTGGCCACAGCAGAGAGCTGGCCTCGAAGAGGGGCAACCGGGACAAAATCCAGCGCCCTGACTGGGACTAGAACCCGGTGTGCCAGCGCCGCTAGGCGGAGGATTAGCCTAGTGAGCCGCGGCGCCGGCCTCTGTCATAGGCTTTTAAACAATCAAGATAATTGCAGATTCACATGTAATTGTCAGAAATAATACAGAATCTCTTTTACATTTGATCACTTTCACAGAATGGTAGCATTTTGCAAAACTAGAGTACAATATCACTACCAGATTACTGACATTGATATAACACACTGGATTCCTCTAGTTTTCTTGTGCTTAGGTTGGGGGTGGTACCACGAAGTAAGTGTAAGGTGCCATAAGGGTTCCTAGTAGTGCCCTTCTATAATCACACCTACCTCCCTCCTGTCCACCTCACCCTCCCTTAATCCTTGGCACCATTAGTCTATCTTCATTTTCAAAACTTTAGTCATTTCAAAAATGGAATCATGTGTGCAGCTTTTTAGGGATACATCATTAATTTCCTGGAAATCCATCCAAATTTTTGTGTGTATCAATAGTTCATTCCTTACACTTACTTCATGATATTGATGTACCAAGTTCATTTAACCGTTAACTTGTTAAAAGGCATAATTCCATGATTCCAGTTTTTTTTTTTTTTTTTGGGGGGGGGGCTATTACAAATAAAGCTGCTGTGAACGTTCATGTACAGATTTTTGTGGGAAACAGACATTCGTTAGCATCACCAGGTTGTCCATCAGCAAGGTTCTATGACTACTTTTTTCTCGCTAGTAATGAATGAAATAGTTCATTTCATTTGGTTTGCTGAATGCTTTATATTCATACTTACTAAACTTCATAACCCTTTGGGCATACCACTACTATTTTCTCCACATTATAGATGAGGAAAATTGAGGCTCACAATAAGTAGTTTTCCCAAGATCACAGACTATGAAGTAGCAAAGAAGAGCTTGGAATTCAAGATACCAGACAAGAGGCCTTTCTACACTGACTCAGCCTGCTGGGAAGAGGGTGTGGGTGGTCCTGGCAGAGAGATGTTGGAGGCTGGGAGAGCACTGGAGCAGCCGGGGTCGACTCAGGTCCAACAGGCAACTTTGGTTCATAGGTTAGAGGAGCAGCAGAGTCATGGAACAGGAAGCAACATGGCATGCGCCCTTGTAGTCGTTCCCCTTTGTCAGAGAAGAGCAAGGCTGACGTGGATGGAGCCCTTGAGCTTCTCCGTAGACCTGAGAGCTGGAATGGGGAAGGGAGGAGCCAGTCTTTGGAGGTCTATCAGAGAATGACTGCATCAGGTCCTCCTTGGAAATAGGAAGTTGAATGTGTCTCTGAGGTCTGAGGAAACAGGCTCATGACAAGTGAGCTTTCCCACACTTTCTGTTTTTGTGAACAGGGGAACTATACACACACCCTTTGGGTAGGATCAGTGTCTTGTTCATCGTAGAGAGTGGGCACGCAGAGTAGAAGCAAGAGGCCATCCAGTGCTTAGTTCTGATCTTACCACTGCTCTTCCCCTCCAGCTGAAGTCACAGGGACGCCAACCCAGGAGAAGTTACCTCGTGTGTCCCTCACCCTCTGGGTACTACTGGTGGAGGCTGACAAGTAGGAGCCTAGTGTTGGCCTAGATGCGATGGATGGTGGAGACGTCAACTTGCAGGAGAGGGGCTTGACTCCTCTCCTGGGCACTGTAGCCCTCCTCTGGCTGAGCTGGGCTCTTTTCTGGTTGATGTTACCATTGCTTCCTTGGCCTATTCCAGTAGCTGTATCCTCCTCACAGCCTTCCCCAATTACTTACAGCCCATCAGGAACAACTTACCTTCCAGTGGCACCACTAACCCTAGCCAGTAATTCCAGCCTGGAGGGAGACACACAGAGGCTGACACCTGGGGTGTGCGTTACAGGAATTGTAGAGGGGCCGCTCTGCATCACTGAAGCACACAGAAAACCATTCTGAGCCTATGTCTCTGGCTGGGAGCTCCTAGACGAACGGGGACTGTTTTCAACTGGCCTGTGCCCTCCTCACTGCACAGAGATTCCCTGGCTCTCACAGGTCCTGAAGGTGGCTGGGAACACAGCGACCTCCCCTCGCAGCCAAGATGTCTCCTGGCTGAGGAACGCAGGACCCCTGCCCTTGGGTGCTCCCTTTCCTTGGCTGCTCCTCTGTGCCAGGTCCCCTCCTCTCCTGCCACCACTCCCGTCCCATTCCTCCTTTCTCTTCTCTCTCTCTCTCAGCAAGTTTTTTATGTGATTACAGGCACTGCATGGTAATTAGTGCTAAACTCATTTGCACAACTACAGTTAATTGGCTACAACAATTAATTAATGTGTTGGAAATTTGGCACTGGAAAAAAAAAGTTTGTCATCAAAAAAAGGGCAAAAAATTGTAGAGTGAGGTACCCATAAAAATCGAGGGCAGGCTTCAAAAGCCCAGCTGGGCCTCAAACTTCAGGCCAGCCTCAGATGCTTCCCCACTCTCAACTTCCATGCATTTTCCTTTCATTTTATCCCCTTAGTTCTGTCTGTCTGTCTCTTCTCTCTCTCTCGCTCTTTCTTTTTTTTACAACTTAAGCAAACTCATTTCCCTGATAAAATATAGCATGACTAATGGCTAGAGCATGTAAAAATCATTGGGAAAATGTCCTTGGAAGACGAATGCATTTTCAGCAGAATAATTAACTTAATTAACAAATTCACATGCATATTCATCAGGCTATTAATGTCTTCTCGGCTCAGCTTGATGAACATTGCGGTAATAACCATCTCATTTACATACTGCATTCTACTGCGATCCAAAACAGAGACAACATACAGGCGTATACACACACACGCACACGCACACACACACAAATACACACAACATGCCTGGGCTGCTCTTGACTTCCAGGTTGGCTGGTGGTGTGTGTGTGGGTGGGGGTGGGAGGGCGGGAAGGCCAACGGAGTGCTGTGATGTTTAGAGGGTCATGAGTCAGGGGGGCTGCGATGCCCACGTGTGGATGTCTGAGAGAACTTAATTCATAGTCTCTCGCTCGCTCGCTGCCTCACTCTGCCTCTTTTTCCTCGTTTCCTTTTCTCTGTGTCATTTTCTTCTTCTCTCTCTCCCTGCCCCCCCATCTCTCTAGGGAAAAACTTGGTATCCGTGCCAACTTTTTCCCCCCTCCCCTCCTCCCTCTCTCTTCTCCTTCCCCTCTTCCAACTGCTGCCAGCCGGCATCAGCGCCGAATTGCCATCTCCTTGAGCTCTCTGTGGAGCAATCTCAGGGAGCAGTAAGGTGTGACGCGGGGCTCTGCCGGCTTCGCAGCACCGCCTGCGGAAAGAGCGCAGGATGGCGGAGGAAGATTAAGAGAAATCGCGAGCAGCGCTCGGCTGCCATTGGTGTGTGCAAACGCCGAGGAGGAAGGGAGAGGGAGCGCGAGGCGGGGGGAGAGAAAGGGGGAAAAACCAGCAGCTGTCGGCCTAATTCTTCTAACACTCTGCTTGTGGTCATATTAGAAAAACAGATTATGCCCCTCGGTGCCACTCACTTTATACTTGACATACGTTAATGTTCTATATCTCCATTCTCGGGCCCTGGCCACGGTGGACTTGAGGTCGAGGAGGATGGGGGCCTGGGTGGCCACGGGGCACAAAAGGCCGTGTCCTCTCAGTCTCTGCTGACCTCCCACCCAGTCTCTAGGAGCCTTTTGGAAAGCAGGCCAGAATCCAATTTGCATCTGATGCCACCATTTGGCTCTGCTTTTTTGCAACCCAGTGGAAGGCACGGAGGTGGGAAGACCCGTGGCAACCCTCTGCTCCAAAACTCACCCCCGCCCCTGAGAGTCTTACTAGGTCACTTTAAGGTCAAGGGACTCCAGCTCTGTGGCATCGCCACCACCACCAGCAGCCTTTGTATGCACCCCCCAACTCAGAGTTTGGGGGCCAGAGGGAAGGATCTAGGATGGGGCTGCTCGGAAAGGGGTTACGGAGAAGCCACACGCAAAACAAGGCCAGGATTGTTTCTGGGTTGCCATGGAAACCAGGTTCCCTCCTCCTGGCAGGAAGGGAGGAGTGCCTGAAGCCTTCCTCCTTCCACCAATCCTGACGGTTGTAAAGGCGGAGTTTGCCAAGGCCTGGGGAAAGGGCTGGTCTGGAAGGACAAACCCGCTGCTCCCCGGCAGCCTGCACGTGAGGTCCAGAGCCCTTTGACCCCCACCTTCCCTACCCCTCACCCCAATATTCAAAGGAGGCTTTTTCCTCTGGTGCCTTGTCCTCTGTGGAGACCTGTTGCTTAGCAACCGCTGGTGCCTTCTTCCTAATAACTGGCAGGGACTGAGAGATATAATATCTGTCTCTATATTCAGTTCCCCTCCCCGGTCTATTTATATTTAATAACTGAAGCCCTGTCTTGGGTTCCCTTGGCACCTGCTGCGGAGGGCTCCTAGGACTGAGCTGCAGCCTGAGAAAGGTTACACCTGAGGAAGACCTGCACAGGGCAGCGTCTAGGCCCCACTCCTATCGCCACGTGTCAGAGGCCATCCGATCCCAGGCTCCTAGCGTCTGAGCGTCGGTGCCGGGGAGGGGGTGTGCTAAATCTTGGCCCCCAAGGCTGCCTGAGTAGCTCCCAAAGTTTTTCAGCCACTCGGAAAGGGTTCTCCTGAGCTCCCCGTGAGAAAACCCCCCATCTGATCCTGGCAGCGAGTGCTATACAACGCCAGGGTAGCCCGTGCCTGTGTGCAGAGCCAGACCTGGCCTTCAGTCCTCCTCTGCTACCGTCCTGTGACCCGGCTTGTTATGCACTTGATCTTTTAAGCCCCTTGTTGCCCCGGCTGCAGACCTCCGACCTTCAGGCCCCAGGGGCCCAGACAGCAGCCGCGCTCAGGCTGAGGCTACCCCTGCCCTCCCTCCACCCCTTTTCCCGGTCAGCACCTTCACTGCCATCATGCTGGCTCACCCACCCTGCCCCCCTTCCCCACACCTCTCCCAGCCCGAGCCTTCTGTGGGAGACAGATGGGGTGTCTGTGATGGAAAAGGCTCTGGGCTCTACGCCGCCTCGGGTGGGCAGCCCCCTCCCCACGTGAGACACTCGGATTCACCCCGGGCGGCGTCAGGGAGAGGCTGTGGACTCAATGCTCTTCTCAGGCTCAGCCCCAGAAGCAGGGCCAGGAGGGCATCTTTTTCCAAGGCCAGACCCCACACCTCTTTGTGGACGAGCCCTGCAAAGGAGGAAGCAGGCTAGGGAATGGCAGAGTGCCACGTGGTAGGACTAACATGGAGAGGCCCGGAGGGACCTGGGGCATTTCACTGAGCGCTGGGTGGCTGGGGTTTGGGGGCCAGAGTTGACAGAAGAGGCTAAGCCTGGGCAGCTCCTTTGTTCCAGAAATCTGGGGTCCCTACCGAGGAAGGCTCAGCCTAGGGCAGAGGAGGGAGCCACCATTCCAGAGCACCAACTGTGAGCCGGCCACTTGGCCAGAGCCTTTCCACACCTGTGCTCCAAACTAGCAGATGTCAGGGCAGGGTGTCTCCTGGGCACGCCACCGTTCACCGCCTCCTCCTCTGATTCTTTGACGTCACTGCCAGTTCTCCTCCACTGCCCTGGCTGCTCTTCTGAATCCTTTGCAAGCCAAGCTCAGCTCCTTAGACTCAATCATGGCCTCTAATTATACTTTCATGGTACTATATATGCTGCTTTCAGGCCATTTAGCACAGTTATTTCAATTTCTTTGTACAGTCACTCGAATAATGGGCCTGGTTTCATTGGGTGGAGAGTCCCATGAGGGCAGTGACCACACCTGTCTGTGTCATGGGGCCCAACACAAAGCAGCTGTTTGGTAAATATCGTTGAATGAATGAATAAGTGACAAAGGAGGACCTGTATTGTGGCACAGTGGGTTAAGCCACTGCTTCTGATGCTGCAGCCCATCTCTCAGTGCTGGTTCAAGTCCCGGCTGCTGCACTTCCAATCCAGCTTCCTGCTAGTGAGCCTGGGAAATCAGAAGATGGCCTAAGTACTTGGGCCCCTGCCTCCCATATGAGAGACCTGGATGGCTAGCCTTGGCTTTTACAGCCACTTGGGGAGTGAACCAGTGGATGGAAGATCCATCTCTCTCTCTCTCTCCCTGCCCCCTCATCATTCTGCCTTTCTTGCAAAGAAATAAATAAAATCTTTAAAAAAAAATAAGTCTTTCAGAAATGGCAGAGGAACATCTCCCTGGCCTAAACTCTTCTTCTTCATCACTCCCTCACCTCAGAGCTGACACACCCCAAGGTGCGCATCAGGGAACAGGGAACCTGGGAGCTCAGGCCACCTCATTCTCCTTCAAAAATGCCATCAAGATTGGCCCAGCCCTCATTTCAGGATCCGGGGCCCCTGCTCTGCCAGAGCCTGACCTGTCTGCCCGCTCTCCATCTTCTACAGGGGGGAGAAAATTCAGTCCCAGCACTCTCCCCCGACACACGCGCACATGGGGGGCTTCAGGCAAAGGGAGGGGAGTGCCATCAGAGGAGGGTGCTCTTCTGCCATAACCAAGACAGCAGGGACCATCTGCTGACACCCCTCTGTTTGCTTCTGTCCTCTTCTCAGGGGCTTCAGGGAAGGAGTTGGCTAAACCAAGTGGAAGGAATAGATAGGTTAGCAGGAGCAGGACAGGTTCTTGCTCCTTGAAATGTCAGGGGGCGGGTGATGAGCCTCAGCCAGGCGACTGGGGCAGAGACGCATGGGATCCAGGAACAGCAAGTCATTTGGGGCTGCACCCTCTGGGCAGCAGGAGGTGCCCAAGATGGCACTGAGGAGGTATCTGGCCTCAGCCCAGGGCAGCATTGAACTCCTTTACTGTCCTTGCCACCTGACTCAAGCACTGTTCCCCACGCCTGTGGAAAGTTAAAGTTAGGCCAGGCCTGGCAGCTCCTCGCTCTCCCTGGCCACTCCCTGTTCCTAACCTTGTACAAGCACACGGTGGCCAACCTCCCAATCCTGAGCATTGCTCTGAGCCAGCTCAGTACAGTATGCAGTCCTCATGGTGGCCTCTCCCACCCAGTCTCCTCCTCCTGACAGTGCCCCCAGCACCCAGGTAGCTGGAAGCCACTCTGAGTAGTGTTACTCTCCCTGACCCCACCTGTTCTCTGGGCCCCAGATGAAGCAGGACAACTCAGGCTGCAGGCCAAGTCCTTGTGTCCTCATCAAAGGCAACATCTGTCCCCTTCAAGAAGATAACCCTGACGGGAGGGGGCGAGACAGGCACAAGGGAGAACCCCGATCTTGCTTGGGCCCTCACCCCAGATTCCACTGCAGGCCCAGCTGGGGGTGAGCGCTGAGACAGCCACAGAGGCCTGCTCTCACACATGCCCCTGCACAGGCCTTCAAGCCTCCGTGCCCCTGCAGAGGCGAGGCCCTCCTGGGCTCACCCAGCTACCTGGGCTTCTGCTGCTGCCAAGCGGCCTTCTTTTATTCATGCGTTGTTTTATTGCTGGCAAATGCTGCTGCTTGCCGCTGTTGGAGGCGTTCCTGCCAAATCCATCCCAACATCTTGGCCTGGCATCAGGGCGGCATGCTAATGTGGAAATTTAAAGAGCCGCTCGGCTTTAAATCGGAATTTTAAATGAGCAGCAGTGCTCCAAGGGGACCTGGGCAAAATCGAACAGTATCTGATCCGCCCTTCCTCCTCCCACACCCACAGCATAACCCCAAGTTCCTCCCACCTCCTCCTTTGACAAGACAGTGGCGTGGGACATGCTAGAGAAGAGGGCGCTACGGGGACAGAGGAATGGGTGTAGAATGGGGCCATCCAGACCTGCCCCACTCAGGATGAAGAAGGAGCCATGCTTGCTTTTCCAGGCAAATGGAGCCAGGGACCGTCTGCACAAGGACGCAGGGTCGGGGTAGTGAGTCGGGGGTCACTCCCTCGCTTCCCATTTCACCAGGAACAAGAAGGCCTGCTCTGCAGAGAAGAGGGAAGGTGGAATTCCATGGAGACACCAGCACGGTGCGCACAGCTGCACGTCCAGGTTGGGCTGCTTGCTAGGCTCCCACAGCATTTGCACACACCTCCCACATCACCCGTGTGTGGAAAGAGTGGTTCACACACACAGGGCAGTCTCTGCTCTCCTCTCCAGGCCACTGTCCTGACGCAAAGCCAGCTGGCTTCTGCTGGTTGCTAGCCTGAGCAGTGCCCCGGTTTTCCCATGGGTCCTCACCCCCCAGCTCCTGGCAGCTACCTTGAACCAGCCGTGGTAACAGAGCCCCACAGCTCCTCTGCCAGGGTGGGGGTGGGGGCACCTGAGCGCATCCTGGGCACCTGTCTTGGCCACAGTGTGGTGCTGTCTCTGGTGACCACCAGATGCCAGGCTGAGACATCCCACCAGGGAGAGGTACTGGTTTCAGAGGGAAGAGGAGGTTCATGGTCAGGGAGGCAGAATCTGTGCCCCTCTGTGATTCGCTCTCCTTGCCTGTTAGGTGGCCCCTTGTTATCAGAAAACACTAACTGGGTGCTTATCTTCAAGAAGCCATTGTGTGGGGCCAGCGCTGTGGCGTAGCGGTAAAGCCGCTGCCTGCAGTGCCGCCATCCTATATAGGTTCTAGTCCCAGCTCCTCCACTTCCGATGCAGCTGTCTGCTGTGGCCTGGGAAAGCAGTAGAAGATGGCCCAGGTCCTTGGGCCCCTGTACCCATGTGGGAAACCCGGAAGCTCCAGGTTCCTGGCTTCAGATCGGTGCAGCTCCGGCCCTTGCAGCCATTTGGGAGTGAACCAGTGGATGGAAGACCTCTCTGCTTTGCCTCTCTGTAACCCTGCCTTTCAAATAAATAAATAAATCTTTGAACAGCAAATCATTTAATCGCAAAAACATTTTGAAATAAAAAAGGGTTTTTTTTGAACAAATAAATAAATCTTTAAAAAAAATCCTCATTATTTAAAAAAAAAATGAAGCCATTGTGTTTGGCCCAGTGCCTCACAATTTTCTGATAGACAGCAGCCTTGAGAATCTGATTGTGCTGTCCCCATTGGAGGACCCATAGTAACTCACATGGTGACCTCAACCTGACCCATGTTAGGCTGCGAGGCCAAGGGATGCTCCCAGACCTTCCCCAAGCTTCCTCCTCCTGCAAAGAATTCTGCAAAGCTGGCTTCTCCCGGGGGCCGGTGTGGCTGCCAGCCAAGAGGCTTGGGGCAGGCCTGGGGCATGCAGCTGGCACCTGCCCACCGGATTCCCAAGGAACGCGCTCCTCTCCCACTCCCATACCCCCATTCAGATCATCGTGGGCTAGAGGGAGAAAGAGAGCACTTTGAGCTTGAAGCCCATCACCTTGTTTTCCATTTTAACTTGCTCTGAGTCTCCCATGCAAATTAGATACAATGAAGACCCAGTAGGCAATTTTTCTAGGCAGGTTGAGCTGCCACAAGGGAAAGCAGCATTCCATATTGGAGTGCCTGGGATTGGGTCTCTCCTCTCCTTCCGATCCGGTTTCCTGCTAATGCACCCTGGGAGGCAGCAGATGATGGCCTGGCTACTTGAGCCTCTGCCACCTACATGAGACCTGGTTGAAGTCCCTGGATCTTCGCTTTGGCCTGGCCCAGCCCTGGCTGTTGTGGGCATTTGGGGGGTGAACCAGCAGATAGAAGAGCAAGCTCTCCCTCGCTCTCTTTCAAATAAGCTTTTAGATAGATAGATAGATAGATAGATAGATAGATAGATAGATATGGCTGAGCTGGGGCTAAGTAAGGGAACTGGAGGGCTGAGGTCTATTGTGTAATTTTGGGAAAAGTTGAAGTTAAGGAAGAGGAAGAACAACTCCATGTGAGGTGGGACTGGGGGACAGGAAGGGGAGGGACTGAATGAATCTGCCTCTCTCATCTAATTAGTAGCATGCAAATAATATGCAAATAGCACCCTCTTTGTTTAGAGACCACAGGCCAGCGCTTTTCGAAAGTGGATTGCAGAGAAGCAGCAGGTTCAAGAGCCAAGCTGGAGTGCAGCTGTCTGATTCCAGCTTATTCCTTAAATGGACTCCTTTTCTGGGCCTCAGTTTCCTTATGTGGGAAATGGCAAGATTACTGGAGGACCCCTAAGATTTCTGTCTCGGACCTGGGGCCCAGTGCTAGCACAGGGCGCAGGGTTCGTTCCGTTCCAGGGTGGAAGCCAAGGCCGTTGGCTCTCCTGGCCCTGCCACCCACTTCAGTCTGTCACGCCCCCGTACCCCCATTCAGCAGCCATCCCGGACGTGGGAAGTTTCCTGAAGACAGTGTTCTCTCTCACGCATGCCTTTTTTTTTTTTTTTTTTTTTTTTTTGACAGGCAGAGTGGACAGAGAGAGAGAGAGAGAAAGGTCTTCCTTTGCCGTTGGTTCACCCTCCAATGGCCGGCACACCGCGCTGATCCGACGGCAGGAGCCAGGTACTAATCCTGGTCTCCCATGGGGTGCAGGGCCCAAGGACTTGGGCCATCCTCCACTGCCTTCCCAGGCCACAGCAGAGAGCTGGCCTGGAAGAGGGGCAACCGGGACAGAATCCGGCGCCCCGACCAGGACTAGAACCCAGTGTGCCAGCGCCGCAAGACGGAGGATTAGCCTAGTGAGCCGTGGCGCCGGCTCATGCATGCCTTTTTAAAAAATATATATTTATTGATTGATCTGAAAGGCACAATTGCAGAGAGAGAGAGATAGAGGGAAGCTCCATCCACTGGTTCACTCCTCAAATGGCCACAAGGGCCAGGGCTGGGCAGGCTGAAGCCAGGAGCCAGGAGCTTCATCCAGGTCTCCCACGTGGGTGCAGGGGCACAAAGCCTTGAGCCATCCTCTGCTGTTTCCCCAGATGCATCAAAGCGAGCTGGATGGAAGCTGAGCAGCTGGGACTCAAACCAGTGCCCATATGGGATGCCGGTGTTGCAGGCGGCAGCTTTACCTGCTGCGCCACAACGCGGGCTTCTCATGCCATGCCTTTACCCACAATTTCTTCTGCCTAGAAGGCTCCCCTGATTTAGCCCCTCACCTGAACTCCAACAGCTTTATCTACCTTCCCACTCCCCTCTGCAGCCCTGCGAGGTGCCTTGCTTCTGGGTGCTCCTGTGCACCACGTATTTCTGTTTTCCCACAAGATCCAGATCCGGGGTTTGGTTCAAGACTGGATCTCCCATATCATACAGATGTATCTATTTCCTTTCCCAGACACAACAGTGGCAACTTAAGACAAAGGAAATGTACTCTGTCATGTTACTGACGGCCAGAGGTTCAACATCGCTTTCACTGGGCCTGAATCAGGGTCTTGGCAGCAGGCTCCCGAGCAGAATCTACACATCACCCCTCCCAGCTTCTAGTGGCTGCTGTCCCTGGCACCATCGCTCCAGTGTCTGCTTCTGTCTTCACCTACTCCTCTGTGTGTGTCATCTCCCTTCGCCTCTCTTTTATAAGGGCTCACCCAGATGACCCAGAAAAATCTCCCCATTTCAAGATTCTTAGCTTAGGGCCAGTGAGGTGGTGTAGTGGGTAAAGCTGCCGCCTGCAGTGCCGTCATCCCATATGGGCGCTGGTTCAAGTCCCAGCTGCTCCACTTCTGATCCAGCTCTCTGCTATGGCCTGGGAAAGCAGCAGAAGATGGCCCAAGCCCTTGGGCCCCTGCACCTGCATGGGAGACCCGGAAGAAGATCCTGGCTCCTGGCACATCTCCGGTCGTTGCGGCCAACTGGGGAGTGAACCAGCAGATGGAAGACACCTCTCTCTCTCTCTCTCTCTCTCTAACTCCTGACTTTCAAATAAATAAATAAATCTCTTTTTTTAAAGAAGATTCTTAATCCCATTTGCAAAATGCTTTGTTCAGATAAGAACTTCCACAGGTTCTGGGGATTAGGATGTGGACCTATCTTTGGGAGCCATTATCTGACTACCAAAATAAAGGCATTTTAAAACTGAATTTTTTTTTGACAGGCAGAGTTAGACAGAGAGAGAGAGACAGAGAGAAAGGTCTTCCTTTTACCGTTGGTTCACCCCCCAAATGGCCGCTACGGCCAACACGCTGTGCCGATCTGAAGGCAGGAGCCAGGTGCTTCTCCTGGTCTCCCATACAGGTACAGGGCCCAAACACTTGGGCCATCCTCCACTGCCTTCCCGGGCCACAGCAGAGAGCTGGACTGGAAGAGGGGCAACTGGGACAGAATCCGGCGCCCCAACCGGGACTAGAACCCGGGGTGCTGGCGCCACAGGCGGAGGATTAGCCTAGTGAGCTGCGGCACCAAGCCAAAACTGACCATTTATTAAGTCTCTACCATGTACCAGACACTGTGCATACATTTTTCTCACCTCACAGGTCTTATGATAATCCCCCGAAAGTAGAGCAATGCCTCCGTTCTACAGATGAGGAGACCGAGGCTCGGGGGGATTGAGTCACCTGTCCAAAGTCACAGAGCTGGTAAAGGACAGTGGGAGATTTGGAACCAGATGAGCCTGGCTCCAAAGCCAGCACACCTTTTGCCTCACCAGCAGCCTTTGAGTCGGCCCCAGGCCCTGGCACAGATTCGTGCCCGTGTGGATGTGCAGGAGACAGGTGAACAAGAGAAGGGGTGAGGAGGCCCGGGCCTTCCTAGTGATTACTGACACAAGCTTTCTTTTGCCAAAGCCTGCTTGCCACTCTCTAATCCTCCCCCACCAACCCTGACCGCTGTTTCCAAAGCCTGGAGTCTCCCCCCACCCCGCCCCACCCCAGCTTGCAGCCCCCTGCCAGCTACTGCTGCCCAGAAGGGTGGCACAGCGCCTGGACTTCAGGCAGGAGCTACAAAATCGCAGGAGCAGAGGGACGTCTGGAGGTCACCTCATCCAGGCCTGCCCACGAGGACAGGGCACACAGGCTCAGCTGTGGCCGAAGAAGGGTGCAGCAGCTGACTCTCCCGTCCACTGCCTTTTCCCTTCCTCACGTCCCACACAACTGGTTTTTTGGGTTCCAGACATGCAGAGTGATAGCGGGCCAGAGTCGCAAGTCCTGGATGCCCAGGAAAATAAAACGAGATTTTTTTTGGCTAAGTCCCTTCACCTCTCTGGGCCTCTAATTTTTCATCTTGAAAATGGGATTGATAATGGTGATAACGATGATATCCATCTCACAGGGCTTTGGGGGGGAAGATAATGCAGCCCAAGACAAAAGTGTCTAACCCCCCGGCCTGGAGCAAGGCAGGGGCTGCCGGAATATTTTATAACAGCCCCTCAGCCCTCCAGCCAAAGCCCCTTCATCCGGGAGAGCACAGGGCCCTGCTCACCTCAGCCAGCCTGGTCTGCCTTGCGCGCTAGACTGTGAACTCCTCTTGGCAGGATCTTGCTCATTTTTTAATCACCGCCCTGGCCCCTCCCCAGTGTCTAGCCCGAGCTTGGGCAGGAGGCTCGGTTCACGTTTGATGAAACGATGCGGCCGGGCTGGGGGATGCGTGTAAGTCGGGTGTCGGATCCCAAGTCCCGAGAGGCACAGAGCCTGAGTGCCCCCGCCAGCCCCTCTAAGCCCCGGCATCCGGGCGGCGACCGCAGCGGCGGGGACAGGAGGCGCTGCAGCTTTAAGATTTCTCCCGGGCGTCCGGGTTGCCAGGCGCGGTTGCCAGGGGCCTGCGCCGCGCTGTGTCCGGCCTGCGCGCACCGGCCCCGGGTTTCCGCCGCCGCCGCCGCCGCCGGGCCGCGTCGGGCTCTGCTCCTCCGAACCGTCTGGCGGACTTGGCACCGGCCCCCGCTCCTCGGTGCCCCCGCGGTGCGTGGCAGGCTGCGGCTTCATTATCCTGATTGATTCCTCCTGCTCCCCGACACCGTGGGGGCCCCGGCCAAGGAAGGGGGCGGAGGCGGCATCTGCGGGCCGCCCCGGCCCTCGCCCTCAGCCTCCTCGGGCTGCCGGCCCCTCGGTGCCCTGCTGCGGCTGGGGTGGGGGGTGGGGGCGGGCCGGGAGGAAGGAGCGCCTGGCCTGGGCCCCGGGGTGGGCAGGGAGGGCCCCAGGGAAGAGAGGAGCTGTGTGGAGCTCTGTGCTGCTGCCCAGCATGCCCGCAGGTGACAGGGGGTCTGCCCCTCGTCCCGGAGGTCGTGCAGGGGCCGGGGTGGGCAGGCGATGGGCTGAGCTCTGCAGAATAAGAACGCGCCCTGCGCAGCAAGATGGGACAGGTGACATCTCAGAGGAGCATGTGTCACATGGGCCAAGGCCATGTCACACGTGGGCACCTTCAGTCCAGTTCTCAGGGGAGGCCGGGGGTAGGACAACCGGCATAGATGTGAGCTGGTAGGAAGCCCCAGGGCCTCCGGGAGGGAGAGGACCATTCCCAGAATCCAGCAGGGGTAGCCCCCAAAGCCCTGTGCTGAGACTTTAGTGGAACAAACTTCAGAGGACCAGGCCTGAGACGGGCGCTTCTTCCTGGTTCTGCCATTTGGTCTGTGGCCTGGGCAAGTCATTTGCCTTTCTGAGCCTTGTTTTTTATTCGCCTGTACAGTGATGTTCAAACCTCGCGGCTGTCCACGGCTAAATGGGGTCAGCAGTGACGGGTGGATGGCAGGACCCCCTCAGGTCTCTGCAAGAAGAAAGGGAGAGGAGGGGCCGCCCCCCAGCCCTGCTGCTGTCTGGGGTGGAACCCTTGAGGCAGGTGCGTGTTCAGGTGTTCCAATTCCTTCTTCTCTGGAAGATGACCTTGACCAAAGCTGCCCCTTGCCAGGGTGAGACAGAGTGTCCCGGCACCTGCCTGGCGCATGTGGTATAGTACTTGAAGTCTCAGCAGGCTCTCCACCGCCCCAGACCCTGACTCTCCCTCTAGTGCCTCAGTCCTGTGCTGTCCAGGAGCCAGACCTGGGAAACTCTCAGGTGGGCTTGGCCCTTTGGGGTAAGTCCAGCCTTTAGTCTCCCAGGAGGAGGGAGCTGCCAGAGAGTTTAAGGCTATTTTTTCCCGACTTGTGGCAGGCATGTTTGTGAACACAGCCTGCCTGGGTCGCTCTGCCAGCCCGTGTCCATCTCCGGGTCTATGAGTTCGTCCGTTTATTCTTCCACCCCCTGTTTACTGGGTGGCCACACTGGCATACCCAGCAGGTGACCGTGTGGGAATGAATGCATACAGAATCCACTCTGAAACGGCTGCTTTTCAGGGAGATGCACACAGCAGCCTGTCCAGCACAAGGGCATTTGCTGCGGGGGGTGGGGGAGGGGTCCTCCCAGGTAGATTCTGGAACATTCCATGAGGTCATGCTGCTTCCTTCTCCATTCTGAATACAGCACTCTTGTCCTGGATTCTTTAGTCAGTAGCTACTTACATTCCTAGGGAAGAGACAGATCCTCACATTTGATTCTGGGACTTTGGTTCATTCTCTTTTGTTGGAATTACCTATTTTTATAACAATCATGCATTCCTTTCATAGTCAAGGGAAAAACACAACAACAACAACATTTCCCAGTTTAGGAAAAAAAGATGACAATGGAGACTTTTTTTCTTTGGTAACCACAGGCAGGTCAGCACCTCTACCCAGGCCTCCCGTGCTGCCCAGGACCCTCGTTCAGTTTGGCCCTGTGTGGCTGCCTCGGGCTACCCAGCTGCCTGCCAACCCCCAGTTGGCCCGCCGGTCCTCAGCGCCTGTAGCCCTCTGCCTCACTTCCTATTAACACAAACCACGTGGGACCCTCGCGGTGGCGTCTGCAGGCAGGAGAGGAAGCCGTGGCCGCCTAGTGGCTGCTGGGAAGCCTGGCAGGAAGGGGCATCTCCACCAGGCGTCTCCTGGGAGACAGCAAGCTCCCTGGAGAAGGGACATTTGGAAATAAAGCTCCTGCCGCGCTCTCTCTCTCTCTCTGTGTGTGTGTGTGTGTGTTTGTGTGTGTGTGTGTGTGTGTGTGTGTGTGTGTGTGTGTGTTGGGGCAGGAAAGGAGTTAAACCACCCCAGCCCCCTCTGCTCTCTCCCGTCTCGGAAGGAGTCTCTCTCCTCACTGCCTCTCTAAGCTCCAGCCCCTTGCAGGCTTTGCCGGGACTGGACAACTGGACTGGAAAATATCCCTTGAGATTTGAGGTGCAGGGGATGGACAAGAGACGCAGCGTCCCTGGCCGCCCTGCGGCCCCGGCCTCTTACACGCACCCTCTGAGTCCCGTAGGATGAGGAAGACTTTCCCATGGTTCTTCTCCTCCGTGTTGGGCACTTCCACGAGGACCCAGGGCCCAGGGCCCAGGGCCCAGTGGGGCCGTCCGGGCCCCTGCACTGGGACTTGCTGGGAGGAGCTCGGCTGGGTGCCTTCACCCGCTCTCATTCATGTGGGTGTTCTGGGTGCTTTTTGAGACGGAAGTCTACTCCGCTACTTTCGGTACCAGAGGCCAGCTGCATGCCACGTGCCTTCTGTGGCCCCTCCCTTCGTGAGGAGCTGTAGGGCAACCTAAGGGAGAGGCCAGGGTGCCTCTGGGAACTAGGGGTGGGGCCCCTCCCCCACCCACTCCACCCTCCCTGACTCTGGGGTGCCTGCATTGGAGACAGGAGCCCTTTGGAACCCACAGAGGCCAGAAGTGCCGAAGGAAAATAGAGTGGCTCAGGGTGTGCATTGCGGTGCAGGGGACTGCAATGGTTAAGCCACCTCCTGGGATGCCCATCTCCGTATCAGCGTGCCTCTGAGGCCCAGCTCTGCTTGGGATCCAGCTTTCTGCTAATGCATACCCTGGGAGGCAGCAGAGAGTGGCTGAAGTACCTGGGGCCCTGCCACCCCATGGGAGGCCAGGATGGAGCTCCTGGTCCCTTACTTCGGCCTGGCCCAGCCTCAGCTATTGTGGACATTTGGAGAGTGAACAGCAATGGGAGATCTCTCTTTCTCTTTCTCCCTTCCTTTCTCTCTCTCTCTCCCCTTGTCAAATAAAAATAAATAAAACTAAAAAAAAAAAAAAAAAAGAAAGAAAAAAAAAAAGCTGGGCCAGCATTGTGGCGGAGCAGGTAAAACCGCCATTTGCAATGTCGACATCCCATATGTGTACCGGTTCGAGTCCTGGCCACTCCACTTCCCATCCAGCTCCCTGTTATGGCCTGGGAAAGGCAGCAGAAGATGGGCCAAATCCTTTGGGCCCCTGCCACCCATGTGGGAGACCTGGATGAAGCTCCTGACTCCTGGCTTCAACCTGGCCCAGCCCTGGCCATGTGGCCATCTTGAGGGTGAGTCAGTGGATGAAGACCTCTCTCTGTAACTGTAACTTTCAAATAAACACATAAATCTTAAAAAACAAAACTAAAACCACCAGAAAAATCGTTTTTAAAAAAGCAAGCGGCTTCCCGGCGAGGTGTCCCCTCCGGCGGCACTGTCTTCAGGAGGTGCCACCCGCCAGGCAGGCGGGGTCACTGAGAGAGTCCTCTAGGCCAGACAGAGCTCCAGGAAGGAAGAGGGCCAGGGAAGGAGGCATCGGCTGGCCCTGGTGGCCTTGGCCATCTTGTGGCTTCTGAGCCCTTGATCTGTCCTCGGGCAGCAGAGGGTGAGGGGCAATGGGGAAGCAGCAGGAGCCTGAGAGGGGACCTGGATTCGCACTCGTCGCCTTCGCTGGGCACCGACTGTGGGCCAGGCAGTGGCACCTGCTCCCAGCGTTCCGCAGTCCACACCCCAGCCAGCCCTGTGCCGTTGTGTTCCTCAGCTCTGACCAGGAAGGAAACTGAGACCCAGAGGCGTTACATAACTCGCCCAAGGTCACACAGCTTGCCAGCAGCGGAGCCAGGATCCAGCCCAGGTCTGTCAGCCTCCAGTGGGCTCTCCCGGCTGCCAGAAAGTCCTCCTCCCGGAAAAGCAGGTCTGGGGTTGGGGTGTGCAGTCGGAGCTCATCAGGATCCCCAGAGGCAAATCCATTGTCATCTGCCCTCCTCCTCCTCCTCCCATCTGCCAGGCAAGTCGCAGGTGAGCCCCCCGCCACGGCCCCTGCCCCAGCCCCAGGTGCCAGCTCAGCTTGGCCTGGCTCCCCGCCTCTCCCCGGTGCCCCCAAGGTGGCTCCGAGGTCACCCCACACCCCAGTGCCTTTCAGCCTGCTTCTCCACCTCTCAGAAGGCGTGGGGGAAAGCGCCGGGAGAGGTCACTTCAAGGTTGGGAGTGGGGGCCCGGGTCCGGGCAGAGGGTGGAGGGGCCTGGTGATCGCCCTGCCCCACGCCCACCCCCTCGCAGCCCCCAGCAGCAGCCGGAGCTGTGCTTAGTTAATGAAATACAAAGGCAGGAATCCGGGCTGGGGTGGCTCGGGAGCCCTGGGAAGCGAGGAAGAGAGAGCAAGTTGGGTCCCTTCCAGAGAGTTAATGTTCCACAGTATGATCGATTAGGTGTCAGATGTAATTTCAAACCAATACAAGATGAATGGCATAATTTTCCCTCTCTCATTTTAGACAGAATTAAGAATCCATTAGCTAACACAAATTTTTGGCAAGTTTAATAGGAGCGCAAATCTACATTCGGAGGAAACGCTCCCCAAAGCCTGTTTGAAGCTTTTACTTCCCGGGGCCCCCTGCCTCCAACGCCCTCCTCCCCGGTCTCTCAGCAGCCCCGTTGTCTGTGGCCCAACCCACGGCCCCGGCCCCCACTTGATTCTGCTGTCCACACCCCGCCCCCCCCCCCCCCCCGCGCCCCCACGGAGCTCCTCCCCAGCCCAGCCTGAGATTAACTGGTCTGACCCCTCTCACAAAGGCCGGGCCTGCCCACCATTGTCCTCCAATGGTAATGGAGGGGGAAGGGGTGGAGGGGCTGGCAACTGGCCCAGGCAAGGGGGGGAGCAGCTGAATTGGCCCCAGGCTCCAGACAAACCCTAGGGACCTGGGGAGGGGGGTGGCATGGGCCACTTGAGTCTCGGCTACTAGTTTCACCCCCAGAAAAGTTGCTGTTTTTATCTGAGACAAAGCAGCACTCAGTTCCTAAGCAGGAATCAAACCCCCTTCTGCCCCTCTCTCACATTCACGTAGATGAAACCACAGGTAAACCCGCAAGGTGGCAAGAACAGCCACACGCCCATTTTACACATGAAGAAACTGAGGCTCAGAGGGGTCGGTTGGAGTCAGCTGGGCCTGAGCAGCCCTTGGCTGCCACTGGCCAGCTTTAGGGCCCTAAGGCACTCACCGCCAGGCACCCAGCTCACAGGATTACCCCAGGACCCAGCCCAGAGCCTGGTGCATCTGGAAGTGCTCCGTAGGGGGAGATTTCGAAACTGTCCGCTCAGGCAGAAGTACCAAGTGTCCACGCCATGTCAAGCCCAGCCCTGACCCCCAAGCCTCCTTATATCCCCCAGGGGGCACAGACACACACAGACCAAGCGCCCCCTGGAGGCAACAGAGGCTTGTCCTGGCCTGGTGTTGACTGGGGGCCAGATACGAGAGCCAATTCTTTACACAGACTCACCCCAGGACTCCTCACAGTGACCTTATCAGACACAGGCTGTTCTTATCACTCTCATCTCCCAGATCAGGAAACTGAGACCCGAAGATGGAAGATGACCGGAGTAACTCCCAAGGTTGCCCAGCCAGGAAGTGGCAGAGCTGGGGTCCTGATTCAGACTGCCTGGTTCTACTAAGGCCTATGGCTCTTAGCCCGGCGGGTGCTGGGGCAGGAGGGCACCGTCGACCCTGCTCAGGGCTCCCAGAGGCTGGGCAGAAGCCAGGGGGCTCGAATGAGGTCTCAGTGTTGAGGAGGAGTTTGCCAGGTGGACAAGGAGGCCACAAGCACGTTGGGCAGCAGGAACGGCGTGTGCAAAGGCCCCGAAAAGCCTCAGTGCACAGTCCCGCTATTCCTGCGGACGATGGTGGGACACAAGGCTGGATGGGCAGGTGCCTCGTCCTGACAGCCCTGCTCCGGGAGCTGGGAAGTCCTTTCTGTTGTCTGACCCCTGCGGGCAGCTCTGCATACCTTGCTCAGGAACGGAGCCTTCATTATGCCATACCAATCGCTCCAGCAGGCCTCTCCTGTGTGCCAAATGCCTCGGATGAATCGCCTTGCTTCTGTATTACAGAAACCCCATGAAACAGGTACTGTTGTCCCATTTTTCAGATGAGTAAACCGAGACTCATAAATGTTAAGTAACTTGGCCCAAGAGGTACAACTAGAACATGACAGAACCAAGCCTGCCCCCAGAGTCTGAGCCCGAACTTGTTTTTGGTTGTTTGTTTGTTTTAAATTTACTTATTTATTTGAAAGGCAGAGAGAAAGAGAGATCTTCCATCCCCTGGTTCACTCACCCAATGTCCGCAACAGCTGGGGCTGGGCCAGGCTGACGCCAGGAGCTTCATTTGGGTCTCCCACATGGGTGCAGGGGCCAAGCACTTGGGCCATCCTCCGCTGCTTTCCCAGGCCCATTAGCAGGGAAGAAGGTCAGAAGTGGAGCAGCCGTATGGGATGCTGGCATCACAATGCCAGCCCCAAGCCTGAACTGTTCATCACTGTGTTTGCTGTGCCCTGGTAGGACATAGGGAACTTGGGAGGAATTTTCAGCAGTGGACTGAGTTTGGAAAAAGATTTCTGGCCGGTGCCGTGGCTCAATAGGCTAATCCTCCGCCTGTGGCGCCGGCACACCGGGTTCTAGTCCCGGTTGGGGCACCAGATTCTGTCCCGGTTGCTCCTCTTCCAGTCCAGCTCTCTGCTGTGGCCCAGGAGTGCAGTGGAGGATGGCCCAAGTGCTTGGGCCCTGCACCCCATGGGAGACCAGGAGGAAGCACCTGGCTCCTGGCTTCGGATCAGCGCCGTGCGCCGGCCGCGGCGGCCATTGGAGGGTGAACCAACAGTAAAAGGAATACCTTTCTCTCTGTCTCTCTCTCTCTCACTGTCCACTCTGCCTGTCAAAAAAAAAAAAAGAAAAGAAAAAAAAAGATTTCTGGCAGGGTGTAGGGGGTGAACTGGGGCAGGATGAACCTGGAGGCAGGGGAACCAGAAAAGAAACCACTACTTTGGTCTAGACGAAAGTTCCAGAGAAGTATGGGCAGTGGGGAAGACTTTCCCTCCTGCCTGGGAACGAGAGAGAGAGAGACGTTTTCACGCCTGTGTCATAATAATCACAATAACACTAAGTGCCTCCCGCCTGCCAGGAGCTTCCCAGGAACCATCTCCAATTGCTGCACTGAGCTGCAGAGCAGGATTATTAGCCACATTTAACAGATGAGAACGCTGAGGCCCAGAGAGATTGACCGACTTCTCTGGGCCACACAGCGGTGGTAGGGCAGAGCCAGGCCTGGCCTTTCCTCCTCACCCTACTTCCTCTGGGGTAGGCGGGGCCACACATCCGGGCTCACCTCTCCCTCTTAGCTGGCTTAATATTCCCTGGGATCAGCCAGTGCCGCGGCTCACTAGGCTAATCCTCCGCCTGTGGTGCCGGCACACTGGGTTCTAGTCCCGGTCGGGGCGCCGGATTCTGTCCCGGTTGCTCCTCTTCCAGGCCAGCTCTCTGCTGTGGCCCGGGAGTGCAGTGGAGGATGGCCCAAGTGCTGGGGCCCTACACCCCATGAGAGACCAGGAGGAAGCACCTGGCTCCTGGCTTCGGATCGGCGCGGTGTGCTGGCCATAGCAGCCACTTGGGGGGGTGAACCAATGGAAGGAAGACCTTTCTCTCTGTCTCTCACTGTCTAACTCTGCCTGTCAAAAAAAAAAAAAAATATTCCCTGGGATCCATGTGGACTGGCCCTGCAGGTGGCCTCGAGCTGAGGGAGGCAGGAAACAATGTGCGTGCGGGAGTGGAGAAGGCGAAGTGGCAGACCCTGAGGGCCTGTGGCCGACCCTTCCGGCAGACGGACAGAAAGGCAGGCGGGAAGAGGAGAGCACATAATGCCCCCACCACCACCATTTTAGGATTTATTTATTTGAAAGGCAGAGTCTTCAGAGAGACAGAGACAGAGCGCGTGCTTCCACCCCCAGATGGCCACAATGGTTGGAGCTGTGCCGATCCAAAGCCAGGAGCCAGGAGCTTCTTCTGGGTCTCCCAAGTGGATGCAGGGGCCCAGGCACTAGAGCCATCTTCTACTGCTTTCCCAGGCACATTAGCTGGGAGCTGGATCAGAAGTGGAGAGGCGGGGACTCGAACCCATATGGAATACAGGCGGTGCAGGCAGAGGTTCAGCTCGATACACCACACCACCAGCACTGTGTGCGATGATGCCCTCAGCTCTTAAAGAGAAGATGCCTTGTCCCTTTGCTTGGCTTTCTAACTTTTGGGAAGTCCTTCTGTTGTCTAACTCTCTTCCTTCCTAATGGAGAGCCTCAAACAGCCCCAAGGAAGAGCTTCTGCCCAGGCTCCCAGCCGTGAGGACCGGGAGGATGCAGCAGCCCACCTGGAAGGAGGACGTGCTCGCTCTCAGCAGAGAAGAAACAGCGAGGGAAGGGGAGACGAGACCTGCCCGGCCACGGCCCGCAAGGCAGCGCCGGGCCTCCTGCCATAAAGGGAGACAGGTCCCCGGGGCCAGTGTCGTGGTTAAGCCGCGCCTGTGAGCTCAGGGTCATACGCCACTCACATGGAGTCAGGGTCAGGGTCAGGCTCCTGGCTTCAGCCTGGCCATGGTGGCCATCTGGGGAGTAAATCAGAAGTTAAAAGATTCTCTCTCTCTCTCTCTCTTTCTCTCTAACTCTGCCTTTCAAATAAATAAATAAATCTTTAAAAAAAAAAACTTTAAAAAAGGGAGAAAACTCTCTGAAGGTTTTTGTTTTCGTTTGTTTGAAACGCAGAGGAGAGACAGAGCTCTCCCATTTGCTGGTCCACTCCCCAAACGTCCACAACAGCCAGGGCTGGGCCAGGTGCTGGGAATTCAACCCAAGCCTCCCAGGTGGGTGCAGGGGCTCAACCGTTTGAGCCGTCACCTGCTGCCTCCTCTGGTGAATGTTACCGGGAAGCTGGGATCCAGAGCGGGACCAGGACTCAAACCCAAGCAGCACCTTAACCGCTGCGCCAAACACCCACCTCAGATCTCTGAGTTTTCATGCACTGAATACGAAGCCTCAGCATTGAGGCTGGCCCTGTGCTGCCTACGATGCCGGCATCCCATATGGGTGCTGGTTCCTGTCCCGGCTGCTCCACTTCCGATTCAGCTCCCTGATAATGCATCTGAGAAAGCCGCGGAGGATGGCCCAAGTGCTGCAGCCATGTGGGAGACGCAGATGCAGCTCCGGCTCCTGGCTTTGGCCCGGCCCAGCCCCAACTGTTGCAGCCATTTTGGGAGTGAACCAGCAGACGGAAGATTCCCCCTCTCTCTCTGTCTGTCTCTCTCTCCCTCTCTCTCTCACCATGCCTGTCACATAAATACATAAATACTTTTGAAACATCGATTAAACAACCGTGTAGGACTCAAAGTAGTGCCTTATGCAAAGAGCGCGCAGAAGGGGTTGACACAGAATTTGTGGTGTGTACCAGCCCTTTAGTGGATGAGATTCCATGAACCCTTGTTGAGTGAGAAAATGACGTCACTCCACGGCTGCCTCGCCTACCCCAGCCCTGAAATGGCTTCTCAGCAGATTCTCAGAACCAGCAGGCCTGGCTCCCGTCCTGACTAGCCTCCC
Source organism: Oryctolagus cuniculus (assembly GCF_964237555.1). NCBI lineage: Eukaryota > Metazoa > Chordata > Mammalia > Lagomorpha > Leporidae > Oryctolagus > Oryctolagus cuniculus. The sequence goes on along the minus strand of NC_091448.1, from coordinate 22,793,573 downwards.
TTCTCCATCTGTAAAATGGGCATAAGAATCCCTGCTCCATGGGTAACTGTTAAGATGAAAGAAAGCAACATGTCTGAAGCTGCGTTGCCCACTGGAAGCCACCAGCCACGGGTGGCTACTTAATTTTTTTTTAAGATTTATTTATTTGTTTGAAAGGCAGAGTTACAGAGAGGCAGAGAGAGAGAGAGAGGTCTTCCATCTGCTGGTTCACTCCCCAAATGGCTCTGAAGGGCTATTTAAATTTAAATGGATCAAAATTGAATAAAATTTGAAATTCATTGCCTTTGTCACATTAGCACATCACAGATGCTTAGTGACCTAATGTGGGCTGCCTCGTTGAACGTTGAACCAGAGAGACAAATATTTGCATCACCACAGAAAGTCCAATCAGACTCCAGGGGTCCTCCGCACTCAAGCCAGGGCCTGGTCCCAGAGAGCATGCGCAGGAAGTGAGCCCTGCCTCTCCTGGAGGGCGGGGACCGGTCCCTCCTGCGACACCCTGCCCGAGTCCCCAGTCCCTGGGCTGTGCGCCAGGTTGACTGACAACCAGGGTCGGGGGAGAAGGGGAGAGGAGGGGAAAGGTCAGGGGATTGGTGACAGGGGCTGCCCAGGGACCTGTGTCTGAGGCAAGAAGGAAGAGACACCGAGAGGAAACGGGAAGAGGAGAGAGAGCCAGGCTCGCTAGAGCTGTGCCCCGGGGCCCTGGAAGTAGACAGACGATGAACATTCTCAGTGTGCCAAACTCAGAGTATGCTGCTGGTGACGCCTACTGAGGGGGCGGGGGATAGTGGGCAAGGAGGCAGGAGAGACCGGGAGGTGCCTTTTTGGATGGCAGTCGGCAGGTCTGCTGGGGAAGGTGCTAGATTACTGCAGATATCAGAGGTCAGGAGATTACCCAGCAGAAAGAGCCGCCAGTGCCAAGATCCTGAGGCGCTAACTTTCCCGGAGTGTGGGGAGAAGTGAGCAAAGAGGCGGTGGGGAGGAGCCTGGTGTCAAGCCGGCTAGGGCTCTCCGCATTTTCTCTCAATGAAAAGGCTTCCCCATGGGAGGGCTGTGAGTTTGAGCAGAGGAGGGATCTCCTTTGACTTAATATTTATTTTTAAAGATTTATTTCAGGGACAGCACTGTGGCATAGCGGGTTGAGCCACCGCCTTCGGTCCTGGCATCCCGTATGGAAACTGGTTCGAGTCCCGGCTGCTCCACTTCCGATCCAGCTCCCTGCTAATGCACCTGGAAAAGCAGTAGAAGATGGCCCAAGTGCTTGGGCCCCTGCACCCATGTGGGAGACCTGAAAGAAGCTCCTGGCTCCTGGTTTCAAATCAGCCCAGCTTTGGTCACTGCGGCCATTTGGAGGGTGAACCAGTGGATGAATGGTGTCTCTCTCTGTCTCTGTCTCTCCCTCTCTCTGTAACTCTGCCTTTCACTAAGTAAATAAATGTTTTTAAGTGGTTGGGTTGTGTCTCAATAAATCTATTATTTTAAATAAATGTCATTCTGGCTGCCACACTGAAAACAGACAGGAAGACGCCAAGGCAGGGACGACAGGAACTGGCCACCAGGAGAGGGAACAGCACCTCGGCCAGGGCGGGAGCAGCGGAATGGTGAGATGTGCGTAGATTCTGGATTGATTTTGAAGGCAGAGCAGACGGAATCACAGGAGAATTAGGTGTGGGATATAAAAGTGATATCAAAGATGGTGCCAGGGGCCAGCATTGTGGAACATCGGGTTAAGCCACTGCTTATGACACCGGCATCCCCGATGAGCACCAGTTCAAGTCCTGGCTGCTCCAATTCAGAACCAGCTCCCTGCTAGTGCACCTAGGAAAGCAGCAGAAGATGGCCCAGGTGCTCGGGCCCCTGCCCCCATGTGGGAGGCCCAGGTGGAGTTTCAGACTCCTGGCTTCAGCCTGGCCTATCCCTGGCCATTGTGGCCATCTTGGGGGGTGAACCAGCAGATGGATGCTCTCTCTATCTTTCTGTCTCTGTAACTCTGCCTTTCAAATAAATTTTTAAAAATAAAGATTGTTCCACAGCCTGGGGCTTAGGAAACTCAGAAGTTAAGAAAGGGGAAATTCTAGAAAAAGGGAGGGGCTAGCCTGTAAACACACCCATCAAGGGCGAAGGGCGGCACCCCGACTGCCCTCAAAACTTAGATTCCAAGACCTTGACCTTTTTTTTTTTTTTTAAGAAATGTTTATGTGGGGAGGGGGGCATTGTGGCATAGCAGGTAAAGCTGCCGCCTGCAGTGCCAGCATCCCATATGGGTGCCAGTTTGAGTGTCAGCTGCTCCACTTCTGATCCAGCTCCGTGCTAATGCACCTGGGAAAGCAGTGGAAGATGGTCCAGGTCCTTGGGCCCCTGCACCCACATGGGAGACCCAGAAGAAGCTCCTGGCTTCAGATGGGCACAGCACTGGGCAATTCAGCCATCTGAGGAGTCAACCAGCAGATGGAAGACCTCTCTCTCTTTCTCTCTCTCTCTGCCTCTGCTTCTCTGTACTCTGCCTTTCAAATAAATTAATTAATTTTCTAAGAAAGAAATGTTTATTTCTTCATTTTTATTTATTTTAAAAGCAGGCAGAGAGAGAGAGAGAGAGAGAAGTCTTCCATCCTCTGGTTCACTCCCCAGACGGCTGCAATGGCTGGAGCCAGGAGCCAGGAGCTGCTTCTGGGTCTCCCACGTGGGTGCAGGGGCCTGAGGACTTGGGCCATCTTCCACTGCTCTCCCAGGCCATAGCAGAGAGCTGGATCTGAAGTGGAGCAGCTGGGACTTGAACCAACGTCCATATGGGATGCCAGCACCGCAGGCAGCAACTTTACCCACTACACCACAGTACCGGCCCCCTTAGTCACTCTGATATGAGGTGCAGGTGTCCTAAGCGGTAGCTTCCACAGCACCTATTCCAAAGACCTTGGCTTTTCCCTGTATGCTGACCTCCCATCCCTCAGTCTTGGAGCGTCAGTGCCCCCCCCCAAGGCGGCTGAGGGACTGAGGAGGACAGAGTGGCTCCTGCAGGGCACTGACGGAGCACTGGTTCCTCCCCGTCCCCTTCCTTTGGACCTTCCAGCTGAGCCTGCTCTGAGCCAGGCCCCTGGAGAGATTGAGGGGTGGGGGGAATCTCTCCAGTCTTAGACTACACAGTGAGCACTGGGCTGCGGCTCCCAGCCGCCCGATTCCTACAGCAGGAAGAGAATGGGGCCCGAGGGCAGCCTGGCTGCTTTGCCTGCACCCTCTCTGGGGGCAGAGGGGCGGGCACCCACACATTTGGGCCTGGCGGAGGAGTTGCTCAGAGCCAGCTCTCCTCAAACTAGCGGGAGATTCTAGGAAGCCTTTAATTACCACCTTAGAGCAGATGCTAGGTTAATGTGATGATTCAAAAGGTGTATTATTCAATTACACTTAACGGAAAGATTTATAGTCAAGTAAAACATAATTAGGAGGCTGCCAGCAGACAGGCCGCCTGGGAGGAAGAAAGAGAGGTGAGCCGGACTCTTAACGAGGCAGGCTGGAGCCTAGGCTATGGAACTTGCTCGCCCTTCCCCACCCCTCTTCAAAGGCGACGAAGCAGTGGCTGGCATCCCACACGTCTGCGCTGGTTCGAGTCCCAGCTGCTCCACTTCTGAGTCGGCTCCCTGCTAATGCACCCTGGAAGGCAACAGATGATGGTCTAAGTACTTGGGCCCCTGCCACCTATAGAGGAGACCCAGATGGAGTTCTGGGCTCCTGGCTTCACCCTGGCCCAACCCCAGCCCTCGCAGTCTTTTAGGGAATGAACCAGTGGATGGAAGATTCTCTCTCCATCTCTTTCTCTGTCCCTCTGCCTCTCAAATAAATAATTAAATAAATATTTTTAGATGAAAAAACACTGGGGACAGTGTTGTGGTACAGTTGGTAAAGCCACTGCCTGTGATGCCGGCATCCCATGTGGACACTGGTTTGAGTCCCAGCTGTTCCACTTCTGAACCAGCTCCATGCTAATGGCCTGGGAAAACACTGGGAGGTGATCCAAGTGCTTGGGCTCCTGATACCCATGTGGAAGACCAGATGAAGCTCCTGGCTCCTGACTTTGGCCTGGTCCTGCCCTGGCCATTGCAGCCATCTGGGAAATAAATCAGCAGATAGAAGATCTTGCTTTTGCTCTCACTCTCTGAAACTCTGACTTTCAAATAAATAAAAAATTAAAATCTAGGGGCAGTGTCATGGCATGGGTGGTTAAGCCTCCCCCTGTAGCACCAGCATCCCATATGGGTACCAGTTCAATTACTGGCTGCCCTACTTCCAATCCAGCTCCCTGCTATGCACCTGGAAAAAGCAATGGAAGATGGCCCAAGTGCTTGGGCCCCTGCCTCCTTCTGTCTGTAACTCTGCCTCTCAAATAAATAAATACATCCTTTAAAAAATGTGTCAGTCACGCCAAGAGTGGGAGAGAGTCAAGGGGATGGGTGGGTTGGTGAAAGCAGCCCAGGCCCCGGCATGAGAAGGCGCTCTTAGGATTTGCAGAATGAAAAGAAAGGCAGCAAGGCTAGTGAATGGAGAGAGTGGCAAACAATGGCACTGATGAGGGAGGCCCAGCCATCCCCACCATCAGTTCTGAATCTTGTCACCCCCCCCCCAGGAAGAAAACCATAGCCATCAACATCACTCCCCTTTTCCCTCCAAGATCCCAACCCCTGGCAGCTAGATTGACTTTATTCTATATGCTAAGGAAGCCACCGGGGAATTTTTAGGCAAGGAGTGAATGACCCAGCTTATATCTCTTTTAAGGCTTATTCTTAACTTATTTTCATCTACGTGGAAGGCAGAGTGACAGAGAGAGAAAGATAGAGATCTTCCATATACTAGTTCACTCTCCAAGTGCCTACAAAAGCCACAACTGAGCCAGGCTGAAGTAAGGAGCTAGGAACTCCATTCGGTCTTCCATGTGGGTAGCAAAGGTCTAAGCACTTAGGCCATCATCCACTGCCTCCCATGATGTTAGCAGGAACCTGGGTCAGAAGCCAAAGAGCTAGGAGCCAGTACTCACACTGGCTCTCTAATATGGGACATGGGTATTACAAGCGGGAGCTTAAATTTTTAAAAGAGAGCTCTGTGGCTGGCACTGTGGTGTAGAAGGTTAAGCCTCTGCCTGCAGTGTAGGCATCTCATATGGGCACTGGTTCAAATCCTGGCTACTGTGCTAAGATGTCTCAAGTACTTAGGCCCCTACACTCACATGGGAGATCTGGAAGAAACTCCTGGCTCCTGGCTTTGGCCTGGTCCTGCCACAGCTGATGTGGCCATTTAGGGAGTAAGCCAGCGAATGGAAGATTTCTCTCTGTCTCTCTTTCTCCTCTCTGTATCTCTGCCTTGCAAATAAACAAGTAGATCTTAAAAAAAAAAAAAAAGAGTGAAAGGAGTTCCCCAGCTTCTGTGGGAGAATGGATCAGAGGTGGGCAAACAGGGGGACTCTCCGGGAGGCCCAGGGTGTGGGAGAGAGCTGGCTTAGGGGAGAGCACCGAGGGAGAGAAGCACTTGGATTGGAGGGACGTTTTAGAGGAGAATCTGTGGTTCTTGGTGAGAATCTACGTAGAGAGTGTGAGGGCCCAGGAGAACTTGAAGACACCTCCTAGGATTCTAGCATGAGCCAGTGATTGGGAGCTGCTGTTGATTGAGATGGGGAAACCAAGAGAAGAAACAGGAAGAAGGCTCACAGACAGGGGCTCAGGCTGGCAAGGGAGGCCCCCTTGAGGCTTCCTGGCCCTGTGGGAGGGAGGACCAGATGACCTAGCCCACGGGGGTTCCTCTGAGCACCCATTCTGCTGCTACCCAGCTGGTCCTTCTGCTTTTTTTTTGTCGGCTGAACTTCCTTGTGCTGCTCTTTGGAGTGCCTGTGCCTCTCTCGCTTAGACATAAAATTCTCTCATTCTCAGTTCCCATTAGCTGCCTAAAGTTCCCAAGATTCTACCAGCAAACCCCAACCATACTGGGATTCACTGAGTACTCAGGACGGGTCAGACTCTGCCCTGGAAGCTTTTGCTGCATGATTTCATTCAATTCTGCCAGTGACTCTTTCCATAGTCTCAAAAATACCATAATAATAATAATAGCGACTACTATAATGACAGCTCACTTGAGCTCAACCCTTTACACGAATGGTCGTTTTGAAATCTCACCAGGAAATAGCCTGCCCAGGTGCACACAGCCCGCTAGAATCAGGACTGGGATGAGAAATCCAGGATGGTCCCAGTACAACAGGGTGATGGCACTGGCTGCCTTCCGCCTCCCATTCACTCGTGCTTCTCAAATAAAGTACAGAGGCAGCATTACCCAAGGTCAAGCACCTTGATGACCACCCCAGCACCTGCACTGTGCTGGAGAAATGTGTCCCTTTCTTAGGTGGGCACCGCTGACATGGAAGCTTCCAGACTCTTGGAATAGTTGCCTGGTGTCACAGGGAGGGAGGCGTCCTGCTGCAGAGTGCAGGATCCTGCTCACTGTTACCAAAGTGCTATCCCTGCTTCCTCCATCCCCTGAGAGTGGTGTGTGTGTGTGTGCATTGGTACAGGAATTAGTGTGCACAGGGCCAAGAGATTTGCACACGTGTGCAAGCCAGATGAAGTCTGCATTCTGTGTGTCTCCCTCAGGATATGTGTATGAGGGGAAGATTATTGAGCCCCCTGGGTCCTCACAAAAACAAGTAATGTAAATTTCCTCATGCACGTGCCCACGGGTGCAGTTCACACAGGATGGAAAGGGTCTGCCCCAGAGTTGAGTTCTGAGCTCAGCGCTTCACCTCTCCCTGCCATCTCTAGCTCCCTGCCTCCTCCCACCTCCCCCCAAGCCGGGCAGAGTGCCCTCAGCCTGTGCCGGCTGGCACACACGCCACATGGTGCCTGGCGCGCGTCTGGGCAAGGATGACGCCCCCAGGACCGGCTGGGATACCAAGCTACCCGCTGCCTCCCCCACCTCCAGAACGGAGCGTCCCCATCTCGTCCCCTTTCCCAGCCAGGGACTTGGGGAGCAGGCGGGGACACAGCACAGACAGATACAAATGCACAGATGCACCCAGAGACGCCCACAAGCGTGTGCCCCACAGAGGCACAGACACAGCGTTTGCATAGACTCGGGCACACACAGGCACTCAGAGGAAGTCAGGCAGTGGCAGAGACCTGCCCAGCCATTCCCAGGAAGTGCACCCTGTATCTCTGTCCATGGTGCTGAAACCAGAAGACTTGATTGTCGTCTCTATGGAAGGACAAGGCAGCAAAAGGATGGGAGAAACAGACCTGGAAATAGGTGGAGAGAAGGAGAGAGAGAGAAACCCAGAATTAAAGGAGTGATGGAGAGAGGAACCCAGGGGAAATGCCTGACCCCTGGCACTGGGAGAGGAAGGTGAGAATAGGAGGTGCTCTCAGCCAGCACGGGCTCCCACGCAAGGATTTATCCCTCTTTGTCTTTCAGGGCCAAGAATGGGAAGAGTTTGGGAAGGATGCTGTGGCAGGTGTGGGATCCCAGACGCGTGGCTTCTGTGGCCTCCAGCTGCCCCTTCCAGGTGCCACCTTGCTCTCGATGGCCCGAACATTGTAGGGGAAAGAGGCAGACGTGGCAAAAGTCCTATAGTGGTCCAGCAGATAGCTCCCCACCTGATTTCTTATCTGGATTTATGTTGGGCAAGTGGACAATAATGTTGATCTGGATTTGTTCTAGGGATTTCAGGGATTTAGTGACTGCTTAATGCTTATCCGTAAGATTGGATTATAGGTTCCTCTCTCCTCTTGAGATAAAAACTTCCCTCCAGTGAGACTGCCTAGTAGGGATGGTCTTCCCACTGGCAGCCCCTTACTTATGAGATCTATGCAACATGAAGAATACCTACTCTCCTGGTGGGGGATATTTCCAAGAACTAAAGGGATTATCATAACTGGGTGAGAGAGAAGGAGGGAAGGCAAGGGAGAGAAAATAAAAAGAGGAAAAGGAAGGTAAAATGTGTGAAGATGTTTGAGAGGATGAAGGAAGGGAGGGAAGGAGAGGAGACTGCGGACAGAGGAAGGAAGGTGGTGGACATGCAGACAGCAGGAGCAAGAGAGGGCACTCTGGTGTCTGGGGAAAGGGCAGGGGAAGCTTGCCGTGGGGAGCACATTGCTCTCCTCAGACTTTCCAGAGGTCCAGTTCAGACTGGAATCCCAGCCTGGCCCTGCAGCTGTTCATAATGGCATCCAGAGCTTCAGGCAAGAGAGACCCTAGGGGCCAGGGCTATGCATGTGAGGAGCAGCTGCCCCAGCAAGAAGGTGAGGCCAGATGCAGTTGTGTGTGTCGGGGGGGGGGTTCCTCCTGAGTGGGACAGGCAGAGCGGCTGCCTCCTTGGGGGTGTTTCTACTTATGCTCATGTGGGCTGTGGCAGAAGGCAAAGGACACATGTGTGTGCTTCACTGGAGGGTGGCTACCAGGTTGACTGAGGGCAAAGAGCAGGTAGAAGAGGAAGAGAGACAGAGGGAGAGGAGTAAGTAGGAAAGAAATGATACTGGCTTTTTTTTTCCCGTCAAGACAGAAGGCTAGGCTTTAAGCTGGGATTTGAGCCTCAGCTCCCCTGTGTGGAATGTAGGTGTAAGGAGAGTCTAAGCAACAACACTGTGAGGATGAGTCTGGTGAGGTACTAAGTCAATTACTGGCAGATGAAGGCATTTTAAAAAGGTCAAGGAAAATGGAATGGACCCAGCTCTGAGGTCTCCCCTAGGCACCATGGAGGCCTGTGCTTTCCCAAATCTTCAAGTTCACTCCCAAGAGAGGTAGCCAATATATTTTCTGAGGTGCAAGGAGGAAACTCCATGGTAAGGAAAGTGACAGAGTCCTAGGGCACAGGGTACTGTGCCTTCTCTCCAGGGGTTCTCAAAGACCCTGGGTTCCTGGAGCAATCGAACCTTGGCCTCCCCACCCAGCCTGAGCCTCCGGCATCTGCCCTACTATGTGCTGGTGCTGCAGGCCCCATGCAATCCTGGGTCGGTGTGAACCATTTCTTCCAGATTGCTCTCCTAACCCCAATTCCTTCCTTTCCTTCTCCTTTTTCTCCCCGACCTTTCTTCTTTTTTCTCAGGGATCTAGTTGGAAGGAAAGGAATTCCCTCACTACTTAGAGGGATGGGATTCCCCCATCCTGCAGCAGCAAAATGCATAGTCTCATTCTGGAGGGCAAGGACGTATGTGGAGGCTGGCACAGGGAAGGTAAGGGGTGGCAGGGCAGCCCCCATGTCCCCCCATTCCTCCCAGCTCCTGTCTCATCACTGTCACCATTCAATCATAGCAGATGGGCTGCAGCTGTGAGCGCCAGCCCGGCACACAGGCTGGTCCGTGCCACTTGGGAGAGAAGGAAGAGAAAGGGAGGGAGGGAAGGAGCAGGGATGAGGGAGGAGGGAGAGAGGAAAGGGAAGAAGAGGAGGAGGAGGAAGAAGAAAGGGAGGAGGGTGGAGGAGGAGAGAGAAGGCTTGCAGAGACAGGAGACTTGGTTCCTTTTATGCCTCTCTCTTCCCAGCAGGAGCACAGAGGCCAGGGCTGGGCTCACAAGCTGGGCAGTGCCAGGCGAGATGGGCATATGCCCTTGATTACCACCAGGACCGCAGGCCAAGCCTCCACAGCCGCCACGGCCTCATAAATCAGTTTGTAAGTAGCAACCACATGGACATTTCCCAGCTGAGAGGCCTGGCCTCTGTCGGCCCAGCTAGGGCAGCCCTGGTGGAGGGGCAGGTGCCAGGCCAGGGCACTGAGGAGACAGAGAGGTGGCCGCTGAGGTTTGCTGGGAAGGTTGCAGATGCAAAACCTGAGGACAAGGGCTCCTGTCACGAGGGAGTAGTAAGAAGGTGACAAGCAGCTGGTAGTGGGTCCAGGACCCCCTGCCCCTGGATTCCCTTGACCAAGGTGCTTATAGATGGGGTGGGGGCACTGTCGCTGTGAACCCCTCCCTCTCGCTCCCTCCTGCGCTGGGAACACAGTTCTGTGTGAGTACCTCCAGCTGAAGGGCCTGGCATTGAGTGTGTGAACTTGCTCCCAGACTGACAGCGTCTGGGTAGCAGGAAAGTTCCTCCAAGGTCCTGCATAGACCCATCCCGGGCCAGGCACCCAAAAAATTAGCCTATGCAAATGAGTGATTGACGGGGGAAGGGTCAGTTATGTAGACTTGTGTGTGTTCACAGAAATGGAGGATTTATACCCGACTCTGGTGATCCAATTTGTGTGCGTGTTGGGGGGGGGGGTGTCCTAGGGCGCGCGCGGGGGGGGGGGGGGAGGACCCTGACATCCTCCCTACCCTCCCTTTCAGGATCTCCACCACAGCCCTCCCTTGAGTTTCCTCTTCTGCCCACCCGGCAAAGGGTGTCAGCTCGTGCGCTCCCCTCCCCCACCTCATAGGAGGCTCCCCCCAACCCATCCCGCCGAGTCCCGCGATGATGGCTGGGTCCGTGGATCCGCCCGGCGCCACTGGCTGCAGAGCGGGTGGGGAGAGGGCGCCCAGGCTTCTAGAGCGCGCACGGTGTCTCCTCCCTGGGTGAACAGATGTCTCGGAATTTTAGATGTGCTCTCCGCCCCTCCTCACAATAACTCCCCTCCCCAGCTGGCACCGGCTGTGGCGTGGTGCCCTCCTCCCCCCACGCCCAGAGCAGAACCGGCTCACGGATCTGGAAGGCCTGGGCCGGGCGGCCGCGTCGGCGGCTCCGGGAGCCCAGAGAAGCGGCGGGCGCGGCCGGCCGGGGTCTCTTGCTTCCTGCTCTCCTTCCTCCCCTTCTTCCGATCTCTTCAGCCCCGACTTTCCACCGCCTCAGTCCTGCTCCTCTGCTCTGCTGCGCAACCCACCCCTCGCGGGTCTACGCAGACCCTCACACTTTGCAACAGAAACTCCTCCTGGCAACTTCGGCAGAATTCTTCCCTCTAGGGACCCCTTTTTTCCTGCCTCCCGGGAGCCCCTCCCCACCAACTGGCCCCCTGCCCCAGGTAGAATCCCAGAGTTAATCCGGAAAACCTAGGGGGAGGGCAGGAGCGGGGTGGGGATCCGGATCAGGGAGGAGGAAGGGACAGGCTTGGCAGTGGCTGCGAGACACCCAAATTTTCTAATCACTGCTAATTAATGAATAATCCGATTCTGAAGACCCCCTAACTCAGGGAAGAGGGCGGGACCCGCAGCGGGCAGGAGGGGGTCTTGGCAGCCCTTGGCAGCAGGGCGGTGCCAGGCGCCCGCCCCCCCACCCGCCAGCATTCCGAGGTAACAGGCATTTGTTACCCAACTGGTGCCAGGAGCGATTGGCAGGTTCCAGTAGGCACAGTCATTCCGCACACAGATGTCCCTGCGTTCACTCTTCTGATATGAATTCTGGCAGCTCCGAATCCAGGAGAGACGAGCAGACAGCTCCGCAGACAGAGTCACAGACAGACAGTGATCGTCTGCGGAACACAGAACTCAGGAGATAGTTCTTTCTCTTCCCTGAAATCATTAAAAAAGGAAGAAAGACAAATAAGAAAGGCTGCCACTAACTGTAGAGGCACACTTCCAGGACCCCAGCCCCTTCTGCCCTCCTCCTGTTGCCCACCCAGATTTTCCCAGGAGCTGAGGCCCCCACAAGGTGGTCGTGGTCGAGATTCAAAGCTGCAGCCTGGCAAACAGAACCGGTGATGTCTCTGAGGTCTGCGTCCTCACCCAGGACCCTTCTGGAATTCTAGAATTCGGGCATCCCGACGAGTTCCAGAACACCACCACCGTGCGGGTTCCAGCTTTCTAGAATCTCTGACATTTGAAACTAAAGAACTTTCACAAATTTCAAATTGCACCCCAGGCTGTCACCTTCTTCCTTGGAGAGGGGGACGTGGGTGCTGTTCCCGTATCCCTGAGTGCTGGCCCTGCTATGCCCGGGAACCTGGCAACCCACCCCAAGTGCAGCTTGCGCTTTGAAAGAGGGACACAGGAGGGGCAGGCCCTCTGACCACTGCCCGTTTCTGGTTCTGCCTTCCCAGGGCAGACACCATGCCTGCTGCTGTCCCCACCTTACCCCTGTGCGCCTGACCTGGCCCCCCACGGCAGCTGCAGGAGCGAGTTGGTTGGCCACTGGGCATCTGCTAGCAGGCTGGGCATGAGAAGCCACAGGGCTTGGGTCTCCTGGGAGCAGCTGGAGCTACTGGAAGACAGAAAGGTGGGCAAAGGGGTCAGAGAATCCCCTGAAAGACAGGAGAGAGGCACAGTGAGGTCTGGGTTGTGGTCTGCGGGGCGGCGCTTTTTAAAATCTTTTTCTTTCTTTCTTTCTTTCTTTGAAAAGAAAAAGCCCCCATCCTGTGTCATCATTTTTATGGGATCTGCAATTCTGGCAAAAATCTGTCTTTAATTTAGCTGTCCATATAAAAATCCTCACTGTATAATAATGAACAGATGCCATGGAATTTAAGCTGGAGCCTGGGCTCCTCCCCGCCTTCCCCCCGCGCCTGGCACCGGGCACCGGGCACCGGCTGAGTGGCACAGACTGGCACCAACGCGCTAGCAAAGGGTGGGCAGGGGGCGACCTGGGCTGAGCGCCAGGGCGCCGGGGTGGTGAAGGGGCGTCGGGGCTCCGGGCTTGGCCAGGAGGGAGCCTTTTCGTGGCGGCACCGGGGGAGAAACGTCTGAGGGATTTTTCTGTCTTTTTCTACAAAATGATCAGTAGTTAAGGATTTTGGTTTGGTTGATTAGGGGCTTTATGGTTCTGATATATTTTTTTTAAAGCACCGCCCTCCCCTTCATATAAACCCAAATGTTTTCGATATTTTAATTGAGTTGTTTTTAACCCTCCCCCTGCGCCGCGCGCCGGCCTCGGTCTCGGAGCCCAGCCGAGAGTTCGCAGCAAGCGGGATCCGGTCTGCGCCCGGCCGGTCCGCAGCCTTCGCGGCGTTCCCGGCGCCGGCGCCTCCCGAGGCTCCCCGGCGGCGCGTGCGGGGCACGAGCCCCCTGCTGCCCTCCGGAGCGAGGCCTGACGTGGCCTCTGACTGGAGAGAGCGGACGACTGAAGGAGAGAGAGACATAAAGCCCCACCTGCCCCCACCCTGATTCTCTCGCTGTTCCCCAGGGAGAAGGAAAAACGATTCGAGTCCGCTGTCCCCTCCTGCCTCCGCCTGCGGTCGAGAAAGCAGGCATCGGCTCGGGCTTGAGGGGTTGGTTTGGAGCCCCCGCCCCCACCCCTCGCCTTTAATGCGACTCTGGCGAGAACAGATGTCCCAAGCCGGGCGCACTGCCCAGACCCCGCCCAGCTGTGCCCTTGGCGAAGACTTGGCTGAGGGTAGGAACTGGCACGCGGGTCCCCAAAGGGACTTGGGGGCTCCCGAGTTTCCGGCGGGACCTGACCTCGCTGCCTTGGCCTCCTGGCCAGCGCAGCCTCTAGCGGGAGCAGGGAAAGCCCTGGAAAGACCCGTTCCTAATTCAATTAATTCCAGAAAGGAATGAGACCCAGACAGAAACTGAGAGGCAGAGAGAGAGAGAGGGTTGAACAACCAAATACCAGGCTCGCACCTTGGGTGTGGAACTCACAGCCCGAGACCGCCGCAATCCGATGCTGGACCAGGCAAGAGAACTGGCAACACAGAACCATACTCAGGCGCACACCCAGTGTCGGCCGCAGCTGCCGCCCACGTGGCTGGTGCCCTGGGGTTCCTTTGCCCGACTCCTCCCCACACCAAAGGGCTAAGGAAACCCCATCACTGGCATCTCCCCTGGGAACCCCCCATCGCCCTTGGCAGGTGAGCCCAGCCCCACCCGCCCACACTCCCAGGGCAGGTTCTTTAGGATGGAGAAAGTTTCCCAAGGGGTGGGGATAGGGTGGGGGTGCAGGTGTTCTTACCCCTTCTCTCCCAAGTAGAAACTTTGTTGAAAATTGTTGAAGATGAGGGACGGAAGGCAGGAGCTGCTTCAGGATTCGGAACCAGGACAGGGTTGCAGGGTTTCTCCAGGGCCAGGTGTCACCTTTGCTCTGGGTTTGTGGCCAGCACCTGGGTGCCCTAGCCCTGAGGAAGGAAGGGAGAGTGGCAGAGCCTTGGGGTGCGAGCTGGGAAGCCTGGGACCACAGAGGTCTGTCTGCCCCCTCCCACTTCCCGCACAAGGCAGCTTTCTCCTTCCAGCACTTCGGAGCAGGTGGCGGTGGGGTCCCGGCTGCCCCTCCGGTGTCAGGTGGGAGTGCGGTGCAGGCCGCCGAGCTCTGCCCATGCTACCTCATCTTCCTCTGGGACTGGGACGAAGGAGTGGAATCCAGAACCACGCTTTTGTCTGATTGCCCACCCCCCAGCCAGCAGAGCCCCCCCAGGAGCCAGTGACTCTCTGTGAAAGGGTCTGGGGAAGAGAAGGGAGCAGGACTGTGCAGGGAGGGACGAGTTCTCTGACCTCCGTCGGAAAGCTTTGCGGCCCCTGCCTGCCGGCTTCCCCGGGGAAGGAAGGGGTGCAGGGGCAGAAACAACTCCAAAGAGTCCCTGGTGCCAGGGCTTTCCTGCTGCTGACCCTTGAGGGGCTCCGTTTCCCCCCAGCTGCTTATTGGGTTGTCCTCCTGGGTGACAAAATCCGAGCTAGCTTTTCAGGAGGGGTCGGTACTCAGCGTTCACGCTCCAGGTCAGGGCTGGAACAAGTGGAAGGGCCAGGGGAGAGGCAGCAGTGGCTCTCCCTCCCTTCCCCACCAGATAGACAACTGGCCCAGATGCAGGGATAACTCTGTTTCTCTGATATTCTCCAAACGCTGGACTTGGGATGCAAGCCCGAAAATCAAAGGGAAAACGCTCTCCTGATTGAACCCAGTCCCAGCCGTCGGGCTGAGCACAGCGGCTGGTGCGCGCTTGGAGATCCCGCTGCTCAGACGGGGCACCAGGGGGTCTCCGTGGCGCCTTCTGCCTCTGGCCCCCAGCACCACCTCGCTGGCCCCTTCTGCCGCCCCCTCCTTCTGCTGCTAAGCTCCTCTGGGTGTGTGTGCGCGCGCAAGCGGGAGAAGGAGCGAAAGAGACCTGGGAGGGGGCGTTTGGGGCCGCGTGTCCGTGCACATCTTCTTCTCCTGCTCATCTTGCCATCTCGCCAGGGAAGTCGAGTGTTGGGGAGGGCGATGGGAGGCTAGAGGGCAGCCAGAGTGCAGGCAGCGAGGAGAAAGGAACGGGCGGCTCGTGTGAGTTCCAGGATTTGCCAGCAGCAGAGGTGTTCTCGGGATCCCCGCCCTAAAAGGGGCCAGGACACCCCCAACCCAACGCAGCCACAGATGCAGTGGCCCAAGTGTCATCAGCATCCTTCGAAAGGAGTGGGTATCGAGCTTCAAAGACGGAACAGAGTGGCACAGAGTGGCCTGAGAAGGGGTGTGTCTGCCTGTTTGGCCAGGGGAGCCACGAGGAGCGGAGGAATCATTTGCTTTGGGCCCCAAGCCACCTGGATCCCACCCAGCGCTGCCCAGTCCGGAACTTCAGAGCGGGCTCTGGGAAACTGGCTGAGTTGGGGGAAAGCCCGATTGCCCTTGTTCCCAGGGCAGGATAAGAACCAGGCCTTTTCTCTCCTGTTGCTTCTGCAGGCCACGCCGGAGGCAGACTGGCCTTCCTAAACTTTGAGTCTGGGATGGGATGCAGGGTTTGCTGCATACTCCTTGAAAAAAGTGGGGGAGCAGACGGGCCAACTCCTTTCTCCCCAAAGTAGGTGTGATTCAGAAGTTGGTAAGGGACAGGAACCGATCTTAGGGATCGGACCCAGAGCCCAGTCTGTGAGGGAGCTCACTCTAGAGATGCAGTCCCAAGAGAATCCCAGGGAAGACGGTGAAATTTTGAAAGAATTCCAGCAAAATCTTCAGAAACCGCCGGAGAATCCCGGTAGGGCCTTGGGAAGGATCTCAGCCTGGGGTACTGTGCTCTCCAGGCCGGGAGGGTGGAGGTAGGGGCTCCCTGCAGAGGAGAGCCAGCTCCTGGGGTGCCCTGTCCCGCCCCCAGTCCTCCAGGAGACCTCTGCTGGCTATCTCTCGGCTGCTGGGTATCATCCAGTCCACCTCCTTCTCCAGCTGCCTTTGACGTCCCTGCTTTTGTCAGGGTGATCTCATGTTGACCAAACCTTTAAAAGCCTCAGTTGCCAACCCCAACACTACAGCCCCCATTTCAACCCAGGGTTTCCAGGAAAATGACTTTTGTAGGAGTGTCAGAAGTAGCCTCTCCGTGGGATTCCTAGGCGTGTTTAGGCTTTAGGATGGAGACCCCTGGGACTCGGACCCCTCTCCAAATATTCCAAGACTGCCAGGGGCACTGGAGTCTGGGGGAGGGGAGGTGGAGGGAGCCTTTCGGGGATGTCGGTGAAGAGGAAGAAGACCACCTCTCGGAGCAGGCCAGACCTGTGCCTCCCCACGCCTCTGTGTCCCAGCCTTCGCCAGGCAGAAAGGGGGCTGTCCAGTGTGGATTCAGGGAGTGTCCCAGGTCAGAGTGAGCTCCGAAAGCTGGCTGGGCACACAGCCGCCTCCCAGACCCCAGCGCCACCCCGGCAGACACCCGCATCCCACACTCCGAGCCTCCCCACCGGCCCATTCCCCTGAGTCCACGGGGTTTCCCCTGCTCGCACTTCAGCTTCATGACCCTATCGTTAGTATTTTGTTAAATTAAAAACTATATATCCCTGTCTGGCTCAAACGCTTGTCTCCCCATCTCTTGCCCTCTGCTTTTTGTAACAGGGGGCAGAGGGCTAGAACATGACCGGCTGGTCCCACCGTGACCGCTTTCCAGCGAGGGAAGGATATTGTTTTCAAGGAAGGTGCATGTGCAGGCTGGCAGACCATGGCTTTGTGCTGGGGCTCTGTGAGTCTGGGGTTGGCGTGGGAGGGGCAGGGAGTGTGGCTGTTCTGTGCCCACTGGGTGTGTGTGAGGGTCTGTAGACTAGGAGCCTGGTGCCAGCCAGCAATGTCCAGAACCCTTCTCTCTGGCTTCTGCACAGTCGCTTGCCACTCTGCCTCGGTCACTCTAGCCCTAGCTCCTTCCCCCACCCCGCCCTACCCACCCCTATTAAGGAGGCCACCGTGAGAAATCGGTCCATCTTTGCATCTCATTTACATAAATATTTATTAATCGTCATTAAACTGAACAGAAACACGCAATGCACTTCGGGTGTCCGCCGGGAGTTCATCTTCGCTACAAGAGGAAGGTAAAATTATGTGTAGGTGTGTGGGTGTGTGGGTGAGTGTGTGGGGGTGTGGGTGTGTGTGTGTCACCTGCGGGTTTGCATTTTTGCATCGTGTGCTTGAACGCCTGGGCCCCTGCCTCTGACAGCAAGAAGTTCACCTTTTGCTCCTTTGGGGAGAGACCTCCCAGAAGGAGCCCTCAGCTCTCCCTGTCCACCTGCCAGGCAATTGCCGGGAGGACACCCCGGACAAAATAAACCTTCTCCAGCCACTGGGAACTGCTGGGCACCTGGTGCCCACCGAGGCACCCGTCTGCGCAGGGATGGGAGCGCCCCCTCCTCACCTCACTCCTGGGGGAGGGGAAGGAAGTGCCCGCGGGGTAGGGGGCAGTGAGCTCACCTCCTTGAGTCCCCCGGGACGCCGGCGCCAGGCCTGCACGTGCCTGCGGTGAAGTGCGTGCGGTGTGCGTGCGGTGTGGTGTGTGTGTGTGTGTGTGTGCGTGTGTGTCTCTCATGCAAACCCTCCCTCCCCAAACCGACCCCCCAACAGTTTGCCATTCCATACAAATTTGGAAACAGGTTTTTAAAAAACAGCATGACGCACAACGGGGACGGGGCGGGGGAGGGCAGTGGCACTGGGGCCCCAAATCTCCGAGTCACTGATTGTAAGAACCTGGGGAGGGGAGGGGGCGGCGCGGGCCCCCACTTCACCAAAGTGCACAGACCCGCGCTGGGGCGGGGCGGTCGGCAGCCGGGAGGGGCACCCCGGGCGGGCGGACCGCTAGGCTCAGTCAGAACCTCCTTGCATAGATATTTGTGTCTTTTTATTATTGGTAGTATTTTTTTTTTTTTTTTTTGCCATTTATTGCTTCTAAAAGTTCTTACTGCGTTTTCTCTCCGATCCGGACTCTGCGTTCGGCCTCCGTCGCCTCTTAGCTTTTTTGTTTTGTTTTGTTTTTTTTCTATGTTTGTTTAAAAAAAAATGAAAAGGGAAAAATGGTTTCTAGTTACAAACTGTCTCGGCCTCTCTCTTTCCTCTCAATGCACGTCCCCTCCCGCCAAAATTAAAATCGCAAAAAGCGGAGATTCGGGGTTGGGGGTGAAGGCGGTCCAGGCCCGGGCTCGGGCGCCCTAACTTCTGGCCTCTTCAAGAAAGAGGGGACGCCCGGCTGCTGTCTGCCTCGGCAGGTCGGCGTCTGTTTTTACAACAATAAATCGGGAGAGGGGAAAACCGCATCCCACAGCTCGGCTGTCGCCTTACCAACGCCTTCGGGCCTGCAGGGAGGAGAGGGCGCAGGACACCCAAACTGAGGAGTTGGGGTGGGCGCACGTGGTCCCTAGGAAGCCCCCGGAGCGAGGTCCCTGGAGAAGTACTTCCTGGGAGAGAGGAGGAGGGAACCCCTTGGGGGAGAGAGGAGGCGAGGCCCCTGGGGGAAGCGAGGCCCCTGGGACGGGCCACCCACATGGAAGAGGTCCGCGCCGCTCCGGAGAGGGCCCGCTCCCCGCGCCCGGCGCCGGGGAAGGTGGGGACGCCCCTGCCCTCGCGGGCAAAGGCCAAAGAAAAAGAAGGGGGGCCGGCGCGAGGTCTCAGTTATGGAAAAACGCATTGAGCTCCTCGTACATGGGGCCCCGGTCGTGGTGAAGGTGCATATCGTAAGACAAGAGATTCTCGGAGTGGACGCCCCCGCGCACAGCCGACGAGCCGAAGACCAGCCCGTGGCCCGCGGGCCGCGAGCCGGGCAGCGCCGAGTAGTGCATAGAGTAGTGGTAGCTCTTCTCGTGGTCGGGCGACGAGTCCTGCTTGAGCGAGAAGTTGCCATTGAGGCAGAGCGGGGGGCTGAGCGGGCCCTCGTACTCGGAGCTGTTGTAGTCCGGGCTCGCGCCGCCGCCGCCCGCCGCAGCGTACAGCGTCTCGTAGGCGGCGCAGTAGCCGTGGGTCCGCAGGGCGTGCGCCGCGCCGCCGCCCAGGCCGCCGGCCGCCTGGCACTGTGCGCCCGCCAAGCGCGAGCACGGGTACGGGTAGGGGTGCATGGCGAACGGGCCGCCGGAGCCGTGGAAGCGGCCCGCGCCGTCGGCGCCCTGCTCCGTGAGGAAGTTGCGCGAGTTGAGCTGCAGGCAGCCGGCCACCAGGTTGGTGGTGGGCTGTGACAGACCCTTGCACAGCGTCTGCACGTAGGACACCAGGTCCGGCCGCTTGCCGGAGCGCAGGATCTCCGAGAGCGCCCAGATGTAGTTCTTGGCGAGGCGCAGCGTCTCGATCTTGGACAGCTTCTGCGTCTTGGAGTAGCAGGGCACCACCTTGCGCAGGTTGTCCAGCGCGGCGTTCAGGTCGTGCATGCGGTTGCGCTCCCGCGCGTTCGCCTTCTGCCGCCGCAGCTTGGAGCGCTCCAGGCGCGCCTTGGTCATCTTGCGCTTCTTGGGCCCGCGCTTCTTGGGCCGCTCGCCCTCCGCCTCGTCCAGCCCTTCCTCCTCCTCCTCTTCCTCCTCCTCCTCGCCCCCCAGCTCGCCTTCCTCCTTGACCTCTGCTAGCGTGGCCTCCGACACCTCTTCTCCGCGGAGGGCGACTGGCTTGGCGGCCCGGGCGGGCCCCGGAGCCCCCGGCCCGGGCGCAGGAGGAGGTGGCGGCGGCGCGTCGCCCTTGTCGCTCCTCGGCTCGTCGTCGTCGCCGTCGCCCCAGCTGGCGAACTTGGGCACGTCCGAGAGGAGGCCGGGCTCGCTGAACAGGCGGGTCAGCATGGTGCCTGAGGGCGCCCCGCGGGCAGGCGGGCAGGAAGGGGAGACAGACAGCACAGAGTGAGGGGCGCGCTGGGGTCACGGCGCCCGCCACCCGCCGCCACCCCCACGCCCAAGTCTCGTGCGGACGCCTGTCCGGGGAGGTGGGGGGGGTCCCGGGATGCCCACCTCCTCCGCCTGCCCCGCCCAGAGCCGGCCCAGCCCTGCCCCGCCGCCCGCCGCCGGGGATCTCGGCCCAGGCCCTCTCGCCGGCTCTGGGCCCCAGCTCCGCCCCTCGCTTGAATGGGGGGCCAGCTCTTCCTCTGGGTCAGGGCGGGAACCGAGCGGGGGGCTTCAGGGACCGGATAGCTTCGCCAGGGGAGGCGGCGCGCTCGCCCCGAAAGCCTCTTGCCTGCTCGCGGCGGAGAGAGGCTGGGCGGCCGCGGGTGCGGACAGCTGCCCGGTTCCGCGGCTCTCGCGGCCCGGGGGGCCCCCTGGCCGGGCTCCCCCACCCCTCCCGTGGCTCTCACCCCCACGCTCCCTAATCCAATTTGCAACTTGGCCGCGCGCCGCCCCCGGCTCGGCCCCCACCCCCGCAGCCCCAGTTCCAGAGGCGGGAGGATCGACTCCTGCAGCCGGTGAGTCCCCAGCTCGCGGAGCCCGCTCTGGGTGGCGAGGACTGTAACACCGGGCGTGGGGAGGAGACAGAGAAGCGAGCCCCGTCCGTCTCCCCTGCGGTCGGGGACCCCCTTCCCCCCTGCAAACTGCCTCCCTCCCACACGGCTCTTCAGATCTCGTTGTATTTCGGGATTGATGGGAGGGGGGGGAGAATCCAAATTTGTTTGTTTGCTTCTCTTTCTTTGGTGGTGGGAAAGGTCGCAGGTTCCTTCGGGACAACCATGGCGGGGGTCCCCATTTCGGCCTCTTCGCGCCCCCACCCCGTGATTCTGCCTCCCCTCACCCCAGCCCATCGCAGGCAGACACCTCCCTCCGTGGCCCCCTGAGCTGCAGCCCCTAGGGGAGCGCGAACCCGGGGTGCCTCGGATGCCCACCCAGTGCGGGAGGGACGGTCCTGGGAAGGGGGGATCTGGGGACTCTCCCGTCGGCCGAAGCGGCCGCCCCCTCCCAGTCGGCGGGTCGGATGCAGCCCCCTTTCGGACAACTTACCTCGGAGAGGAGTCAAGGGGAGAGGGGAGGGGAGGGGGGAGGGGGCGAGAGAGAGGGGGGAGAAGAGGGCTCTTCTCGCTTATTTCATTGTTCCCCCATCTTCAGGGAGCGGGGGCAGCGGCTCCTCAAGGCGGCGGGCGCCGGCGTCTTCAGAGCGCCATGCGAACCGCGGAGCGAGTGTGGCATCTCTACCAGGCGGGGTACCAGCCTCTATGCCAGGCCATATGGGCTTGGCACGTCACGGGCAGCAGCTATCACATGAGAGACGGTGATTGGCATGCGTCTGCATTGGGGGAGAGCCGGCTCCCCCGGGACCCGCCGCCATCTGTCACTCTCTACTCCAAAAAAAAAAAAATTAAATAAATAAAGGAAATAAATAAATATCTCCGCCGCCCTCCCCTCCCCGCCCAACGCAGGGAAAGCAGGGATTGAGAGGGAGGTGGGAGGAGTTGCCCCCCCCTTGGATAAAGAGCCCCCCCATCTGGGGACAATGGGGTGGCAAGGCTGGGAACTGGGGGCTTGGGGTAACCACCAATTCTGTGGCTCCTCTGGGGTCCTGCTCTGTCCATTTCCTTCTCTGCGGGCCTCCAAGGAGGGTCAGGGAGCAGACCCTGGGTGGGAAGAAGGGGCTTCTCTGCTTGCCCTCTCTCCCCTGGAGGGTCCCCTCCACCACAAAGGGACAGCTGAGGCCCCCTCCTGGGGTGGGCGTAGGGGGCGTCCCTGGCCCAAGCCCCATAGGTAGATGTTGGCACCCTGCCATCCCTCATCCCTGTCTGCCCCTCCCCCACCCACCCGCACGCACACACAACATATGTGGCTGAACGAAATTCAAACCAAGGCGAAGAGAGAGAAAGGGGAAGATTTGCCTGGTGTCTGTGCCTCTGCATGGGCGTGTGTGTGTCTGTGGGGACATGTGTGTGTTTCTGTAGAGTCAGCGCCGGGAGAGAGCGCGGTGGATGTGGGGGCATGTGTGTGCTGGGGTGCGGGGGGGTGGGGGAGGGCAGGACCCCTGAGATAAGCCCTGTGCCCACCCCTCCAGGGGCAGAGGAGAGGGTCTGGTCTGGACTCCTAACCCAGAAACCTCTCGCTCCCTCTCCTCCCCCATCTACTTCCCCTGGCAGACAGGCAACCATCCCACCAGCCGTGCTCCCCTGGCCTTGCACTTGGAGGAGGAGGGGCTGCGCTGGGAGCTGTCTAGAGTTCCTGGATGAGACACAAGCACCCGCCTCGCCCTGCAAAGCACACAGAAACCACCGTGGCCACCGGGGCAGGCAGGTCAGACAGGTGTCTTGAGAAGGAAGGCGGGAGATCACCTTTTGCCCTTTCTCTGGGTCACACCGAGCTGCCAGTGGCACAGGCTGAGGCAGGTAGCAGCACACACGCCCCCACATGCACCTGTTCCTCGCCCTGGGGTGCGGGAAATGGACACACACCCCTGCTCGGACACACACGTGCCTGGGGGCAGGTAGTCACAGCCAGGCGTAGGGAGACCCTTGCCCGCACCCGGCTCAGGCATTTGTGTGTCTCAGACCCACACCACCTGCCCGCCCTCCGCACCCTCCACCTGCAGGTGCACACCCAACTTCAGCTCCACGTTGGGCACACACACGTGGCCGGTGTCAGGAGCGTGCCAAGCTGAGCGAGAGGAAGGCTTCTCCCTCAGGCTGGGTGGGCACGGGCCTCGCCCTCTGCAGCTTCTGAAGGGACACTGGGCTGTGAGACGCTGATGGACGCCACCAAGGCTGCGTTGGTTGTAACTGGAGACAGGTGATGAGCAGGGAGGCCTGTCTGGGGTGCTCAGAGGCACCCAGGAGCTGCAAGCGCCTTGGAATGCACCCTCCCAACGCCTCACTCTCCAGAGGCTGTGGTGGGAAACGGACTGCCCTGGGCACACGGGGGTGGAGTGGGCCTAGCACCCAGGCACTGGACTCCCAGCCCAGTGCTCCCCCAACAACCCCCAAACCTGCCTCCGCGCTCTCTGAGGCTGAGAAGCTGCCGGTGAGGATCTACTTCCGAGGCCTGGGCAGGTGAGCCCCAGAATCTGGGTGCCTCTGAGCACCGCAGAGGAAAAGGTCAAAGGGCGGGCAGCAGGGAGGGGCGGAGACTCCCAAGTGCTACCCAGGATCCCTGGAAGCTCAGACACAGTCTCCAAGGGTTCTGTGTCCCTTTGTGAGGCTCCCCGGGCCTCACAACAGCTCCAGGCTCCTGACTTCCGTGTTCTGGGCACGTGCTCTGGGCTGCTGATTCCTGGCTGACCCCGTTCACCAACTTTTTAAAGATGACAAATGCCTCAAGCAGGTAACAGAATCTCTCAGTCTTGATTTCTCCACCTGTAAAATGGGTCTAATGCTGCTATACCCTCACAGAGCTGTTGCTAGTCCTGAGATTCTACAAGTAGCAAGCTTAGTGCAGGGCCAGCACTCAGTGTGGCCAGCCCTCCACACACACCCACCCTTTTGTTATTAGCACACTCTGCCAATGGTTACCTGCCTCCCACCAGGCACTCTGGCAGTAATACCCCCCCCAACACACACACACACACACACACACTCCAAATGCTTTGTCTGGATGGGAGCTGAATTGCTGTTGAATTCATGGGTGAGTGAATGGCTGGGTAGGATGCTCCCTAGGGGGAGAAAGACCCCCTGCAGTCTCTCTTGGACACTGGTTGGGTTAAGCCCACCCAGGGGCTTGCAGTCTCCTCCAGGCGAGAGGCAGAACCTTGCTCAGGACAGAGAGCCCAGGGGAGGCCATCCCAGCCCTCCTGCCTCCTTGCTGCGGCCTGCGAAGCGGCTCTGTGGTCGCTCAAGGAAGGAGGCCCCTGGGCAGGGGGGGAGGGGGGTCGCACCTGGGGGACGTCATCCCTCCGGCCTGCTCCCTGCTCCTGTCTTCTTTTCCTTCAGAAAAATGGAACAAGTTTTTCTCACTCGACACATTTCAACTTTTTTTTTAGAAGATATAATAAAAACCAGGGGGAAATTGGAACAGAGGGAGGTGTGGGATGGGCCTGCTCCAGACATGGGCTTGCAAGAGGCACAACACGTGTGTCCACATACACACAGCAGGCATGCACACGCAGGGCCACGCGCGCCCCTCCCCGCACACCCAGAGAGGCAGAGATGCCGTGACGGAGAGACAGAAAGAGCCAGAAATGGGAGGAAGGAGACGGAGAAGGACACCCAGAGATGCCATCTGTTCCTCCCCCTGGCACTGGGGGAAGGGAGTTGGTGTGGGGCCTGGTCCCATCCGGGTCTCCGAGAGGGAGAGGGGCGCGGTGGGCGCCTCTGCGGGCCTGGCAGACCCTGTCCGAGCTGTGCACGGCTTCTGAGGGAGCAGGGAGCCTCGGGTGGGGGGGCTGAGGTTCCCATGGAGACACAGCCCCGTCCCAAGGGAGGCCACTGTCTGGGCACCTAAAATGGCTGCCTCAGAGGGATGGCAGCCATTTTGTTCAGGCTCAGGTCCTGGGGGGCAGGGGGGATGCTGGGGGCTGAGCCGGTGGACAAGATGGGGAGGGCACAGGTCATTCCTGAGCAGCAGAGGGGAGTCTCGCTCAGGGGACGCAGAATGGTCTAGAAAGCTCCTCTTAGGGTGCCCCGCCTCACCAGAATCTGCACCTGCTCCGCCCCACCTGACACCCAGGGGTCCCAGGGCAGCCCCCCTCCCCCATGAAATGGCCAGGGCCAGGGCTCTGAGGGACGCCTGACTCCCGCCGAGCACCAGGCCGTGGGGAACAGGTGGGTCAGACGCAGGTGTCGCCCCCGGGCGCCGCTGGGCATGCGCCTCCTGGGACCTCCTCGGGCCAGCTGGGCAGGCAGGTGAGGAGCCGGCGAGGGCAGGAGTGCGGTGAGGAGGGGCCCTACTGTCCCCCTTCCTCGGCACACGGGGTGGGGGGAAGGGCAGGGGTTTGGAGACCCTGGAAGGGCCTGTGCTGCCGGCACTGGCTGTGCTGGGGGGGAGGGGAGGGGCGGCTGGCACTGCCCAGACGGCGCCGGCTCCAGCAGCGCCCGCGGCTCGAAGCTCCCACCCGAAGCCCAGGAGCACCTGCTGCCCCCTTCCGCAGCCCCCTGCCCCACCTCAAGTGCAAAGGACGTGGGGGAAGGGGGACCTGCAGCTCCTTCCTGGCTCTGGGTGGGCACCTGCCCCGCTGCCCCCTCCCCCGCCGCCGCAGTGTGCCGGGGAGCGGCGGGCATGCCAGATGGCGTGGCTGAGAATGCGGCGACGTTGCCGGGAGGTGAGGGCTGGCACGGGTGAGATGCGGCTGCGTGCCTTGTGGTGCCACGGGGGAGGGGCAGCCAGGGCCAGGGAGGTGTGTCCCCCTCCATGGGCTGCCCTGTGTTGACCTCTGCCTCTCCCAGGGCTTCTGCTCTGGGCCTGGACCCCACCTGGCCATGGGTGGGCCAGACATGAGCTGAGCCCAGGGTCAGACCATGGCCGTGTTCTTGTCCCCTCCACCCCGAGCCTGGGACAAAGGACCTCCTGAGGGCACGAGCCCTCCTGAAAGCCAGCCCTCAGGATTCCTCCCTTGCTCCAGAAGTGGAGTGACCTTTGCCCCAGTAACCCTGGACTTTCGGCCTCTGAGGTCTGATTTTCTGAGAAAAGCTCCTTTGCTGATGGGCATTGGTCTTGCGTCTCCCACTGGTCCAACCCATCCTGTCTCCCCACCAGATGCTTCCTGGACACCTCCTCTTGGGAGCCGCCCCTGATTGCCCCAGGCAGGGCAGCTTCCTGCCCCGGGTCAGGAAGACACGCTCCCCCACCTGTGATGGCTGCTTGCTTTGTGTGTCCTTGGTCCCCTGCTCCGCAAACGCTGGTTGCATGAATGCCTGCCTGGAGTAGGGGGCGGGGGTACTGGAACACCCTCCGGGAGTCTCCTAGAGTGGTTAAGGCCAAGGTCCTGGCCAGGCCCAGAGCTCCCAGGCCCCTCCCCTCCCCTCCTCCACTTTCAGCCTGGGAAGGTGGACTTGAGATGAGGGTCCCTGAGTGATCCTAGGAGAGAGGGCTAGGGGCTTGGAGGCTGAGCCCGAGCCCGGGCACCCGCCCCTGGGCCTGAGGCCACAGGAGGCCCCACTGTAGATTCCTGGCTTCAGGCAGACTCAGAACTCCTCACCCTCCGCCCACTCCTGCCCCCGCATGGAGTGACCCCGCCCCTCACCCCTGCAAGCAGCTGTGAGGTCCAGGGCACTGCTGGGTCCTGCTCCCTGCCTTCCTCCCCTGGCTGGCGCTGCACCTCAGTGTCTCAGAACCCTTTTGTCCTGCAGGCCTGGCCCAAGCCCTCTTCCTCCGGGAAGCTGGCCCTGACCTCCCAAAGACCCTCGCTCCTCTGGCTTCATCCCAGGACCAGGCTTCCCATCGCCCATCTCTCTGATGTGCAAATCTGAACATGTGATGCGCCTGCTCCGGAGCCGTCAGTGGCTCCCCAGCGCCCCCTAGGGTCAGATGCGGCTCTGCAGGGACACGCCCAGCGCTCCCTCCACAAGGTACCTTTGCTCAGACCGCACCTCTGCCTGGGGGCCCCCTTCCCTCCCTCACCCTGGACGCCAGAGCAGTATCCTCCAGGGAGGCAGGAACTGGGCCTGACAGAGGATCCCCAGGACAGAGCTGTGGCACAAAGGCCCACTTGGCCTCCGCGCTCCCCTAGAACCTGGGGCTTGCAGCCAGGGCGGGGCACCTGCCCTGGGACTCCCCCCTCCTTCCTCCTCAGCCCCCCCCCCCCCCCCCGCCAAGCCCGGCGCTCACATAGAGCGTCAGCCTTCCCCTCTGTAAAATGGACACGATCATTCCAAGACTATCCTAAGTCTCCAGCCGGGTGCCAGAGGGGCGCCACAGCCCCCAGCCCGGTCCAGATGGGCCCCCTTTGCCTCCAGCCCTTGTACCACTGGGACTGTTTGTCAGTGTTTTACTCCTGGAGCTCCCTTCATCACTGTATCTTTGTTCTGCTTCTCTTGTCTGCTTGCCACCTGAGCAGTTGGTGGCTGTCTCCTCTGCCCTTCCCCCTGTCCCACTGCTAGGGTCCAGCCAGGAGGGAGTCAAGCGAACAGGGAGCTCCAGGTGGCCTCAGAGCACAGTCCTTCGCAGTGCCTTGACCTTGGTCAATCCTGTAATCCTCTACTTTCTCATCTGTGAAATGGGAACAGCGCCGCCTGTCCACCTGTGCCTCAGCACGGATGCGAGGACCACGGGGAGAGCAGGTTATGACGTGTATCCTTGGGGTGCTTGAGCGCTGGCTCCTCCTGGGGCCGCTCAGGGCAGCGGGAAGGTTACCAGGTGCAGGCTGGGCTCTCTCTCCTCTGGCCAGGCTTGGCTGCCAGTTTCCCCGGGAACCTGGAAATGTCTGTTTCTTTCCCTGGAAATCAGAGCCAGAAGAGTCCCGGAGCTTGCCACTGGGTGATTCTCTGATGTGTGCCTTCAGGCTGGCACAGGTGCAGGGGACACCCGGGGCAGTGGGTGCACCACAGCAGTGCCGCCCCTCACAGGACAGCTCCACAGGGCCACTGGGCAGGGTGCATGCGGAGGCCACGGCCAGGGGACGCGGTCACACTTTAACCAACCCAGGACTCTTGGCTCAATCCAGGACGGTGGATGTGAGCCACTGCCCGGCGCCTTTCGCTGCCCTGGGAGGCCAGGCGGGGCTGGGCAAGGCCTGCTTGGTCTCAGCGGGGAGGGAGATCCCCCAGGGGACAGGGAGACAGTCAGGGATAGGAGCCCATGTTGGGATGAAGTCATCACAGCTCAGACAGGGGAGTGCCCTGCTTGGTGTCGCCCACGTGACTGGCAGGTCTGGGACTAGAAACCAGGATTCCCATGTTGGGGGCCTCCTGTCCCCAGGCCTCAGCTCCTTGCAAGAAGACAGCAGTTTAAGATCTTGGATCTGCACAGAGCTGTGACCCCTGAGTCCTGCTCTTAGTCACGCCCCCTCCCCCAGCCCTGTGATCTTGGGTGCAGGTTCTGCCCTCTGTCCAGGCCTCAGTGTGGCAGCTCGGGCTGGGGGGTGGGGGATCACAGGAATCGGGACTTTCCTCCAGCCTTCTGGGTCAGACGTTGCCTCCCAGGCCCTTGCAGGCTCAAAGAGGCGCTTCCTCCACCAGGAAGGCGTCACGGATGTCCCCTGGGAAAAGGCCACTCTCCTCCTCGGGCCTTTAGCACCTCCTGCACTTGGAGGACCATGGACCAGCGCCCCCGAAGCCCAGCGTGACCACGTGCTCACTTGCTGCGTGCAAGTGATCAGCACCCTGCTGATCTGAGTAATGGGCCCGGGGCGCCCCGCCACCCAGAACCTCCGCGGGCAGCGTCCCGGGAGGCAGCGCCTGACACCCGGCGGGCCCCTGCCGCTCGCCGCTTCTCCTCCTGCCGCTCCCCTCGGCACCCAGCCCCGTGCCTGGCTGGGCGCCCGGCGCGCCCCGGCAGCCCCTTGCCGGCTCGATGCCCTGACTCCCCGCGCGCAGGGCCCGCTCGGCACGTGGCTCTCTCGCCCCCGTCCGGGGCGGCCTCGGCGCGCGCGGGGAGCCAGGCTGGGGCGCGGGGCGCGCGGGCGCGGGGCGGGTGGGGGAGGCGGGGGCGGAGCGGCGGCGGCGCGAGGACGCTGCCCCTTTAAGGTGCCACCGCCGCGTGGCAGGGAAACAGCTTGTGCCAGCCCCATTCCGCCGGGCTCCGCTCGCAACAAGAAACACAATGCATAACAATCAGGCGCGCGCTTGGAGCCGTGCCACGCGCCGCGGGCGGGGCGGGGCCGCGGGCCTGGCCGGGCGGGGCGGGGCGGGGGCGCCGGGGTCGCGACCCCAGCCTCGCGTCTGCTAGTGGCAGGGGGCCGGGGTCGCGCGCTCCCCCGTCGCGGCCGCCGTGCGCCCCGGCCCTTCGCCCCGGCGCCCCCAACTCGCCCCCCGCTCGCCCCCGCTCCCTACAAAGTTCATTCCCACTAACTCTTTTCCAGGCCACTTCCCCCTCACATCTGACAATCCGGGGCCCCTCATTCTCCCAGTAATCACTCCACTGCACTAATTGCACATGCAAATATGCAAATGCGTATTAATTAATTACTATACTAATTAGTTCTGTGGTATTTGCGAGTAATAAATCATTGGATGGGAGCGAGGAAGCTGGAGACCTGGCCCATTTTCATTCTGCATAAAATTTTAATGGTCTCTCTGGCTGATCCGGGACGGCAGCGCGCGGAGAGGCTCTTAAAGGGCCAGTGGCGGCGGGCAGGGGCCGGGGCGGCGAGCTCGGAGCGGCCCTGGCGGGGACCCGCGCCCCGGGCGGACTTGGAGGGGCAGCCCCCGCCCCGCGCCCTCGCAGGAGCGGTCGCGGCGCGGCGCTGGCCTTTTCCTCCTGGCTGGGGGCTATAAGTGTCCCCCTGGGTGGCGTCTCTGGAGAGAATCTGGGATGGGGGAGGTCTGAGCTCGGCTTCTTTAAGAAAGGAGGGGGGGAGGGAAAGGCGCTCCGAGAGGCTGGGAAGCCGGGACACCGGCAGTGAAGAGGCCCTCCCCGCGGCTGAGTAAACCGAGGCACAGGGCAGGCCAGCCTTAGCTCTCCCCGTTTCTGTCCCCAGGGGAAGGGAGCCAGTGGCCTGTCATGGGTGCACCCAAGCTGGGAGGGCAAGGTTGGGGGTGCACCCAGCCTTCCCTTTGCACGTGCTGGCACTGCTGCCCCGCCCCCATGGGCACCAGCTGGCACCCTGGCAGAGTAGTCCCGGCTTGAGTGGGCCCCGGGGACCCTGCTGTGTTTCCAGGAGGTCGTCAGGCCCTGGGCACAGGGAGGGGCTGGCTGCCGCCCAGGGCCACTGGCTGGGGGGGGCGGGGAGTGAGGCAGAGGGAATGGGTTGTTGTGCCCCAGCCACGGGCTGGGGGATGCTGTAGGTGGGTGTGCTGTGGAGGTGAGGACCCCAGCCTGCTTGGAGCCAGGATCCCGATGCCAGGGCCCCTGGCCTGGGTCCGGTCACCCTGGGTGGCACAGAGCCTAAGGAGGGCCTGGTCAGTGCTCTCGTGGGGCCTGGTGATGGAAACACCCACGGGCAGGCCACAAGCGCAGAGCCGCAAAGGGTCCCGGACCTTACACCCCCCAGGACAGGTTCCATTCCCGTCCTCGCCTGTGCATGGCAGAGTGACAGCTCAAGGTCACGGAGGCAGGTGCAGTGGAGCAGGCTGGGAGCCGGGACAGTGCAGCTCTGGCATCCGCAGCTCCCGCTGCCAGCCGGGCCCTGTGGGAGGAACTTGATGGGCAGGGCCCGGGCAGCCTCACCACAAGCCAGGGGGCAGCCTGCAGAGTGCTCCGAGGCCCAGAGAGGTTGACCAAGTCGCCCTGGGACACACTGGGAGATTGTGGATGAGGCAGAGGCTCCCCAGGGGCCCACAGGGCAGCCGGGCTGCAAGGGGGATGGGAGAGAGACGGAAGCGGGGTGGGGGGCTCCCAGGTGGCTTCTTGAGAAGCAGGCAGTGGGGACAGGGCTGTCAGAGCAGGGCAGGGGTGGGGGAGGACAGAACGGGGAAGGCAGCCGGGACCCCGTGATGACCCAGGAGTCCTGACCTCAGTTCTGTCCTCAGCACCCCCGCCTGTGCCCCATTTTCCCTGGCACTGCCCTGGCTTCTCCACCCCAGAGGCCGCAGTCTGGGCTCGCATAGCAGTGGACGTTAAGGTAAATACCAGATATGGCTTTGCAATGAACCCCTTAACAATTATGTGGGGCGCAAAGGGTTAAGCTGTCGCTGGCTCCCAACACCCAAATCCCACATCCTTGCGTGCTGATCCCAGTCCTTGCTCCTCTGCTCCAGTCCGGCTTCCGGTTAGCGCACCTGGGAAGGCAGCAGAAGAACCCAGGGCTGGGGCTCCTGACACCACAGGGTGGCGCTCCTGGCTCCAGCTTCGGCCACTGTGGACATTTGGGGAGTAAACCAAATAGATGGCAGATTCTCTCTCTCTCTCTCTCTCTCTCTCTCTCTCTCTCTCTCCATATATTATAAATATATATGCCTTTCGAATAAAAATGAATAATTTTAAAAAATTATGCACTCATGTGCATCCCCCTGTTTAATTTTCATAGCAGTTCTATTATTTTTATCCCCATTTTATAAATCAAGATGCTGCAGATCCAGAGAGACTAAGTGACTTGCTCCAGGCCACGCAGCTCCTACATGGGGCCTAGACTCCTGAGCTCGCGTGCTTTCCTACCTCATTCCCCCTTTGTGTTTTGTTTATTGCCTTTTATCTATTTAAAAGGTCGAAGGGGTGGGCGCTGTGGCATAGCAGGTAAAGCATCTGTGGCGCCGGCATCCCGTATGGGCGCCGGTTCGAGTCCCGGCTGCTCCACGTCCAGTCCAGCTCTCTGCTATGGCCTGGGAAAGCAGTGGAAGATGGCCCAAGTCCTCGGGCCCCTGCACCCATATGGGAGACTCAGAAAAGCTCTTTGCTCTTGGCTTCGGACCAGCCCAGCTCTGGCTGTTGTTACCAATTGGGGAGTGAATCAGCAGATGGAAGATCTCTCTCTCTCTCTCTGCAACTCTGCCCTTCAAATAAATACATAAATCTTAAAAAAAAAAAAAATAGAAAAACGTAGAAAGGGACCTCCTGTCCATTGTTTCACTTCCCCAAAGGCTTGCAAAAGCTGGGGCCGGGCCGGGCCGAAGCCAGGAGTCTGGAACTCGGTGCTTGAAGCTCCAGCAGGGAGCTGGATTGGAAGCAGAGCGGGGACTGGGAGCCAGGCACCCCGGTAATGAGGCGCGGGCCTCCCAAGCAGCGTCTTAACAGCTTCACAGAACACCTGCCCCCACTCTCCTTCTCCTAGGGTGCTCGGTGCTCATGGCCGCAGAGGCGGGGTCAAGGTGACGTCCGGGGCCGGGGGAGCCAGGGACCACAGTGGCAGCAGACCCTTCATGCCCGGTGCCTTTGGAACTCGCAGATGCAAGAGGAACACGCTTCCTGGCTGCTGTCCCCATGGCCCCCATGCCCTTGTGGCCTCTTATATGCTAGGAGGAGCCCGCCAAGGTGAGGATGGGCGTGTGGGGGGCCTCTCCCTGGACCCCTCCCAGGCTGGCCTCAGAAGAACAGGGGATCAGCCCAGCAGGGAAAACCCGGGTTTCTGCACTGCCAGGGACAAGCCTTGGGCCCAGCCAGGGTCCTCTCGTGCCCAGTGGCTCGGGGAAACTTCTCCAGGGAATCTGGACACCCTGCCCCCCCCATCCTCCAATTGGGAGAACCTTTGACACCCACCTGCTGGGCCTGGAGTCTGGGGGTGGGGCACTGGGAGGGATGGCCTCTGGGCTGAAGCCCACTAGAAAGGAAAGCCATCCGTACAGCAGCACCCCGCGGGAGGCCACAGCAGACCAGCTCATCAGGGACCCCCCCACCCCCACCCCTCGCGCCCAGATTCTGGGAGAAGGAGGCAGGAGGGAAGGCTGGCAGCTCCGAGCTTCTCCAGGCAGCCCCCGGGGCCGGGGGTCTGGCAGGAGGAGGGGGCAGAGCAGCTGCTGGCGATTTATTAAGCAGTCACGGAAAAATTGGTTTATAAATTAACAGCTGTTTTAACTTTAGGGCCTCTTCTTCAGGGAATGGAAGCAGCCGACTGGACCGGGATTGGAGTGTGTGTGTGAGGCTCGTGGAGGGAGCGGGAGGCAGAGAACTCCAGCAGCTGGCATTCTTCGGGGGCAGTCTCAGCTGGCACCACGGCGGGCATCAGGCAGTGGCCGGAGCAGGGGGTCTCCAGGTGCCCGGGGCGGAGGCTGGCCCCGCTGTGGGCCAGTTTGCTCTCTTCCCGACAACATCCAGGCATCCACCTGGGGGCGCCAGAGGGCAAGATACGGCTGTACTCGTTTCTGCCACCAGAGGGCGGCGTCGGCACATTGATTTCTGCTGCTCCTGCGATCTGTCCAAACCCGGCTGGGCCAGGCGGAACCCAGGTCGAGGGCTGAGCCCGGAGAGGCCGTCCTGGCGCGGAGTCCTGACCGCGGCGTGGGCAGTGGGAAGGAATCAGGGCCCTGCAGTCGGACGGCGTGTTCGGGTCTGCGTTGCGGCGCTGCACCTGTGATGCCAGCATCCCGTATCCACTGTGGGTTTGAGTCCCGGCTGCTCCACTTCCAATCCTGCTCCCTGCTAATGTGCCAGGGAAGGCAGCAGAGGATGGCCCAAGTGTTTGTGCCCCTGCACCCACGTGGGAGACCCCAGAGGAGTTCCTGGATCCTGGCTTCTGCTTGGCCCAGCCCCAATTGCTGTGGCCCACTGGGGGAATGAACCAGGAGATGGAAGATCTCTCTCTGTCTCTCTCTGTCTTTCTCTGACTGCTTTGCAAGTAAAAATAAATGACTCTTTTTCATTTTTTAAGACTGCATTTGAACCCAGACTCTGGGCAAAAACTTCTGAACCTTCTTAAAAAACTCATTTGTAAAACGTACTCATGTCAAAAGCAGAGACATACACAGAACGAAAGCTTCTCCACCTGCTGGTGCAGCCCCAGATGGCAGCAGTAACGGGGGCTGGGCCTAGGCCAGGCTGAGGCCGGGGCCAGGGGCTCCATCGGAGTCTCCCACGGGGACCCAAGCAGTGGGCTGTCCCCCGCTGCCCCTAGGTGTGCATTAGTGAGCAGCTGGAGCTGGGAGCAGAGTGGGGGCTGGAATCCAGGTGGAGGGTCTGTGTTCTGAGCCCCGGCAGATGCCAGCCCCGCTGCAGGTCCTCACTTGCCTCATCTGTGAATGGAGGACGAGGCCCCGGCCCAGGGCCCAGCCGGCCGAAGTGCTCGGTCCACGCCAGTGCCGATGATGACGGCACTCTTCACCGGCTCCTCCATCAGCCTCTCTTCCCCACACGCTGGGGCCCACTGTGTTCCAGGCACTGTGGCAGGTGCGTGATGATGTAGAGACATGGTGGGAGGGACGCGTCTCAAAGTGTGCTGAGTTAGGGTGCACACACCGAGGAGACAGGGAGGTGCCCAAGAGAACATTGTGGGGTGACGAAACTTTCTATATTTGAGTTGTGATGACAGTCACATGCTAGGGGAGGTTTTTGTTTTAATATTTATTTATTTATTTAAATATTTTATTTATTTATTTGCGAGGTAGAGGTACAGACAGTGATAGGGAGGGACAGAGAGAAAGGTCTTCCCTCCATTGGTTCACTCTCCAAATGGCCGCAATGGCTAGAGCTGTGCCAATCTGAAACCAGGAGCCAGGTGCTTCTTCCTGGTCTCGCATGTGAATGCAGGGGCCCAAGGACTTGGGCTAATCTCTACTGCTTTCCCAGGCCATAGCAGAGAGCTGGATAGGAAGTGGAGCAGCCAGGACTAGAACCAGTGCCCATATGGGATGCCAGTGCCGCAGGTGGAGGATTAACCTACTGTGCCACAATGCTGGCCTCGTTTTAAGATTTATTTACTGGGCCGGTGTTGTGTTGTAACGGGTAAAGCCACCACCTGCAGTGCTGGAATTCCATACGGACACTGGTTCAAGTCCCGGCTATTCCACTTCCTACCCAGCTCTCTGCTATGGCCTGAGAAAGCAGAAGATGGCCCAAGTCCTTGGGCCCCTACACCCACGTGGGAGACCTGGAAGAAGCTCCTGGCTCCTGGCTTCGGATCAGTGCAGCTCCAGCCACTGTGGCCAACTGGGGAGAGAGCCAGTGGATGAAAGACCTCTCCCTCCCTCCCTCCCTCCCTCCCTCCCTCCCTCTCCCTCTCTCTACCTCTGTCTCTGCCTTTCTGTAACTCTACCTCTCAAGTAAATAATAAAATATTTATAAAACATTTATAAATTTATAAAATAAAAATAGATACAATGTATATATTTATACGGTAAAGTTTATTTGTTAAACATGTGAGCATTGATCTGGATTTCCTGAATGGGCTACAGGGTGCAGGATGGATGAATGGATGGAGCCTCCGATGGCAACCCCCGTCCTCGTGTCCCTGCTGTCCCCATGGAGGGGCTGTTGCCTGCCCCGAGGTGAGCCTTGGAATTCCTCCTTCTGCTCCCTTCCCTCGCCTCACCCTCTCTCCTTTTCCCCAGCAGCAGGGAAAGATGGCCCCGTGTGCTCAGGCAGCCTCCCCAGCTGCTCTAAGACTGCTTCCCAGGACTTCCTGGGGCCTCCCTTCCAGCTGCCACATGCAGCTGCCCAGCCAGCTCTGTCTCAGTGATGCCAAGGTCACCCGTGCGATGCCCAACTACAGACCTGCAGTGCCAGCAGTAGTGGCCCAAACCCTGGCCAACTCTGCCATCTGCTGGCCTCTTTTGGAACTGCATCCCTTGCGTTCCAGGGACTCCGGGGGTGCTGTGCTGGGCTGAGCACTTTATTAAGGTTCATCCTAGACAATAGTCATGGCCACTGTGTGAAATCTAAGGCGGGGGCTGGCGCTGTGGTGTGGCACGTAGAGCCGCTGCCTGCGGCGCTGGCATCCCATATGGGTGCCGGTTCAAATCCCAGCTGCTCCACTTCAGATCCAGCTCCCTGTTAATGTGTCTAGGAAAGCAGCGGAAGATGGTCCAAGTGCTTGGGCCCCAGTCTTCCTCATGGGAGACCTGGAAGAAGTTCCTACCTCATGGCTTCGGACCAGCCCAGTTCCAGCCGTTGTGGCCATCTAGGGAGTGAACCAGCAGATGCAAGACCTCTCTCTCTCTCTCTTTTTCTTTCTCTCTCTCTTTCTCTCCCTCTCTCTCTGTAACTCTGCCTTTCGAATGAAGTAAATAAATCTTTAAAAGAAAGAAAGAAACAAAACTAAGGCAATCGAGGCACAGAGACCCTAAGGCATTTGTTCAAGTTCACACAGTAAGTACAGGCCTGAGATTCCTGTCAAACTCGGCAGTTTGACATGAGAACATCTTTTGGGAAGAAAAAAGGGAGAATATTTCAGACTGCCCCTCTCCTCGCCTCCCAGAAACAGGGCCAAGGGCTCACACCACCCTCCCACGGGTGCCCGGGGGGCCTCCTCGTGCCGGGCACCCCAGCTGGCACAGGGCAATGACTCAAAGAGAAACGGCGCAGAATCGCGTGCTCAGCCCCGAGCCCCGCAGACGCCCTGCCCGAAGCTTCTTGAAGCCCCAGAAGAGACCAAGTTCAACCCAAGTGAAGTCAAACAAGGTCTTGAATTCGTTCCTCGGGCCCAGCCGCCTGTGCTTCTTAGTCAAGAATAATAACCGAGGAGTGGCATATTATTTTTACATCCTATTTGCATATGATTAATGCTAAGTGGCCACCCTGGCCCCTTCCTCCTCCATGCCCCAGGCCCATGTGCCTGGCCCAGGCTGCCTCCTCCAGCCCTGCGGGGCTCCACCAGCCTCAGCAGCCCCTCCCCACCCCACCCCTGCTCCCCCCAAGTCTCCTTCCTTCCCTCCTCTGCCACCCACGTAGCCCCTACCACCTGGCCGCCCACCTGAGAAACTTCTCCCCAAGTTCTAGAGAAGTCGCGTAGGATCCAGGAGAGAAAAATCAAAGTAATAAAACCTCATTTAATTCCTAGCGGAGGGCAGAGCTGTTCGCTGCAATTATCTTACTGCGGAGCTATTTTTACTCCCTCTCCATCTCCATCTCCTGCCCCTCGCCGGCGTGAGGCTTCTCCCTCTGCCTGCCTTGCCTCCTCTCACAGCCCTGCTGTCTCTGCCTCCTCTCTCGTCCCGCCTGTCTCCACCCGCCTCGGCCAGTCTCCCCGACCCTGCCCGGCCCCAGCAGGTAGCAGCCAGCAGTGTGGGTGCCTGGACAAAGGCCGGTGCAGAGGGTAAAGACCTTCCCTCTGCCCCAAAGGCCCCATCCTCCGGGCCCAGTAGAGAAGGAACTCCGGCTCTCAGCCCTCCTCCCAGCTGCCCCCGCCCGGGGTCAGGGGAGTTCCTCCTCCTCCTGACCCAGGGCCTCCCTTCAGCCCTCCGTAAACAAGCCCCGCCTAGCCACAGGCAGTCCAGCTGCGGGGGCCGCAGGGCCTTTGACCCTCCGATGGGCTCTCAGCTGCACTGGTGGCAGGGCCTCCCTGTCCCGCCATGGCCCACCCAGCTGGCCCCTGGTGCTTCCATCCCGCCCCATGCCCCAACACTGGAAGCCACAGGTCCCTCTGCCCAGTGGTTGTTCAGGTGACTACGGCCTGAGCCATGAGCTTCCTGTGCCCCTTCTTAGCCAAACTGGTCTGTGCCAGCCCCACCCCCCCCATCTGGAACAGGGGTTCTGGGCCAAGCCAGGGGCTGCCAGAGACGCCCACACCCCTGGGCCAGCAACCCAGCATCCGGCTGTCTCCTGAGAAGTCCACAAACAAACACAGGAGGAGCTGAGCCAGGCCTGGGGGGCGGGGCGGGGCGGGGGGGGGGCGTAGAACTGAGGGAACAGGACCTCCAGC
This sequence comes from Oryctolagus cuniculus, assembly GCF_964237555.1. Classification (NCBI taxonomy): domain Eukaryota; kingdom Metazoa; phylum Chordata; class Mammalia; order Lagomorpha; family Leporidae; genus Oryctolagus; species Oryctolagus cuniculus. Next base: position 22,756,318 of record NC_091448.1, on the reverse strand, counting down.
TCCTGTGGGTCCGCCTCCCCCTCATCCCCGCCCGAGGTTGCCCCTGACCCCATTTCCCTAAGGATCCTCTGGCCTCTCGTGGTGCCAAGGGCCCAGCACCCTGGGGCAGGGGAGAAGGGATTGGAAAAGTCACCCTGGGAGCTGCGGTGGAGGGCTGCTGGCTGTCCCGGGCTGGAGTGACCAGGAGGGAAGACAGCCAACACAAACAGAGCTCAGGGAGGACACAGGCGTGTGCACGCGTTTCCACGCGCCCCCTCGCCCGCAGCGGAAATGCCGTCTCCTGCAAAGACTCCACGGACAGATAAACATCCTGGACAGATGCAGGGACAACAGCCCCTCTCCTGCACACACACAGCGCACCTCCAGAAAGACAGGCACATGCACCTGGCTTCCCCAGCTTCTTCCTGATCACGCACACGTGCGACACGTGTCTGGGTGCAGCAGCCCCCAGCCACCCTCCATTCAGCCCCCCGGGCTGGCTCTGTCCTCCCTCCTCCCCTCGGATCAGGGCCACACGGGCAGAGGACACGTGCAGCCTGGGCATGACACCCCTCTTTCCCCGGGAGCACTCATCAGTCCACAACCTCACCCCCTCCACTGCAGGGGGAGGCACACGGCCCCAGCCCCTGCCAGCTCCACAGCCTGCCCATCACCTCCACAGCCTCTGTCACCTCCCCCGCCCCCGCCCCCACACACCAGGCCTCCCACACGCTGCCACTCACACCCGCGCCTTTGACACCGACACACTGGCACTCACACACACTCACGCTCACAGCGCCGACACCCCCCGCGTACACACGCACCCAGTCCCCAGCCACGGCACCGCAGGCCCCTGGCACACACTCCCTGCCACGGTGACTGACAGGTGTCCTCCCACGCACACCTCGTTCACGCTCACTCGCTTTCTGGGACACCCCCATTCACAGCGTGACAAGCGGGTCTCTCCCGCAGGCCTCCCGCGCAACTCCAAGCCCCAGGCCGGGAAGTGGTTACTGGGAGGCCCGCTGCCCGCTGACCCCCCGCCATGCTCTCCGCGGGACACCATCAATAATGCAGCCTCAAGTTCTGGGGTGACGGCAGGGGGCCCCCAGCCCGCTCCAGCCCCTGTTCACGCCCCCACCCCACCCCCCCAGGCGCAGGCAGAGCGCGGTTCTCGGCGCTCATTGGCCACCTCTTGCTGTGCCCTCCCTCCAAGGGGACGGGCTGGGACCCCAGGGCTGGGACCCAGGGCTGAGCCCTACAGAGACACCGGAGAGGGCGAGGCGGAAGGAGGGAGGCAGAAGGAAAAGGCGCAGGGACACCCAGAGCCAGGAAGGAGGGAGCGACTGAGACCCACGAGTCGGGGTGCGCCGGGGGACCGGGCAGAGCCGCGCGGCGAGCCGGAGAACCGGGGGCGCGCCGAGCCCGCGCCTGGCCCGCCGGCGAGCCCGGGCGGTCGCCCCCAGCTCTCGCGCCCGGTCCGCGCTGTGCGCGGTATTTTTATCCGTGCGTGAACAGCCCTCCTCCTCCTCCTCCTTCTCCTCCTCCTCTTCCTCGCCGCCCGCAGCCCGCCGGCAGCACCCGGAGCCGAGCGCGAACCGCAAGCGAGACCCCGAATCGCGCGCCCCGCCCGCCATGGACCCCAAGGACCGCAAAAAGATCCAGTTCTCGGTGCCCGCACCCCCCAGCCAGCTCGACCCCCGCCAGGTGGAGATGGTAAGGGGGCCGCGCCCCCCCCGCACACACACCGGGGGCTTCTCTGCGCGCTCGGGGCGCTGCTGGGCAGGGCTGGCGGGGGCCGGGGGACGGAGAGCGCCCGGGCTGTGCGGAGGCGGAGGCGCGGGGCAACGCGTGAAGTTCGCGGGAGACTCGTGCAACTTTTCCCGGCGCCTTGATGCTGATCTCGGGGCGGGAGAATTCGCCCAGTGAGCATCGGGGGCTGGCGGGTCCCTGGCCGCCCCTGCGCAGTACCCCTGGGGCAGCCCCATTCCGTGGGCCGCCACCGGGACCACTCGGCCCTGGTTCCTGCCCCAGAACGGGTCACACGGAGAAACGTGTTCCTGGACCCAGCAGAAGTGGGAGGCCTTCGCCCCCTGCCTCGCTCCACTCTGCCTGCCTGGGCTGGGGCCGCCAGAACCTTATTCTGACCTCAGGGCTGTTAGCTCTTGGCTCTAAGGAGAGAGACCCCCCTCTCCCCGCCCCAGCCAGACCTCTTCCCATAGGATACTGGGTCTTCAGGAGCCTTCCTGAGGTTTGGGGGGACTGGGGAGACCCAGGGCTCCGCCTGCCCCCTCCCCTAGCAAACTGTCACTTGTTGCTGGGAGCGGTGACTATGGGGGCCAAGTCACTGTGGGGAGACGTGGGGAAGGGGCCTGGGCTGGAGCTGGGTTCAGTGCCAGGGCAGTGCAGGCAGCCTGCTGGGGGAGGTGGCACTTTCCACTGAACTCACCTGGTTCTCTGCACAGTTCCCTGCGGCTCAGAGGGGACCTAATTAACCGTTGGTCTGATTGCCAAGCTGGGGGGGGGGGGGAGTTGCTGAGCGAGCTCAGTGTGCCACCTCCCCCCCCCAGCTTGGTGCAAGTAGCAAGGAGGGCAACTTTTTTTTTTTTTTTTTCCCACCAGAACTGGGGAAAGGGTCCTAGGGTTCCAGAGGCGCTGCCCGGGGGCCAGACCCTGGCCTCCAGAGACAGCCCCAGGTCCCCCAGGGGCTGGGCCTTCAGTGTCAGGTTGGGGAGCCTGCAGTGCCGGCTCAGCCTCCCTAGCAGCGGGACCCAGTTTCTTTGGAGCCCTTGAACTGTCCTTAAGTGGGCAGGGTCATGTGGATGCCAGGGCCCCAGAGGACCTGTCCCTGGCAGCCAGAGCCACAGCTGGCTTTGGCTTCCAAGGTCTGGTGTCTTCAGAGACTGGAGAGGAAGGGCCTGGTGGTGGGGTTGGGGGATTAGGGTTAGGGTCCATCTGGACTAACTTGGAGTGAGCCGGGCACGGGCTGGGAGTCACTGAGACCGGTTTCTCTTGTCCTTTGGACTTGGTGTGCTGTGTGACCCTGATCACATTGCTGAACCTCTCTGAGTCTCGGGGCCTCACCTCTTAAAATGAAGGGGTTGGGCGGGCTACAGAGCTCCTTGGGGCTGAGTGTCTGAGTCAAAGGCTCACTGGGGACCCCAAAGCACTGTGTGTTCCCTGCTGCCTGGGGGTGGGGGTGGCCCTCGGTCTCCATCCTGCGGGTGTCTATCCTGTGCCCCACCTTCCTCCCTCTCCTCAGATCCGGCGCCGGAGACCAACCCCGGCCATGCTGTTCCGGCTCTCAGAGCACTCCTCCCCAGGTAGGGCCTCTGTCCTGCCCCCCAGCCCCGGCCGCACCCTGACTCTGATGCCTTCCTGGGGCCCTGCCAAGGTCCCAGGAGTAAGGGGGAGTGGGGGAGGCCTGGGAGCCTGGCTCTGCTGCCTCTTGAACCGCACCTCTGACCTGAGGAGGGAAGCGCACCTGCCCCCTTCCCCAGAGCTTGCGACTGGACGGAAGGTGACTCTGACCGCTTCTCCCTCTCTTCTATCCTCCTCTCTCGGTTTTGTTTGGTCACCGCCATCAGAGGAGGAGGCCTCCCCCCACCAGGTGAGCTTCCTGGGCAGCCGGAAGGAGGGACACCGGATCCTTTTGGGTAGGGCGGCTGGGTGCCTGCGGCGCCTGGTGCCTGCCAACACGGGGTGCCAGGTGCCACCTGGAGGGTCATTAGCATATCAATCGGCTCTCCTCTGTGTGCCTGATGCCCTGATGCCCGCAGTTCCTCCTCTGGCTCTTGCTTCTTTGCTCAGACTTGGTTTGCGGGGGGGCGGGGGGGGGGGTGCCTCCAGGATCCAGGGGCCTAGCCCAAGGGAGGCCCCCAGCCTAGGTGCAGGACCCACCTGCGGAGGCTGGACTGGACTGCCTGGGTGGCCGTGGTGGGATGCTATGGAGAGAGGGTGGAGGGGACTCAGCGAGCGCCTCTGACCTGCACATCCCCCGACAGAGAGCAGCGGGAGAGGGGCACCATGTCAAGTCGAAGAGAGCCAACCCCTGTGCCTACACACCCCCCTCACTGAAAGGTACTGCCCCACCCCAGTGCATACCCATCCTGGCTGGCCCTGGGATGCCTCCTCCCCCATGCGATGCGGCTGGCCCTGGGGGAGGGAGGTGGGAGGTGGGGCTGTTGCCAGTGGGCAGGGGTTGCTGTCTGCTCCACAACTCCTACTTGGGGACCAAGTCTTTCCTAGTCTGCTCTGGCAGGGGCCGACAAGGGCAGCAGGTTGCGGGGTTGGAAGGAGGTGGCTGGCCCTGAGTGACAGGCGGGCCTGGCTGTGAATGTGGCTCAGAGGCCTCTCCTCTTTGCAAGCATGACTGCTGCACTGTCTTCCACGCCATCACACGGTGCCCTCTCCTGGGGTCGCCCCCACGCTTTCCTCTCCGACTGCCCCCCCCCCCGGCACAGGTCTGCACCCAAACTCTTCTATATCAAAAGGCAAGCGACTCCTTTAGCATGCTCTTACTGAGTGCTAGTGCATGCCAGGCCTCACTGGTGGGCTCTGGGCAAAATAAGATGAGTAAGAGCGGATGCCCACCCTCCTGGGGCCCTATATAGGAGAGGATGTTCAAGCCTGGATCGGCAGGAGCCTAGGAATCCAACAGGCAGGCAACGCGGGAGAAGGCGTGCAAAGGAAGTGTGACGTACAGCGGGTCGGAGGGCCTGCCTGGAGATCTGGCTTCTAGCCAGGAAGCTGGGGAATCTCACCTGCAGAAGGGGGTGCAGTTTGAGGTGTGTGGGGGGCCTCTTCCCACCCCCACCTCAACTCTTGCCTGAGGCACTTCCTGCCTGGCCAGCCCCCTCCTCCCACGGAGGGAGGGAGGGAGACCGGAAGGGTATGCTGAGAGCTCCCTCCAGGGGAGGGGGTGGATGACAAGTTCCCAGCACCAGCCAAGGTCAACAGGTGCACCTGTCAGGGGCAGAGAGGAGGGGCTGGGAGCAGAGAGGGGAGGATCCTTCTCTTCCCACAGGACAGGCCAATGAGAAGGCAGAGCTGCTGCAGTGGGCAGTGCAGAAGCACATGTGGGAGGGCCCCAAGCAGGCACAGGGTGGGGGGTGTGAGAGGTGGCATCTCCCCAGGAGAGAAGGAAGCCCCTTGCCCATCCTGGGCTGCAGAGAAGTGGGGTGGAGAAGAAGATGGAATTGCCCCCTGGGCTCCTGACTGCAAGTGTAGGGGAGTGGGCTGGGTGGAGAAGCTATGGCCAAGGGTGTGTCCACGCAAGCTGCCATGGCCTGAAACGTGTCCCACCCCCACTACCCCCTGGGCTACATCTCAGGGGAGTTGAAGCGGGGCAAGACGGGGGAGTGGGAGAGGAGTCAGGCATGTGCACTCTGGGGACCCTCAGGGAGGTTGGAGACAGCCTAGGAGGGGCAAGGGGGAGACCCCGGAGAGCTGGCAGCCAGGTAGGAGGGAGGGGAGGCATGCAGGAGGCTCACGGGGGCGCCAGCACCACACACACCTATTGTTGTCACTGTGGCTCACGAACCGCACTCTCCTCCCACGCTGGGGGAGACGGAAGCTGTCCCAGCTGCCACCTCCTCGCCGCCCCCCACCCTCGGGGGGCCCTTCTCTACCAGGAGAGCGCTGTTTCAGAGGCTCTAGTCCCTTTCTGGGGGGTTGCAGGGGAGGAACCAAGGATCCTTGGTCGGTGGACAGCACTGGGTCTTGGGTGGAGGAGGGGTGTTCCACAGCAGAACTCACACTTGGCTCAAGGTGAGACTCTGCCGGGTCCCCAAGGCCAAGGCAGGGCGATTTATTGCGCTTTTATTGCCTGGGTAGCTTGCCCAGAGCCAGCAGGAGGCACTGGGCTTGGAGCTGGGGGCAGGGCAGAGCAACGGACACACACAATGCGCCCTCTGTGCCTGTCCCAGCGTTGGCGGGAGCGCCTTGCCCTGCTCACTGTCCCGGAGGTTTCCAGCCTAGATCTATCCCTCTGAGCTTCTAAGGGTAGGGGACACTGGTGACCAAGAAGGAACTGCAGCGACCCTGCCCCTGGGCTTGGCAGCGTCCCCTCTAGGGGCTGTGAGCCTAGTGTCGCATGTGCTCTGCACTCCTCCCCAGGCGCTGGCCCCTCTCCCCCAAGCCCCTGTTCCTGGCCATCTTTTGGAACTTCCTCTCCAGCTGAGCAGGTCTTGGTGGTGGGGTGTCTCCTGATTTCTACGTTGCCGCAGAGGGAGCCGGGAGCCTGGGGATGTGGGTCAAGATTGTAGGGGCCACCTCTGAGCACACACTTCCCGGGCTGCAGCCCGGCACGTCCTCAGCCTCAGAAGCGTCCCTGCCCCTGCCCCTGCCCCTGCCCCTGCCCCTTGGAGCCTTGCGGACCGGGTAGTGTGAGGTGTGGGGTGGCCAGGAATGGGGTCAGCAGGGAACCCTAAGCAGGCTGGGCATTCCCCCCAGAAATTCAAAGGGGCGAATCTCCAAGGCCCACAGGCCCTGTGTCGTCTGCCCAGGGTTGAAGCTGGTAGACAGGACCCTAGCGCCGAGTCCTTGGCAAAGGCCGCTCCTGGCTCGGGGGTGTTAAGCTGCTGCTGTGCCCGACTAGCCTTGCCCAGCCTGACGCCCTATGGGATAGGGGCGCTTACCCATGCCAGCCTCCAGGGGACTAGAATCTCTCGGGACAGCTCACGAGCCAAACTAGATTGAGTCCACCCCTTGCTGCTTTCGCCTTGGCAGGGGGTGGGGGGCCTACCCTGCGCCCCTGTTGGCCTTTGACCTGCCCCCAGGCCCCTGGGGAAGGAGCAGGCTGAAGCCCCAGGCCCCCGCAGCTGCACGGGCTGCTGACCCTCACCGCCTGGTGCCTCTGTGCAGCCGTGCAGCGCATCGCCGAGTCTCACTTGCAGTCCATCAGCAACGTGGGCGAGAACCAGGCCTCGGAGGAGGAGGATGAGCTGGGGGAGCTGCGGGAGCTGGGATACCCCCGAGAAGAGGACGAGGACGAGGATGAGGACGAGGAGGAGGAGGAAGAGGAAGAAGAGGACAGCCAGGCTGAAGTCCTGAAGGGCGGCAGGGGGTCCGGTGAGCTGGAGGCGCTGAGGGGGCCCCGCTCGGTGGGTTAGGTGCAGATGCCCCCTGAGTGCCCAGTGACGAGCCCCCTACCCCAGTGTCTCCCACTGCAACCCGCAGGGACCCCGCAGGGGCCTGCATCCGCTCACTGCACAGCAGCCTCATGGTGGGCCTGGGCTGGGACCTGGGCTTCCTCCTCCCTCGCTCTGCCCTCGCCCAGCCTGGCTTTCCCTAATGACTCCTCTCCTCCCTAGGCATTGGGCAAGGCCACATGAGGTTTGAGGCTGGACCCCAAAAAGGACTTCCCACCCAAGCAGTGAGAGGTGGGGGAAATTCATGCCTAGGCAACTGAGAGAGCCCAGCATCCTCATAGCCCATGTTTCTTTTTGGTTTTGGTTTTATTATTTTTTAAAAGATTTATTTATTTATTTGAAAGAGTTACACAGAGAGAGGAGAGGCAGAGAGAGAGAGAGAAGTCCTCCATCCGCTGGTTCACTCCCCAGATGGCCGCAACAGGCAGAGCTGTGCCAATCCGAGACCAGGAGCCAGGAGCTTCTTCCGGGTCTCCCACGCGGGTGCAGGGGCCCAAGGACTTGGGCCATCCTCCACTGCTTTCCCAGGCCATAGCAGAGAGCTGGACTGGAAGTGGAGCAGCCGGGACTCGAACCAGCATTCATATGGGATGCCGGTGCTTCAGGCCAGGGCATTAACCTGCTTCGCCACAGCGCCGTCCCCGGTTTTGGTTTTATTTTAAGATTTATTTATTTGAGTCGGTGCCGCGGCTCAATAGGCTAATCCTCCACGTAGCGGCGCCGGCACACCGGGTTCTAGTCCTGGTCGGGGCGCCAGATTCTGTTGCGGTTGCCCCTCTTCCAGTCCAGCTCTCTGCTATGGCCCGGGAAGGCAGTGGAGGTTGGCCCAAGTGCTTGGGCCCTGGGAGATCAGGAGAAGCACCTGTCTCCTGCCTTCGGATCAGCGCAGTGCGCTGGCCGCAGCGCACCAGCCGTGGCGACCATTGGAGGGTGAACCAATGGCAAAAGGAAGACCTTTCTCTCTGTCTCTCTTTCTCACTATCCTCTCTGCCTGTCCAAAAAAAAAAAAAAAAAAAAAAGATTTATTTGAAAGGCAGAGTGACAGAAAGAGAGAGTGAGCTTCCATCTGCTGGTTCCTGCCCCAAATGACTGTCATAGTCTGATCTGGGCCAGCCTAAATCCAGGAGCCAAGAACTCCATGTCCAGCTCTCTGCTATGGTCTGGGAAAGCAGTAGAAGATGGTCCAAGTCCTTGGGCCCCTTCATCCGCGTGGGAGACCCAGAAGAAGCTCCTGGCTCCTGGCTTCGGATTGGCTCAGTTCTGAGAGTGAACCAGCAGATGGAAGATCTCTCTCTGCTGCTGCCTCTCTGTAACTCCTCCTTTCAAATAAGAACTCCATTGGGCTCTCCCACATGAGTGGCGAGGCCCAAGTACTTGGGCCATCTTTCACTGCCTTCCCGGTGGGAATGCTAGGAGGAAGTGGAGCAGCGGGGACCTGAACCGGCACTCCAGCATGGGATGCCGGCATCGCAAGCAGCAGCTTAACCTGCTGCACCGCAACACCGGCCCTCACCTGCATGTCTGAACCTAGGATGTGGTCTCTGCTGGGACCCAAGGTTGCCAAGCAGCTGGTTTGTGTCTCTAGGATCCCATGGCTATTTCTCCCTCCTCTTCTTCCGTGGGATGGGGTAGGAGGGTGCCCTCTAGTGTCCAGATTTAGCATCTAGGACTCAAGAACCAACCTGGTCCCCTGCACATCCAACCTTAGTTGCCTGGGAAGAAAGGGACCAGGCCCAGTAGGTCTCAGATCTAAGACTCCCCACAGGGGCCTGAGGCCCAGAGAGGCCCTGGGAGGAAGAGCTCATCCCTTGATACGGTTGTGTCTTCCGCGTCTGGCCGTGGAAGACTCTGCCACACTTATCCCTCCCAACGTGTGTTCAACTTTTTGGCCCCATGATTTACGGGAACGACCGCCCTTGCTTGACGTTCTCACGATGGCTGGGGCCTCCGCTCTGTGCCTCTGGCGGTGAGGGCATCAGCTTTTGCTGCCAGCCGCAAGGGCAGAGTTGGAAGTGCTGAGTCAGCTCCCATGAGGCCCTCAGCCTGGTGGCAAGGAGGTGAGAGGAGACTGCACCTCAGGACAGGCAGCAGGGCACCGGGTCAAATGACAGGACTGAGCTGTGGAACAGCATGAGCCAGCACCACTCCACGGCGGCTCCCGAGTGCTGGTGCAGGCTGGACAGGAATTAATGCCACTTAGAGTCATCAACACAGCTGCCTTCCCGCTAACTCCTTCAGAAGGTACCAGCTGACATGACTTTTTAAGGTTTATTTATTTGAAAGGCAAAGTTACAGAAAGAGGAAGAGAGAGAGAGATTTTCCATCTCTGTCTCATTCCCCAAATAGCCACAACAGCCAAGACTGGGCCACGCTGAAGCCAGGAGCCTGGAACTCTATCTGGGTCTCCCATGAGGGTGCAGGGGCCCAAGCACTGGGGCCATCTTCCTCTGCTTTCCCAGGCCACAGCAGAGCTGGATCAGAAGTGGAGCAGCTGGGAATCGAACCAGTGCCCGTACAGGATGCCAGTTTCACAAATGGTGGTTTGGCCGGTGCCACGGCTCACTTGGCTAATCCTCCGCCTGCGGTGCCGGCACCCCAGGTTCTAGTCCCGGTTGCTCCTCTTCCAGTCCAGCTCTCTGCTGTGTCCCGGGAAGGCAGTGGAGGATGGCCCAAGTGCTTGGGCCCTGCACCGGCATGGGAGACCAGGAGGAAGCACCCAGCTCCTGGCTTCGGATCAGTGCTGCGCACTGGCTGTAGCAGCCATTTGAGGAGTGAACCAACGGAAGGAAGACCTTTTTCTCTTTCTCTCTCACCGTCCAACTCTGCCTGTCAAAAAACAAAAACAAAAACAAAACAAAACAAAAAAACAAGTGGTGGTTTAATGCACTGCACCACACCACCAACCCCCCAACTGACATATCTAAGTCACATAGCTCAGGATGCACACGGTGATCCCAAGAGCTGACCTGGTCCAGTGCCCACTCTACTATGCCAGGATGCCCTCAGAAAGTGTAGTCTCAGCCATCAGGGGGCCTGAGCTCAGGATCCAGGACGTCAGACGTCTACTCAGAGCCCGTGTGTCCCCTCTTTCCCATCCTCAGTCGAGCAGAAGACAACCTGTGGCCAGGGTCTGGAGGGGCCCTGGGAGCGCCCACCTCCTCTGGATGAGCCCCAGAGAGATGGAAGTTCTGAGGACCAAGTGGAAGACCCAGCCCTAAGTGGTGAGGCTTGGGAGTGAATGAGGGGAGGAGCCTGGGGTCTTGGTGGGCAGGGCCAGGCCCTGAGTCCCTCTCCGGTTGCCTTGCAGAGCCTCAGGGCCCTGCTGCGGCTGAGCCTGGCACATAGGCACCCGGTCCTGCATCTTCCAGGAGGAAGTGGAGGGGGCATCGCTCTTCCCCAAGAAACTCACTCTGTTCCCACCTTATTTTGTACCCTGCCCCTGACCTGCTAGGGCTGCGGCTTCTGACTTCTAGGAGACTAAGGCTGGTCTTTGCTTGTCCACTTTGTGTTTGCCCACCTTTGGCCGATGCCCAGAGAACCCGGGCACTTGCCGCCTGATGCCTACCCTTGCCAGTCGTTCCTCCACTTTCCCAGTGGGAGGTGGGAGGTGGGACGTGGGACAGTTCACACTGGAAAGCCCGGGAAGCCCTTCACGGTTCTACTCCCAGATCCTCTCCCCTGGGCACAGGAGACCCACAGGGCAGGACCCTAAGATCTGGGGAAAGCAGGCACCGAGAACCGCGGGTGCCCCTCTCCTACCAGGGGTTCTGAGTCACCACCCCCTACCAGGGCCCAGCCTCCCTATTTCAGAACCCTTCTTATCACCCCTGCCTCTTCTGGGTGCTTGGAAGAAGGGCTGGCAAAGGCTGCTTGTTGCGTTTTGTTTGTGCTTTGACGCAGGAATGCTGCTTGGTATACACCCTGGGGGGGGGCGTGGTAGGGGGAGCCAGGTTCTCGTCCGCCAGCCGCTCTGTCCCCTTCTGCTTCTTCCCGGACTCCTGGCCTGAACTCCTCCCCCGCTGTAATAAATCTTTGTAAATAACCGTGCTGAGCCTCCTCTTTCAGGGGCGGGAGGTAGTGGGGTACCCTGATGTGGGAGGAGGGCGGGAAACCAAGGGCCAGGGCCTTGACCCTAACGTCCAGCCGTCCAGGCCGGCAGGCTCGGGGGTACTCAGAGGAGTTCCAGCTCCTGGAAGAGGGGGAGCCCGGGAGAGGAGTCCAGGAAGAGTAATTGCGCCTTCCTCCCGGGGACCTGTGCCCCACCCCCACACGCCTCGCCTCGGGAACCTCCCCTTTTTCCCACAGTGCCAGGTCTCTGGTTCATCAGTGACGACAGCCCGGGTTCCTTCCCACCTCCCCACCCCTAAGAAGGTCCTCTTAAAACCCGGCTTCAGCCACACGCCCCCACTTCTCGCCCGTCTGGCTAGGACCCGAGGGCTTGGGGCGGGGCTGCCGCCTGCGGTAATTCCTCGTCAGCGCCGGGGGGCGGGCTCAGCGGCGGAAGTGGCGCCGCCGGGAGCTCCCCTTCCGCTCCGAGGCGCTGCCGGGGCCGGGCAGCCGGACTGCGGCCGGGGCAAGAAGAGCTGGGGCCGCGGCTGACATGGAGCAGGTGGGTGCTTCCGTGGACGCTGGGGCCGGGCGGGGGTACGAGGGTCGTCTCTTAGCGGCGGCCCCGCCTTCCTGTCAATGTCCGCTCTGGCTTCGGTCCGACCCTTTCCGTACCCTCCGCGTCCCAGGTTCCGCCCCCTGGCTCTGCTTGGCCTCGCCTGGCCCCGCTTGCTGTTGGCGGTCTCGGGAGCGGACCCTCCGCGGCCCTGTCCACCCGCGAGTGCTCCGGTAGCGCGTCCACGATCGCTTCCCAAAGCCTCTCTCTTGGCTGTGAGGAGAGAGGCGAGGGGACTGCACCTGTATATGGGGCAGGGGTAGGGTCTGGGGGAGGGGTCGTGGCTTGGAATAAGGAGGCGAGTCTGCGTCCCACTGTCGTTTCGATGTGTTCCTAACTTCCTTTGCAAACTGCCGGGAACAACTTCCTGATGATGTCAGAAGGGCCTTTAAAGTGAGTTCCCAGCGGCGGGCGTGTAGCCCCCTCGCCCCTCATTCTTAATGGCCGTCCCCCCTGCCCTCTTTTCTTGCTCCATCTCAACATCTCCTGCTTTTGCCCCGACCGCGGGGTCGGAAGCACCAATTCACGTTCTCCTCCCCTGCCTGACCCCTCCGTGTCCAGCGACTCGTGATGGTCACGCCTACTTCATGCCTGCAGCCTCCCATCAGCTCCATAGCCACAGCGCACAGCGCAGCGCCTGCCCAGAGCTCCCCTGCCCTCGGCCTCCTCGCCGCCGGTGGACGGCCCTCTTCCCATGGGGCGAGCTGCCTGCGATTCGGACTAGCCTTGCAGAATCATAGTTCCTGTGCTGCTCCAGCCGGGTCAGAAACCCTGAATTACTTCCGCTGCTCCTCCTCACCTTCCACGCCGAGAGGTGACCTGGTGGTGGACTTGCTGAGTGTCCGTAGTGTGTGTCCGCGTCTCCTCTTGTCCCTTTGTGAATGTGCTTCGCGCCCGGAGACCACACCAGCTCCCCAGCAGCTCCCAGCCTGTGCAGCTCCACACTGTAGCTCCTGTGGTCACTTGCTTGCTTAGAAACCCTGGAGCTGAGTCCCTCACACAGTTTGCAAAGCCCCCTGAGATCTGCCTTTCCCTGCAAACTCCTGTGTGCTCCCCGAGGCCCCACAGCGCGGTCCTGCAGGGCGTGTGCAGTGTCCAGCCTACAGCCTTCCTTCCTGTCTCCATACCTTTACGGCACCAGCACCGCTGCCTGGAAGTGCCTTCTCCTCGTCCTGAGGTGCCCTGCTCAGGCTGCACCGCCTCGGAGCACCTCCTCCTGCCCCCCGGGTCCCCCCAGCACCTAGTTGGTAGTAGCATCGTGGCTAAGGAGACAGACTCCTGAGTCAGACTGCCTGGGTCCTGATACTGTATTATGACTTTGACAAAGTCAGTTTCCTCATTAGTAAAGTGCAGATAATAATATGCCTACCTCATAGTCGTCCTGAGGACTGAGTGAGTCATATGTGTACAGGGCTTAGCAGTGCAGAGCCCCTGGGTGTCCAGTAGATACATGTTGCTTATTATGACTTAGAACAGGGTAGCTCACTAATTAAGACTTTTAATTTTTTAAAAGATTTGTTTGTTTATTTGAAAGGCAGAGCTTCAGAGAGAGGAAGACAGAGGGAGATCTTCCATCCACTGGTTCCCACACCCCCCCCCCCCCCAAATGGCTGCAGTGACCAGGCTGGGCCAGGCCAAAGCCAAGCGCTTCTTCTGGATCTCCCACGTGGGTGCAGGGATCCAAAAGACTTGGGCCACCCTCCACTGCTTTTCCCAGGCCATTGGTAGAGAGCTGGATCGGATGTGGAGGATCTGGAACTTGAACCGGCAACCGAATTGGATTGCTGGCACTGCAGGCTGTGGCTTTAACCTGCTGTGCCACAGTGCTGGCCCCAATTTCTTTTTTAAAAGATTTATGCATTTGGAAGCTAGAGTGACACAGAGAGAGAGAGAGAGAGAGAGAGAGGCAGAGAGAAAAAAATCTTCCATCCGCTGGTTCACTTCCCAAATGGCTACAACAGCCAGGGCTGGGCCAGGCCGAAGCCAGGAGCCAGGAGCTTCATCCAAGTCTCCCATGTGGGTGGCAGGGGCCCCAGCGCTTGAGCCATCCTCTGCTCTTCCCAGCAGAGAGCTGGGTTAGAATCAGTGCAACTAGAACTCCAACCAGCACTCTGCGCTGTGGGTTGCCAGCATTGCAGGCAGTAGTTTAACCTGCTGTGCCGCAATGCCAGCCCAGGATTTTTAATTTCTTAAACTGCTTGAGGACAGCTCATGTGGCTTCTCATTCTGCCCCCAGAGCCCTACAGCCTGACTCTTTGTCGTTAAATAAAGTGCAGAGGCAAGGGCACTGGGACTGGAACTGGACTTACCAAGTGAGGATTCAGAGGTGGAAAAGACCAGAGACCTGGTATTCGGGTGCTCAGGAGAACAGATCTGGACGTGCGCAGGTGTCACATGGCTCTGGGAGCCGAGGGAGAGAAAGGCCAGGGACAGCTTCGCAGAGGAGAGGCGGTGTGGGCCTCAAAAGGAGTGGGTAAGTTTACCAGCGGGAGGCAGAGGCTGGAGTGGGCCGAGATGGAGAGCTGGGTCCTCTGAACAGAGTTCCAGTGAGGGGTCAGCTGGGAGCACGCCCTGGGGTGCCCTGGAGGCCTGGCCCCTGGTGTCCTGGGTAGGGTCGCTGTGTGCCTTTGGGTTGGGGCGTGTGTTTGTGCTCTTTGGCCTGCGTGCAGTGCCCTTCACCTTTGTCTCCAGCTGACAGCTGTGGATTCTTCACAGCCTGGCTCAGACGGCCCCTCCTCCTGAGGCTTTCCTGACCTCAGCGACTCCAGCCTGGCCCTGATGCCCCCTCCCTGTTCCGGGAGCCCCCAGCTCCCTGAAGCACTGATCCCGGCGTGGGCGCTGTGTCTTATTGCCTCTCCCTCTTCCTCACGAAGCCAGAGCCCCTGATGGACCAGAACAGGGTCCTGTGGCCCCCAGGCTAGCAGTCTGTAGTTCTCAGTACTTCTGTGTTGCGTGAAACTAAGGTCTTTCTCACCTGGACTTGTGGGTGGGGGGAGGGTACTGTGGGTAAGACCGAAAGTGCTGCCCGTTCGGCGGCTCAGACTTGTTCCGTTCAGTGGCAAAGCTTGTTGACTCCATCTCACAGAGGAGGAAGTTGAGGTACAGTGGCAGTAAGGTCAAGGCCACCCAGCAGAGGTTTAAAGAAGGATCTCCTGGCTCTAGGCCCACAGCTGCTTTCCAGAAACTGTCTCAGGGCCCCAGCCCGCAAGGAGGCAGCTGCCACATCACTGGGACAGAGGGCCAAGAAGGCGGCCCCCTGCAGTTGCGTGTCCCTCTGAACCCTTTCTGGCTCTTGTCTGGCCAGGGCTGGTGCTGGGAGCGTCCGAGGAAGTGCCCACATCCCTGGAGACTTCTCAGTGAAAAAGCTTCCAGGTCTCTCCTAGGAGACAGCTGGCCCTTTCCAGACTGACCTTGGAAACTCGACCCCATCAGTCCAGGGGTTACTTAGTGGCACCGAAGGCTGGGGTAGTGACTCACAGGGCCCCAAGCAGACCAGGTCTCACGGAATCCCAGAGCTGGGGCGTCCCTGCGGCGTCCCTGCCATTTAACAGGGCCTGGGCCCGAGGAATGGTCAGGCGGGCTGATGAATCCCCGTTAGGGTTTACTAGTAAACTCAACGCCAGAAGGAGCCTCTGGTGCGAATCTCATCTTGGTTTCCACTTCCCCAGAAGGAAAGGAGAAGGGGAAGAAGAAGGCCGTGGCTTGGAGCTCTCATTTGTCATTGTGGCCATGCTCTCCCACCGTGGGGCTCCCACTTCTCCAAGAACTGCCCAGACTCCCTGTGGGGAGAGTGGGTGGGGCCAGTAAGCCAAGGCTGAGGACAGGGCCCCCGAAACCCAACGCGTTCTGTCTTGGGCCGGCTTCGTGAGGCCCTCTGCAAGTTGGGGTGCGGGGAAGGGGATGGAAACAGCTCCCTGATTTGATGGTGCCCAGTAAGCCGGTTCCTCTGGCCTCTTTGGGACCAGGGCCTGGGCAGGGCAAGACACCAGCAGGGGTGGAGTCTAGCTCCAGGAGGGGTGGTCTGGCCAGAGAGGGGCTACTCCTGGCCTGGGTGTGAGCAGCCTCATGTGAACCGCTGTGGAGCGCATTTCCTGAATATCTTGCGTGAGCCTGGGGACGCAGTGTGCTGGGGGTGGGGGTGCGGTTGGGTGTCTGGGAAGTCCCTGTCTCAAGCTTTGTCTCCCAGTGGGAGAGGAGGACGGTAGGCAGACGGGTGCATCGGAGGTGACCAGTGCTCTGGAGAGTAAGGCAGGGTGAGGCGGGGAAGATGGGGCTCCTAGGGGCTGTGGGAGAAGTCTCTCCAAAGGGACATCTGCGTAGAGAGCGGAGAGGAGTGGGGAGTGAGCAATGCAAAGCTCCAGGAGGGCCCGCGATGCCAGGGCCAGGCCAGGCTGAAGCCAGGAACCCTGAACTCCATCCAGGTCTCCCGGCGGGTGGCAGAGGCCCAATTCCTCAGGCTGTCTTTTGCTGCTTTCCAGGGCGCATTAGCAGGAGGCTGGCCTGGAAGCAGAGTAACTGGGATTCAACCAGCATCTAATATGGGCATCCCAAGCAGCAAATGAACCCACTGCCCGGCCCCTCTGTTGACTGGTAACAGCATCCTGGCTGCCGTGCTGAGAATAGACTTGGGATGAGGAGGAAGCGGAGGGCAGGAAGCTGTAGCTGGTGAGAGGCAGTAGCTTGGCTGTAGCTGGGTGGCAACACTTCCTGGCCAGGAAACAACAGGATTTGCTGATGGTTTGATGTGGAAGGGCGGGCTCTTGGCTGGCTGGGCTCTGACACCGCCCCGCAGCCAGCAGGGGTTCTGGGGCGGCTCTGATTGTGCTCAGCAGTTCCCAGCCTGGCGCAGGGAAAGCCCACGTGCCTGTGGGGTCAGCTCCGCCCTCCCCAGCTAGGCTGGGGGGATAAGGGAGGTCCCTCAGAGCTGTGATGGAGTCCTCCCCACAGCTTCCGGCAGGGGTGGAGGGGAGGAGAGGACTCTGCCAAGTACCAGCATGGACCACTGCCAGCCAGGGTGGTTTGCCTTGCTCTAGGCAGCTGGGATGGCGCACAGGCCAGTCTGGTCTGCCACACTCCCTCCCCGAGCCAGTGTCCTGGGCCAGGGCCACCCTCGTCCCTACGCAGAGCCTTGCGGCCCCGCCTTCTGTGGGTTCTCCGTTAAGCTGGGCCCTCCTGGAGCTCCCCGTTAGCTCTGTCCCTATGGAGAAGAGGCAGGGAAGCAAGAGCCAGCGTTCATGCAGCAACACCCTGCGTCATGGCCGCTACCTGGAACAGGCGACTTGCTCCTTGTGATTCCTGTGCGGAGTAGGTGCTGTTGTTGGCTCCACTTTCCAGAGGAGGAAAACTGAGGCATAGAGGGATTAAGTGACCACGAAGGTGGGACTCGCAGGTTGGGTCCTTCTGGCTTGCAGTCCCGTTCTCTCTTGACTTCGCTGAGTCCTCCTGCTTTCTGCTGGGTTAGGGATGTCGGGTTAGGGATGTCCAGGGCAGCCCCGTGGCCCGCGTGGGGCTGGTGCTGGCATTTCCTTTGGTTTGTGGTGTGAGCAGGTGGTATGGAGAGCCTGGAGCTCTGTCCCCACGGCCTCAGGAGACGAGGAGCAGCCATGCTGCCTGGAAACATGGGTCACCCCCGGACACAGGGAGATGGGCTCCTTGCTGGGGTCGCAGAGCACAGCCCTCCCCCGTGGGGTCGGCAGGGACAGGGTGAGCAGTCTCTTGAGCAAGGACTGATGAATCCTGGGATCTCCAGAGGCCTGTGGTCAAGATGGGTGTCTCCAGTTTACAGGCACAGTAAGCAGGGCTTAGGCAGCGAGTAAGTGGCGTTGCTGAAATCACAGCCTGCCTTTGGCCAGGAAGTGCTCGCTGTTCTGTTGGGTTGCACGTGTGACCCAAGACCTGTGGCTGTGGGGGTGGGGCTTGGCCTGCGTGCAGGGCCTGTGGGCACTGTCCTCTGAGCCCAAGGATCAGGTGGGTGGCAGGAGGAAGTGACGGCCCCTTTTCCTGTCCCTGCCCCCAAACAGAGTTCACTTTTGCTGGAGCAGAAATAACTTGGCTTGCTTTCTAGACCAGGGGCCCCCAGCAGGTGAACGCAGAGTTGAGATTTGAGCCCAGGCCCCCCACAGTGATGTTTATTACCTGCATTCCAGCCACCACTGCTTGCCTGAAAGTCTTCTCTTGTTTCCATGGTCTCAGCTACCTCCTGTTGTTCCCTAGGTCTGGAGCCCCACCCCATCCCACTGCCAGTGGCACTGGCACTTGGGGAGATTGAGAGGCTTGGGAAGGGGTGTGAGCCCTGTGTGCTTTCCTCCCCTTGATCTGGGGACCTGAAATAACCAATAATCCACTGTGCCCAGACCCCTGGCTCACCCATCCCTTCCTGCCCTTCCTCTCCCCTCCCGCCCCAGCCTGAGATGGCGAAACCGCCCATTGCCTCCCTCCCGCTCTCCTGAACCTTAGCAGCCCGGCTCCCACAGACACATGGGTGTCAAGTCTGCAGCGGTCCCAGGCCGACTGCTTCATGCCACACATCCAGCCCCCTCCTGACGCCAGGAAGGTGCTGTCGAGGGATCGAGATGGCAGGCGGGGGCTGCTGCTCCCAAGGGGCTGGGTGGAGTCCAGGACAATCTCACAGGGCTTGTACCTGCCTCCCTCAGAGGGCTAGAGGCCAGGGCAGGCCGTTCTGCTGGCCCTTGCCAGCCTTGGCCTTCCAAGCCGTCTTGGGGAGTCAACCAGGGAATCAGTGTTTGGGAGCTGTGGCTTCTTCATAGACTGGCAGGAGGGCTAAGAGGCCCTCAGAGCCGTCTGGGTGGGGGCCCCAGGAGGCCTCCAGGGGTACTGGAGTGTGAGTGAAGGCTGACTGGTAAGTTTTAAGTTTTAAAGATTTTATAAATATATTTGAAAGGCAGAGTGACAGAGAGAGGGAAAGAGAGAGAATTGAGATTATCCATCTAGGGGTTCACTCCTCAAATGACTTCAGTGGCTGGGGCTGAGGCTGTAGTTGGTTCTGGGCCAGGCAGAAGCCAGGAGCCTGGAACTTCATCTGGGTCTCCCATGTTGGGGGCAGAGGTCTAAGCACTTGGGCCACCTTCCACTGCTTCCCCTGGGTGCATTAGCAGGGAGGTGAATCGGAAGCGAAGCAGCCATGAAGGAAACCAGTGCTCCATTTCCTGTCACTGCCCCCAAGCAGTGACATTTGGGAGGCTGGCATTGTAGGCAGCGGTTTAACCTGTTGTGCCACCACGCTGCTCCGTATTTATTTTCATTTTATTTGAAAGAGAGAGAGAGATCTTCCATTCTCCAGTTCACTCCTCAGATACCTGCAGTGGCTGGGCCCTGGATTGAATCTGGGAGCTGAGAACTCAATCCAAGTCTACCATGTGGATGGTACTTGGGCTGTCATCTACTGCCTCCCAGGGTATGCGTTATCAGGAAGTGGGGGTGGAACTTGAACCTGGCATACTGATAGGGAATGTGGGCATCCCAGTGGCATGTTAACCACCCCCAAAAAGAATGTGAAAAAACCATGACCTGTGGCCGGTGCTGTGGCACAGCGGGTTAACACCCTGGCCTGAAGCGCTGGCATCCCATATGGGCACTGGTTCGAGACCTGGCTGCTCCAGTTCTGATCCAGCTCTCTGCTATGGCCTGGGAAAGCAGTAGAGGATGGCCCAAGTCCTTGGGCCCCTGTACCCACATGGGAGACCCAGAAGAAGCTCCTGGCTCCTGGCTTCGGATCGGCCCAGCTCTGGCTGTTGCGGCCAGTTGAAGTGTGAACCCATGGATGGAAGATCTCTCTCTCTCTCTCTCTCTCTCTCTCTCTGTAACTCTGACTTTCAAATAAATAGGTAAATCTTTAAAAGAAAAGAAAAGAAAAGAAAAAGCTATCACCTTTCCCCCATATGAAAGAGTATTAATGAGAAGAACCTGCCCCAAGGTTCCAGGAATAGTGGTGGCCTTGAGACTGGTGGCTGCAGGGTGGTGCTCTCTCTGCTGTGCTTACACTCGTTTGGACTCTGAGCTGCTTCCGTGGGAAGGGTGACGTAGAACCCCCTTCCCCTGACTCATGGCCAGCCACCCTCCCACCCCTACCCAGGAGCCCCGTGCTTGGCTCACACACACCCTGGTGTCGTCAGCTCTGCCAGGCTCCCCCAACACCTCTGCTCGTAGCCCCATCTGCGTCTCTCACTTCAACAGGGATGTCTGGCCGTGTGAGTGTCAGTGCGGTTGCCACTCCAAGTGCGTCTCGCACCCAAGCTGCTGTCATCCCAGTCCTGTCCCTGGAGAGAGAAAGCCAGAGGGGAAGACAGACAGGGGAGCAGACCAGGAGGAGGCAAGCACAGTGCCCAGAAGTGGGACTGGGAAGAGGGGGGATGGTGGGGGTGGAGAGAGAGACCCATAAATGGGAGCGAGATGGCAGGAAGGCCCAGGCGGACATGGGTGACGTTGCCTTCTGCGGGCCGTGGGGAAACAGGTGGGAATGCAGAGGGATTGGGCCTTACCTAGCAAAGCAGCTAACAGATCTACAAATCTGCCTGAGGACACGCTTCCAACAGTGTGAAATACATCGTATGCACTGGGTTACTCCTCGCAGCGTTTCTGGTCCTTCCAAGTCCAGATGCTCACCTGTAGGGGGAGCTCACGGTGGAGATCTAAGCAGCTCTACAGAAGAGGGAGAGGGATCTCAGGCTGGTGTGATCTCCGGGATGCACCGGAAAGGGAAAAACATAACACAAAAAGAGCATGCGCAGTCGGCTGGGTAAGCAGGGATGTAAGAAATGCGTGCAGATATTCCTTTGTACAAGAGAAGGGGTTGGATCAGATCTCATGCCCTCCCTCCTCCCTCTCCCTCCCAAAAAAAGATGTGTTGCGGTCCCAAGGCCTTAGCCTGCAGAATGTGACCTCTGTTGGAAGTGGGGTCTTTAGGGACATAGGCTGCAGTCACCCCGCTCTGACGTGGCTGGTATGGGTACAAGAAGGCAGCCCTTGAGCCCTGGTGACAGCAGAGGCGGAAGTCCATGCAGCTTTAGACCACGGATGCCAAGCCCCAGCAACGCCCCAGCAGCCGGGGAGAGGCGAGGGGGCGGAGCGTGGACTTCTGGCTTCTAGACTGGAAAGACAATAGATTTCTGTCATTTTCAACTTAACCAAACCAAAAAGCCAGACAGACATGAGAGAGGAGTTAGAAAAAAAAATAATAAACCACAAGATATAAGTGGAAGGTTACTTTGCAAGAGACAGGAAGAAGGGAAGAGAGAAATGGAGACAGAGAGGACGGGAGACCGGTCTGGCAGGACACAGAGGGCCATTAGAGACAGAAATGTCACCGCCCTGGAGCTGTGGCCCTGTCACCATGAAGGACGCGTTGAGCATGCAGGTCTGGCGCAGTCTGGCTGATGGGTGGAGAGGGTCCCCCTGCTGGCGGCCTGTCGCGTCCCCACTAGTGACCGTCTCCTCCCAGAGCTGGCCCCAGCTCTCTGCAGTTCTTCAGGTGAACTTGTCATGGGGAACCAAAGGAGGTGGCACTGGGGGTGGCCTTGGGCTGGTACTTCTGCCTCCCTGCTCACAGCCTCTGCTGAGAGTAGTCAGCTGTTGGCCAAGGGCTCGTGCAGGCACGGGGCGGGCGAGGGGCTCCTTCTTACTCTCTTCAGGGGCCATGGCCTGGCCTCTCTGCTGCGGGGCCTGGGGTTGGGGGCCAGGGGACCCCGAGGAGCGTTCATTTACTCCCCAGTCCGTCGCGAAGTGCCTGTCACATGCCAGGCGTTGTGCTGGACACAGAGGAGAGGGTGGTGGCCAAGTGTGATGAGGCCCCCACGTCCATGGGGCTTCTGGTCTGGGAGAGCAGGGAGGACCATAAAGCAACGCAGGTGATGGCTTCACGTGGTGATGATGAGCTTGTGCCACGAGGCAGGGCAGGAGGGTGAGACTCCCGGAGAAGGCTTTAAAGCTGCCAGTTGGAAGGACCGGGGAATGTTCCACAGGAAGGGGACAGCCAGGTCCAAGGCCCTGGAGCAAGACAGGACAGCCACTGCGAGGGACCTACAATGAGGCCTGAAGGCCCACATGGCGGTGGTCAGGAACCAGAGGGTGCCTTGTAAGGATAGCTGGGCCCCTGCAGGGCTGACCCTGGGGGGCTTGCTGAGGAGAGCCTGAGCCCTGAGAACAGGCAGCCCCGGTGGGTTGCGAGTGGGGGAGGGCAGCGTCTGCTCTGGCTCTGGGTGCAGAAGTGGCTGGTGGAGCGTGAGAGGTCACTGGAGACAACCCTTGGGAGCACTTGCAGCCATCCAGGTGGGAGGGGATGGTGCCTGGGCCTGGCGGGCAGCGGTGGAGCTGGAGAAAAGGGATCAGTATGTCCTCCCTTGCTGCCGTGTCCCGGGTCCCAGCTCTCAGCTCCCAGAGACACTGCTTAGGAAGTCCCTCCCAGTTGCCATGGATTAGGGGGTGGGAGGGGAGGCTGGCTGCCGGCAGGGAATGTGGCTTTGTGCTTGGCAAACAAAGAACAGAGCTTGGGGCCCTCTTCTCCTGGGGGTGGGGCGGACCAAGAGGCTGTTGACAGGAGCAGAGGCCGAACCACAGAGCTGGCCTGGCAGGAACGGGCTGGGCCTCCAGGAAGCAGGGGAGGTGCCCATCTGAGGGATCCCAGGGCCCTTCTAGGGTGAACCCTGGGCTGCTGGGTTGGGTCGGGGTGCCAGGCTGGTAGAGGGATGTGGCCTGAGGGCCCTGGGTCGGGGAACAGATGCTTTGGAGTTGTGAGGGGCTGGGGGCTGTGTGTGGAGGGGCAGGAGGAGGCTCACAGGACCCCCTCACCCCAGACCGGCTGTTTTCTCACCTGCAGCTGCCCTGCTGAGGCCCTGCCCTCCCCGCCCTGAGGTGGGGACCACCAGGATGAGCAAACCGCCTGGGGAGCTGGCCCGCGACCTGGAGCGCAGCCTGCCAGCCGTGGCCTCCCTGGGCTCGTCGCTGTCCCACAGCCAGAGCCTCTCCTCGCACCTACTCCCGCCACCTCCCGGGAAGCGCCAGGCCATCTCTGACGTGCGCCGCACCTTCTGCCTCTTTGTCACCTTCGACCTGCTCTTTATTTCCCTGCTCTGGATCATTGAGCTGAACGTGAGTGGGGGTGAGGCTGGGGGCCACCTTGGGGGGTCCACTGGGCCTCGGGTCATCATCCCTTTGCCCAGGGGAAGGCCACCTGTCCCGTGGGGTTGACTGGGTGAAGAAAAGACTGAATGGGCAATGATATCCATTCACATCGCTGGCTGAAGAAAACGGAGCCGAGTCCTTTGGCCCAGGTCCTTGAGCAAGTGTGTGAAGAAGGCAGATTGAACCACTCTGGTCCAGAGGTCACACCCCGGCCTCTGCACCGTGCTGCCCCCTAGTGGAGACTAAGAATGAGGGCCCGGACCCAGTCTGGCTGAGCTGTTGAAACCTTTGTCTTTTGGCCCTAACTTATCCTCAGGCTCCCATTCGTTTATTCATTCATCTTTTGAATCACTCATCAGACGTTTGTTGAGCCCCTGCTGTGTCCTAGGTGCTGTGCTAGAAGCAGAGGACAACAGTGGGGAGTACAACAGTAAAAACTCAGGGCCGGTGTTCAGCACAGGAGCTGGTATTGGCCTGGTGATTAAGGTGACTGCGGCCAGTACAGAAGCTCACTAGGCTAATCCTCCACCTATGGCGCCGGCACCCAGGGCTCTAGGCCCGGTTGGGGTGCCAGATTCTGTCCCAGTTGCTCCTCTTCCAGTCCAGCTCTCTGCTGTGGCCCGGGAAGGCAGTGGAGGATGGCCCAAGTGCTTGGGCCCTGCACCCGCATGGGAGAACAGGAGAAGCACCTGGCTCCTGGCTTCGGATCAGCCACAGTGCGCCGGCCTCAGCGCGCCAGCTATAGCGTCCATTTGGGGGTGAACCAACGGAAAAGGAAGACCTTTCTCTCTGTCTCTCACTAACTCTGCCTGTCAGAACAACAACAAAAAAAAGATGCCTGCATCACATATGGTTTAGTACCTGCCTCTCTGCCTTCGGCCTTCAGCTTCCTGCCAATGCAGACCCTAGGAGGCAGCAGCCATGGCTCCAGTGAGTGGGTTCTAGTCCCTGATGGGGGAAACAGAGATCGAGTTCCCAGCTCTTGTCCTCAGCCCAGCCGGCCCAGCCCTGACAGCTGTGGGCAACCGGGGGGTGAGTCAGTGGTTAGGAGCTCATTCGCTTTCTGCGTCTCAAATAAATGAGTAAAAATCAAAAACAGCGACGACGACAAGCAAACCAGTAGGAACTCTCAGATCATAGGGGCTTCAGTTTTAGTGAGATGTTGCTTGGTGGCCTGGAGACAGAGCTGCCTCGTGGCACAGGGTCTGCACCCCACCCCTGTCCGCTCAGTGCGTGGCCCTCCCTGGCTGGTGGTAGGGCCTGATCGGACCTGCAGGCACAGCACACAGAGGAAGGAGCCCTGGGAGCGAGTGTCCCAGGCTTGGGCTGGCCCAGCTTGTTTCTGTTTTTCATTTTTAAAATGTTTAATTACTTTGGAAGGCAGGAGAGACAGAGAGAGAGAGAGAAGCCATCTGCTGGTTCAGTTCCCAGATGCCTGCACCGGGGCTGAGCCAGGCCAAGCCAGGAGCTAGGGAACTTAAATCCAAGTCCATATGTGGGTGGCAGGGACACAGCTACTTAGCCATCACTGGCTGCCTGCCGGGGTGTACACTAGAATGAAGCTGGAATTGGGACTCCAACCCAGGCACTCCAAGATGGGATGTGGGCACCCCAAGTGGAGTCTTTTTTTTTTTTAAGATTTCTTTATTTATTTGAAAGGCAGAGTTGCAGAGTTACAGAGAGGCAGAGGCAGAAAGAGAAAGTCTTCCATCTGCTGGTTCATTCCACAAATGGCTGCCATGGTTGGAGCTGGGCTGATCGGAAGCCAGGAGCCAGGAGCCTCCTCCAGGTCTCCCACGTGGGTGCAGGGACCCAAGGACTTGGGCCATCTTCCACTGCTTTCCCAGGCCATAGCAGAGAGCTGGACTGGAAGTAGAGCAGCCAGGACTAGACTATGGGATGCCGACACTGCAGGTAGCGGCTTTACCTGTTATACCACAGCACCAGCCTCCCCCAAGTGGAGTCTTAACCACCGCACCAAATGTCCGTCCTGTCCTCCTGGACTGTGACCCTGGTGCCTGCCCTCACTTTCCTTCCATGAGCTTACCTGGGTGCAAGGACCCTTCCTCCAGCTCTGAAGCATGGGGACAGGAAGGTGAGGCCTCTGATAGAAGTGGGGAGCCGGGGGAAGGGCTGGTCAGGGGCCAGAGGATGGGTTTGCTGAGCTGGAGGGAGGGCAGGGCTCTGACCGTGACTGTCCTTTGGGCACCAGAGGAGAGCTGGTGCCTCCAGTGAGAAGAGGCATAGCCCTTCAGGGCCCTCGCACCCACCCAAAGGATGAGAAAACAGGCCAGCAAGGCTTTGGGTTGTTTGCAGTGCATCTGTGGTCTTAGGCTTTCCTTCCCCTCAAAGTCCCATCCAACGTCAAAGCAAACACTGAAATCCACTCCCACCCCATGTTCAGGGCACAGTTTTCTTTTCTTTTTTTTTTTTTTTTTTAAGATTTATTTATTTATTTGAAAGTCAGAGTTACACAGAAAGAGAAGGAGAAGAAGAGAGAGAGAGAGAAAGTTCTTCCATCCGTTGGTTCACTACCCAGATGGCTACAACAGCCAGAGGTAGGCCAATCTGAAGCCAGGAGCCAGGAGCTTCTTCCTGGTTTCCCAAGTGGGTTCAGGGGCCCAAGGACTTGGGCCATCTTGTACTGCTTTCCCAGGCCATAGCAGAGAGCTGGATCGGAAGTGGAGCAGCCGGGACCCGAACCGGTGCCCATATGGGATGCTGGCACTGCAGGCGGCAGCTTTACCTGCTAGGCCACAGCGCTGGCCCCAAGGGCGCAGTTTCTTACCAACAAAAGGCTGAGAATGCTTTGCTAGTTTTACTTTTGTGATCATTTGGCTGTCGGCTAAGTGCCCCACAGTGATGGTGCACACTGGGAACTGGGGCCTGGTGAGAAAATCTACCCTGTGACGTGCCTGCAAACTTAGCAGGAGCTTTCGAATGCCGCGTCCAACAACTGGTAGAGTCCACGCGGCGTGTCCTTCGTGGACTTTGACAGACACTTAAATTAAGCTTTTCGTAATTCTCAGAGTTGCAGCCTTATTTTCGTGTTTCGGAGCCTATCCGCTTGTCACCCTCTGATAAACCGTGTTTGTGTGGCCTGAGGGGCCCCAGCAGGGGCGGTGGGCAGGGCGGGGTCTTCCAGGCACAGACCAGCAAAGCAAGGAGGGAAACTCAGCCCTCCTGAGTCCCGATGCAGTCTGTGCTGTGGGAACTGGGGGAGGGCAGGAGGCTGAGGACAGCAGCTGCCCGGGGGAGGGGCTGTGGAGTTCAGGAGGGAGCCACCTGAGGAGCAGGAGAGCTGTCACCCTGGGCCTCAACAGCAGGCCTAGTGGCCGGGCTTCATGGGCTCAGGGCAGTCCTGGGATGTGTCTGCCTGCCCTGAGCATCTGAAAGCCCTGGACTTTACGAAGATCCCCTGGGGCTCAGCTCAGACCCAGGAGCCTGAGCATCTGTGCCTTCAACAAGCCCCTCCCACCACCCAGATGGCTCGCGGGAGCTCAGACAGCGCCCGTCTGCTTGGTGGACATGAAGGCTCTTCCTCCTCAGGACTCCAGGCTGCATCCACCACAGTGCCCTGGTCCTGCCTTCCCCAGGGGGCCCGGGCCCACGCTTACGCAGAGGATGCAGGTCGGAGTCCGGCTCTCAGTGTCCATCCAGACCCCTGGACGCGAGTCCAGGCCAAGGTCTCGGGTGCCGGTGAAATATGCGGTGGGCTGGGGCAAGGACAGGGCGATGGGCTGAGTCTGCTGACGCCACGCCGTCCCCTCCAGCAGCGTGATGGATTCTGCCCACTACGCACAAACCTACTCAATTGGTTGGCACCTGGGGCTCTGTCTGACGCCGCTCCCACCCCAGCCCCTGTCGCCCCAGATGGAGTGTTGGCTGGGAAGGTGGAGCACCGCAGTTCTGGGAGGGAGGTGAAGTCACGCGAGAGGCAGGCCCCCACCACTGTCAGCCCGGTGTGCCTATTGCCTCCGCTCCCTGCTCCCGAGGCCCCCAAGCCTGCCCTTTGCTGGGAAGTTACTCGAACCCAGCCCTGCCCATGTGGGCTGCCTGGATCCTTAGGGGAACAGCATTGGTGCCTGGAGTCTCGGGCTTCTGGCTGAGCTTGCTTGGTGCTTAGGGGTGCGTCTGGGTGGTGGCTCAGCATTTCAGCTAAGGTCTGGGGCAGGGCAGCCCTGGGGGCTTGGTTCCGCCTCAGAGCTCTCCCGGTCTCCCTTTCCCAGACCAACACGGGCATCCGCAGGAACCTGGAGCAGGAGATCATCTACTACAGCTTTAAGACCTCCTTCTTTGACATCTTTGTGAGTGGCCTTGGGAGCCCCTGGGGACCGGGGCAGGGGGTAGAGGGGAGCAGGACGTGACTCGCCTGGATTCTCCTCCTGCAACTCCTCCAGCCTGATCAGGAAACCTTCAGTCTTCAGGAAGTTTCCGTAATAAGGCCCCACCTTCAGGGAGCCCCAAGTAGGAGGGGGAACTGCAGACCCCAAGGTCGTGTCCTCAGTGTGCCCCCAGGCATGCATGGGCCAGGTGGACGGGAGGTCGGCTTCAGCCAGGGTCGGGGCACTGGCTGCCCCTGATGGCTTGGCGCCCTCCCCTGCCAGGTCCTGGCCTTCTTCCGCTTCTCGGGACTGCTCCTGGGCTACGCGGTACTGCGGCTCCGGCACTGGTGGGTGATTGCGGTAAGATGCCCCTTTCCCAGCAGCCCTCGGGCCCTGGTGGGGCTGGGGCAAGGGAGGGGATGCTGGAGGACTCACTCCCCAGCCTCTGCCTTCCCTCCCTCCCTTCTCCCCTCCCCCGGGCAGATCACTACGCTCGTGTCCAGTGCTTTCCTCATTGTCAAGGTCATCCTCTCTGAGGTCAGTGACTCAGGGTCTGGTTGGGCTGGTGGGCATCCGACCAGAGGGCTGGGCTTCTCCTAAGAAATGGCCACTTCTCTGATTCTGGGTTTCGGTCCCTGCTGTCAAGGCTGGGGTGAGGCGGAGCTCTTTTCTAAAGAACCATTTTCATCGGCTTCCCCCATTTACCCCTCTGCAGCCTCAGGAATCAGGAAGTTCCTCCTCCAGTGCACCCCTAGCCAGGAGGGTCCCCAGGCAGCTGGTGCCGGGAGTGGGGTGTGTGCCAGTGGGCCGGCCAGTGCTGGTGGCCGCTGGAGAGAGCTCAGGGTCTGGGGTGACCCCCGCCATGAAGCTCAGCTCCTTCCCCCGACAGCTGCTCAGCAAGGGGGCTTTTGGCTACCTGCTCCCCATCGTCTCCTTCGTCCTCGCCTGGTTGGAGACCTGGTTCCTCGACTTCAAAGTCCTCCCCCAGGAGGCTGAGAAGGAGCGATGTGAGTGCTGGGGGTCAGGGTGCAGCCCTGAGGGAGGAGTGAGTCAGGATGGGGGGCAGGCCTGAGCCATCTGGCCGCCGCGGAGCTGCCTCCCCGCGCTGAGGGTGGGTGGCCCAGGCTGCTGAGCTGGGGCTGCCCTCGTCTGCTCCCCCAGGGTATCTTGCTGCCCAGGCTGCTGTTGCCCGTGGACCCCTCCTGTTCTCTGGCGCCCTGTCCGAGGGCCAGTTCTATTCACCTCCCGAATCTTTTGCAGGTGAGGGCTGGTGAGTGGGGGCGCTGCCTTCTGGGGGAGTGGGCTTTGTGAAGAGCAGGGTAGGCTGGGTCTGTTCTTTCTGTTCCTTCTACCAGGCTCCCAGGGGAAAGCCAGCAGCCCTCTCCCACACACCTCCAGCCCCCACATCCTTGCACTCACATCCCCGAACCCCACCGCCTCCGCACTCTCCCCACCCCTTGCCATTGTCATCAGTGCGTGTTTTCTGCAGGGTCTGACAATGAATCAGATGAAGAAGTCACTGGGAAGAAAAGTTTCTCTGCCCAGGTATTTCGCTGCCTGCCCCCACCCAACTGTCAGAAGGCGCGCCTGGAGCAGGGCCCGGGCCGGGCTCTGTCAGCATGGCCAGGGGGTTCCCAGTGGAGGGCGGGCAGCCTGAGTGCTACACAGCCCATCCATCCGCGCTGGCATTGGCCAGCAGGTCCCCGTCTGCCTTGTGCTTGGGGACACCGGGAGGCGTGCTCAGACCCCCATCTGGCTGGGCGGCGTGCCGGGTGGCTGGAGAGAGAGAGCAGACCCTCGGTGACCCGCCGCCCCTCCTCTCGGGACCAGGAGCGGGAGTACATCCTGCAGGGGAAGGAGGCCACTGCAGTGGTGGACCAGATCCTGGCCCAGGAGGAGAACTGGAAATTTGAGAAGAACAACGTAAGAAGCCCCTCCTCCAGCTGACCTCCCCGCGCAGGTCACGACCTCTTGCTCCCCTGTCTGAAGCCTGAGAAACAGAGCTGAGGTTGGAGCGGGATCCCCGCCCGGGAGAGCAGGCGGCCCTCCTGCAGGAGGCCCGGCTCCTTTGGCTGTCCTGTCCCCTTCTGCTCCCACCCTCAGTCCTCGCCCCACTGCCGCTCTGCTCCCTTGGTCCCGGGCCCTGAAGGGGGAGCCACGCTTCTGCCTCTTGTCTCACGTGTTGTTCCATGACCAAAACGACATTATCTGGAAGCTGGAGATCACAAACACACCCCGGCCTCTCCCGCCCGCGCCTCTGGCGGCCCCTGTTGGTCTGGAGACTGGAGACGCGGTTCTTGGTGGCTGGGCCGCAGCTGGGCCTCCGGCTTTCAGCTCCATGTCGGAAGCCCCTCTCCCTCCTCCCTCGCGGCCCGTGTTTGTCAGAACTGCTGTTTGTTACCGGCTGCCCAGGTGTCCCCAGACACGCCTTCCCCGCTTGCACCCATTCCTGTGCCAGCAGCCCACCCAGGCCCTCTGCCCTCCTCCCTGCCACAGGAATACGGGGACACCGTGTACACCATTGAGATCCCCTTCCACGGCAAGACGTTCATCCTGAAGGTGAGCAAGGGCAGAGTGCGTCTGGAGCCTTGTGCTCTGTCTGGAACCCCGGGGGAGCCTGAGGGGCCCTCGGGCATGGCCCCCCGCCAGAGGGAAGGGCTGGCGTGCCCGAGCCCCTCTGGGACCACCCAGCCCCCGCCCACCCTGCCGCAGACCTTCCTGCCCTGCCCCGCGGAGCTGGTGTACCAGGAAGTGATCCTGCAGCCCGAGAGGATGGTGCTGTGGAACAAGACGGTGACGGCCTGCCAGGTGAGCTCACAGGCACCTCGGAGACGAGGGCGGGGCCTGTGACGCTCGGCACGGTGTGCGCCACTTCGCCCTGCATGGAGGGGGCTGACGGTCAGTGTCTCCTGGACAGGAGAGGCAGGAGGAGCACTCTAGAATGCCCAGCCGGGGCCTGTGAAGGGGAATGGCTCTTAGAGTAAAGGGACCTGGGCAGACACGCAGATGCGTGTGGCCGGGGAGGGGGTTCCTAGATGCTGGGACCCTGTCCCTGGGACTGTCCTGGGCTGGGCTGCACCTGAGGTCCCCCCAACCCCGATGGTCCTCAGATCCTGCAGCGGGTGGAAGACAACACCCTCATCTCCTACGATGTGTCTGCAGGGGCCGCCGGTGGGGTGGTCTCCCCCAGGTGAGTGCCCCCAAGTCCCCTTCTCTCAGCCCAGCCACCTGCACTTGGATCTTGGGGTCTGCACCCACCCACCCCCCCGCCAAGCTAACCCCTCCCTCCACCAGGGACTTTGTGAATGTCCGGCGCATCGAGCGGCGCAAAGACCGGTACCTGTCGTCGGGCATCGCCACTGTACACTGCTCCAAGCCCCCGACGCACAAATACGTCAGGTGAGCCTGGCCTGGCCTGGGGCCGGCCCTGCCAGCCCCTCCCCTGGGAGCAGTGGGCAGTGCAGGGTACGGTGTGTACAGCTTGGAGGCCACGTTCTTGTTCCCTGTCCTGCTGGGCCTTGCCCCTCCCAGCCCCTAATCCTGCTAATCTGGCTGCTGTGTCTATGGGAGATTGGGAGGGAGATGACAGCAGGAACTCAGGTGCCAGGGCAGGAGGGGACGTGTATGGTGGGCAGCGGGCCAGGGGTGGACTGAGGGCAGGGACCAGTCCAGGGAAGGGAGTGAGAGCCGGGAGGTCTATTGAGTTCAGGGTGTCCTCTTCCTGGGTGAGGGGACCTGGGTCCCCCTCTCCCTGTCCCCGCTGCCTTGCCTCTCTCCTGGAGCAGGGTGTCTGTCTCCCAGAGGAGGGGGCATCACCACCCCCCTGCTGCCTGTCCCGGACCCCCAGTCCTCCCCACCGACTATTGTTGGACTGCAGCACGGTGGGTGGCCAGCTCTCATAGATGTCCCTCCTCCCCGCCCCGTGCTGGCCACCAGCAGAGAGCACCGTTCCAGAATGTGAGGCCGGAGCCCTGGGCTTGGCACTCGGCTGGCTTGCTGGTCGACAGGGCCATTGCCTTCCCTCTCTGGGTGCCGACTTCCTTATCTGTGGAGTGGGCTTGGGCTCAGGCTAACACCCACCTGGAATCCGCACAGAGCGGAGGGCTGGGACGGCAGTGAGCTCCTGCCACGGGCTGGTGTAGGATTCACGGGGCACAGAGCGGTGGAGGCAAGGGCTGACCCCAGCCTCTGGGACACCTGCTCCCCAGGGGAGCAGTTCGCAGACCGGCGCCTGCCCTTCCTCTCCCGCCAAGAGCGACGGGGGTGAACCTGTACAAGTCTGTGCGTGCGTGCGTGCGTGCGTGCGTGCATGTGCGTGTGGGCCGGGGCCGCGCTGGGCTCCAGAGCAGGCCCTAGTGGCACCTTTCTCCTCAGGGGAGAGAACGGTCCCGGGGGCTTCGTCGTGCTGAAGTCAGCCAGCAACGCCCACGTGTGCACCTTCATCTGGATTCTTAACACAGATCTCAAGGTGGGCGCCGGGCCCGGGAGGAGCTCCCCGCCATGCTCAGGCCACCCTCCTCTCAGCCGCTTTTCTTACTTGGAATTTGGGGCAGGGTCCTCATGTTACCTCGTTCTCCTCTTTCTCACCTCCGTTCTGAGGCCCCGAGGAGGGGTGGCCAGCTGCCAGCCCAGCCCCACCCGCGTCTGTTTGTGTGGCCAATGCCAAGACCCAGGCACTGTGTGTGCTTCCCAGCGAGGGTGCGGCGAGAGGGGGCCTGGGCTGCATGCCAGAGCCGCGCCTGCCTTGTGGCCCAGGGCACCCCGTGGTCTCAGCCGTCAGGGGGGTCCCTGCCCCGGCCCAGGCTGCCGTCTTACCTTCCTGTAACTGCTTCCTGCCTCCCCCCCAGGGCCGCCTGCCCCGGTACCTCATCCACCAGAGCCTCGCAGCCACCATGTTTGAGTTTGCCTTTCACCTGCGGCAGCGCATCGGAGAGCTGGGGGCCAGGGCGTGACGGCGCCCCTTACCCACCCTGCAGGCCAGGGTCCTGTCACCACAGGCTCCAGAGGCAGGAAAACGGGGCCAGCTGGGCTTCCTGCTGCCCACACAGGACCTGGCCTCAGCGTGGGCGTCATCCTGGCCTTAGGCCAGCACCGACCTCTGAGCCTCACTGTGCCTGGGAGCCCCAGCCCTGAGCAGGCTGCGGGGCCGAGCGTTTGAACCCAGGGGCTGTGCTGGCGGATGGAAGTGGGGGCTGTCCTGCTGCCTCCCAGAGGAGATCACTGTCCCCGCCCTGGCCAGGGGCAGGGTCTGCGACAGGAGCCTCAGACTTGGTGGGGGCAGCCAGGGCCGGGCAGCGCCACCAGTGTTACGGGGAAAGCGCCCCTCATGTGCCCACCTGTCACAGCTTTCTGGGGTTCCAGAAAGGTCTGGGACCTTTCCCCGGACATGTGGGGCAGTGGGTGCTGGCAGGGAATCTCTGCCTCTCTCAGGCCTCCTTGGGGACCTTTGTAATTTGAGCCAATTAAAAAAACCATAAACTCAGACTAAGCACAAGCAGTCCTTGCCACCTGGACGTGGGCTGTGGACGGAAGAGGCCAGTACATGGGGGGGGGGGGGGGCAGGAGGGAGCCAGCAGTGGCCAGGCGGGCACCTCAGCGGCTCCCTGGACGGACCCCGTGGCCAAGCAGTCAGAGGAAACTTCTCTGCCCCTGCCAGGCCTTGGGGAGGGCAGGCCTGGGTCTCCAGCCCAGGACAGGCGTTGGGGGTGGAGGGGAGGTGCCTGGCAGCGGCCTCAGCAGGCCCTGTGTGTGCCTGAGTCCCGACACCAGGGTGGCCTGGAGGTGGCGCCTGGGCTGCAGGGTCACCGAGGCACCTTGGGATCCCAGCCTCCTCCCCCGACCATAGGCACAGCAGGTCACAGGGAGCCTGGAGCCAGGCTCTGCTCTGCCCTCCTCCCTGCCTACAGGGGTCGCAAGGAGCCCACCTGTTTAAGGCCAGGAGGATCCTGTCTGGCTCCTGGCCGCGTGTGGAACACTGGCCAGACCTACCTCTCTGAGCCTGCTTGTCCTGCTTTCTGAAAGCGGGGCTTGTGTCACAGGGTCACGGGGAGAGTGAAAGGTCCCGAGCGGGGGGCCTGGTGGCTCCGTGGTCAGCAGTCTGGGCTTCTGCACCCAGGGCCCAGCCAGCAGCTGCGGACCCTGCTCTGCATGCCCAGCTCCTCTCACCGCCTCTCCTGGTGCCCTCATTCCTCGCCGCCCCCCCCTCGCCACCACCCTGCACCCCAGCTTCTTGCGCAGTGAGTTGCCTCCTGGGGTGCTGGACTGTCCCCATGACCATCTTCCTCTCCTGCTCCCCGAGAACAAGAGATAGCCCCTCCCCGCTAGCAGGCCCCAAAGCTCCTCTGGTCATCGCATTATGGACAGGAAGTGGCGAAAGAGGCCCTGAGAGGGGCAGGGAACGACCCACGGTCACGCAGCCTGGTTATGGCCAGTGTGGGGCTGGAGCCAGTGCTGCCGCTCCTCAGAGCCCTTGGACGCCCCTGTCACCCCAGTTTGCCCCATGTGCAGGGTAAGGGCAGCGCTGGGGGCCGCCTCCACACCTGTCTCCTCCAGGCTGGCTCAGACCACTTGTCTGAGCGCTGCCCCCGGGGAAGGAAAATGCCTGGCAAGGCTTCGTGCCCCTGGGTGCCAGGTGTGCAGTGACACACGCCGCTACCGCTGCTAGCCCTGGCTGTGGTGGCAGGGACCAGGCCTGCAGGGCAGACGCCTGAGGACGTGGCGGCAGCGTCCCTTCTGCCGGAGGGGAATGGTCAGCGGATGTGCCCTTGAACCAGGCAGAGGAGAGCAGCAGGGGTAGGAGCCGCAGCCTTGGTGCCGAGCCGAGGGGCGCCCGTTCCGCCGTCCGCTGCTCTGTTTACAGACAAGCCACTGGCCTCCCTGGGCAGGGGCCAAGGCGGCACGAGGCTGGGCATGTGCCTGCTCTGCGGTGGCCTGAGCAGTGTCCAGCACCTGCAGGGGTTGCTCTGAGGACCCCGCCCCCTCGCCAAGAGTATCTCAGGTAGCTCCACAAGCTGACCTCTGACCTAGGAGCAGCCAGAGACCAGGTACCCCAACCCCCGCCCTGGGCTCCGCATCCCCCAACAGTGAGTCTTGGCTCTGCTTTTAGCATGTGACGCCAGAGGGCCCGAAATAGCCCCTGGAGAAGGGGGAGGAGGGGGCTATTTAAAGGGCCTGGGCCCTGCGGCAGAGGGAGTGAGGAGTGACCATGGCCGCCTCGGAGCTGAGCTGCCAGGTGTCGGAGGAGAACTGCGAGCGCAGGGAGGCGTTCTGGGCAGAATGGAAGGACCTGACGCTGTCCACACGGCCTGAGGAGGGGTGAGTCTCTGCCCCCCAAAAGCGCCTCCCTGAACCAGCTGAGGCCATGGAGATATCCCTGGGGTGGGGCAGGAAGTGTGCCCACTGGGGAGAGCAAAGTGGCCACCCCTGCTGCTGCCCCGGGCGCCCCTCGCGCGGCTCACAGTCCCCCTCCTCCTTCCAGCTGCTCCCTGCACGAGGAGGATGCCTGGCGGCGTGAGACCTACCACCAGCAGGGCCAGTGCCAGGCGCTGGTGCAGCGTTCCCCCTGGCTGGTGATGCGAATGGGCATCCTTGGCCGCGGGCTGCAGGAGTACCAGCTGCCCTACCAGCGCGTGCTGCCGCTGCCCATCTTCACGCCCACCAAGGTGGGCACCAAGGACGAGCGCGAGGACACCCCCGTCCAGCTGCGGGACCTGCTGGCGCTGGAGACAGCCCTGGGTGGCCAGTGCCTGGAGCGCCAGGATGTGGCCGAGATCACCAAGCAGCTGCCCCCCGTGGTGCCTGTCAGCAAGCCTGGAGCCCTGCGTCGCACCCTGTCCCGCTCCATGTCCCAGGAAGCACAGAGAGGCTGAGCAGGACCAGGACCCGGGCTCTGCTGTGCCCACCCTGGGCTGGGCCCTTCCTGCCTAGGAGCGCCAAGGGGAGTCGCTGGCCCGGGATGCTTTGTAGTTTGCCCGGAGTTGGGGGCTAGGGAGGAGGGAGCCAGAGGCCAGGGTGCCTGGGTCCCCTGAGTGCCCAGTGGGAGGGGAGCTAGGCGGTGGGCACTAAGAGTGGAGAGCTGGGGGCCAGCACAGCCGAGCACCCTCAGCCCCAAGGGAAGGGACAGAAGATGCTGGAGAGGGCGACAGGGCCCTGAGAAGAGTGACCTGGTCCAGGTGTCAGTTCCAGAGGACTGCAAGTGTGAGGGGACCGTGCTGGAGACCGGAGGGAGGGGGACGTGAAGAGGGCGGAGGTAGGGAGGAGCCCCCGGCACCCTCTGTTAGCGCTGCAATAAATGCTCCCCCGTGTTCCAGGCTCGCCTCTTTCCTTGTGGTGGTGGGGGCCAGCCCATCAGTGTCCCCCCGTGCCCGCTTCTGGGAACAGGTCCTGCAGCTAAATATGGCAGAGCCAGTGGGTACACCCATGCTTGGGGGAGCAGGGACAGGGCTGTAAACAGGGCGCGTGTCTGTCCAGTCCCCTTCCCGGACCCGGACTCCACTGCCAGCCCTGGCTTCTGTGTCCAGCCCCCTGGCACTGGGCAGTGGCCCGCAGGCCAGCTGGCAGCCTGCACTTGTTTAAATGATGTCTCACGGAGACTATGGAGGGGGCTGGCACCGGCCCTGTCCTTGGCCGTGCCTCAGGGTGTGTCCAGGGTCAGTGACCCCAAGGCTACCCTACTCAGTTCTGAATCCAGACAGAATCAGTCCTTGGCTGGGGGTCAGGCGCTCCACCTTCCCTGGCCTGGGAGCCCAGGGTGGATTGCTAGGGGCCACAGGGGTCAGGTTCCTGTCTGTTACCCCTGCAGCTGTCATGGTGACTCATGTCCCACCCTGGCTGCCCAGCCCAACAAGGAGATTAAACCCTTGGAACAGGAGGGATAGACGCAGAGGAGGCCCAGGTCAAGGTGGCCAGGGCCGGTCCCAGCCGGGGCTGTGGCCTGGGCAGAGGCAGAGGGGCATGGGTTCCAAGGGGGTCCCATTTCAGGAAGCTCAAGGAGAGCAGGAAGGGAACGCCTGGCTGCTGTGCCAAGCAGAACCTGCAGAGGGAGCTGAAGTGCGGCTGGGAGAGGGGGCCGAGGCCCAGACCCGTGGGACCTCAGATCCGTAGGCTCCCAAAGGCCCTTACTGGGCCCTGGAGGCCCAGAGACAGCCCCTGGGCTTTGCCCTCACCTGAGTCCTGCATCCCGGACTCCCCGACGTGGTGGGAACATCTCGAGCCCTCTGCCCACAGATAAGCAGCCGAGAGCCGGCAGAGCCCGCAGGGGAGGCCCTGTGTTCCGGCTGCTAAATGCATTAGCCTCCCCTATCGCTGCCGCCATCCAACAGGCTGCCGCCATCCAACAGGCGGGACCCAGCCTGCCCTGGGGCCCGGGGCCACCATGCAATAGCGGTGGGAACGGATTGTCCTTTGTCGAAGGGGGAGGACCAGGTGCTGGGGTGGGGTGGGGAGCTGCACGAGGGGTGGGGAATGGGAGTGGGGGTGACATAGAAGGAAAGGGTTTTCGTGAGGAAGAAGCGCCAGACGGGGGTCTGGGGCCCGGGGCTGGGGGCTGGGGGCTCATTTGAACCTTGGGAGGGAAGGATGCGAGGCCAGGCACATGGAGGCAGTGGCTCTGGCTGTGGGGAGCTGGAGACAAGAGACAGGAAGGGTGGGGCTCGGGCGGTGGGGGCGCGGGGCCCAGGCAGAAGGCAGCGGAGCGGGGTGGGGGCGGGAGCTGATGTTCCTGCGGCGTCCCTCATCCCCACCCCTGTGTCTGCGGCGGGAACACTAACTCAGATGGATGGGGTGGGGAGACGCGGCGTGCGTGGCCCCGGGCGCCTCATCGCTCAGCTGCCGCCCCCGCCGCTGAAGGCCGGGTTGGGGTCCGGCGGTGGATAAAGGGGCCGCCGGACGAGCGGGACACAGGGACGGCCGCGGCAGCAGCATGAGCCGGGCAGACACCAGCCACCCTGCGGGCGCAGCAGCCTCCGACTCGGACCCAGGCCGGGCGGCGGTCGCCTTGGCCTACCAGCGCTTCGAGCCCCGCGCCTACCTCCGCAACAACTACGCGCCCCCTCGCGGGGACCTGAGCAGCCCCGACGGCGTTGGGCCTTGGAAGCTGCGCTGCTTGGCGCAGACCTTCGCCACGGGTGAGTTCAGGGAAACTGAGGCACGGATAGAAGACCTCATTGGGGAGCAAAAAGGGACGAGAGGGCGTCAGGTGGGGGGCCAAGAGGCAAAGGCGGGGGCTAACACGCAATCAGAAGGGAAAGCTAAGAGGACCAAGGAGAGAGGTGGCGGGGGAAGGCAGAGATTGGGCAGGGAGAGGCTCGGCCAGGCAGCTCGGGACTCCCCCAGGAATCCTCACTGACAGCTAGTTTTCCAGGTGTGGGATGTGAGTCTCAGGGAGGTCAAGTTCCTTTCCCAAGGCCTTCGATGGAGCCAGGACCCACCTGGCTTCAGTCTGAATCCAAACCCAGTGCTTCCTCCTGCTGGGAGACAGGTTTATGGGGGATGGCAGGCGAGGGAGGGGGGACAGGGCAGGCCTGGCACCAGGACGCGGTCCTCTCCCTCGTCCAGGTGAGGTGTCCGGACACTCCCTTATCGACATCGGTTCAGGCCCCACCGTCTACCAGCTGCTCAGTGCCTGCGCCCACTTTGAGGACATCACCATGACCGATTTCCTGGAGGTCAACCGCCGGGAGCTGGAGCTGTGGCTGCGGGAGGAGCCGGGGGCCTTCAGCTGGAGCGCCTACAGCCAGCACGTCTGCTGCATCGAGGGCAGGGGGTAATGGCTCTGGGTGGTGTCTGGCTGGGAGTGGGTGGCACAGGGCGGCCGAGGGCTGTGTGGGGGGCCGTCCTGAGCCTCGCCTTGTGCCTCCACAGTGAGTCCTGGCAGGAGAAAGAGCGCCAGCTGCGGGCCAGGGTGAAGCGGGTGCTGCCCATCGACGTGCACCAGCCCCAGCCTCTGGGTGCTGGGAGCCCGGCACCCCTGCCTGCTGACGCCCTCGTCTCTGCCTTCTGCCTGGAGGCCGTGAGCCCGGATCTTGCCAGCTTCCAGCGGGCCCTGGGCCACATCACCACGCTGCTGAGGCCTGGGGGGCACCTGCTCCTCATCGGGGCCCTGGAGGAGTCGTGGTACCTGGCTGGGGAGGCCAGGCTGGTGGTGGTGCCCGTGTGTGAGGAGGAGGTGAGGAAGGCTCTGCAGCAGAGCGGCTACGAGGTCCGGGACCTTCGTACCTACTCCATGCCTGCCCACCTCCAGACAGGCGTCGATGACGTCAAGGGCATCTTCTTTGCTTGGGCCCAGAAGAAGACGGCAGTGGGGGTGTGAGGCCCCAGTGTGCTGCACGGCCCTCGGCTCCCAGAGCCCCTGTCACGTGAAGTGCATCCAATAAAGGCAGACGTGCCTGCTGCATTGCGCCAGTGTGGTCTGTGCCCTCCCTGGGAAGCAACACAGGCCGAGAGATCTCTTCCACGTTGGGGGGGGTGGGGGAGGCACCAGCTCTAGCCCTTCAAGCTTCAATGAGGGACACTTGCTGTGTCACTCATTCTTTCCAAACTTAGGAAAGCCAAGGTCAAGGGGGAGTTCATCCAGCACCCTGCTGTGTGCCGGACCTTGCAATGTACAGACACTTCGATCACCCCATCCAGTCCGTGCATTTGTTCAGTCCTGTTAGCCAGTTTCCAGGCAAAGCTCAGCAAAACAGAGCTTGGCAGGGCCTGGCTCGGACCACAGGTGGGGAGAGACTGGAGCAGGATTTGCATGGGGGTGGTGAGGTGCTGCAGCCCAGCCCAGGCCCAGGCAAGGGGGCAGAAAACAAGTGCCACCAGCTCCCCCCGAGCTGGACCTCGCCCTCCCACCCCTGTGAACTTCAGCAGAGACCCCCAACCCCGTCGAGTGCCTCCAGCCAGCTCCAGGGCCCCCACCTCCTCCTCCATGCAGCCCACTGTACACAGTAATAGAGCTGTACAAGAGAAGGTGAGACAGAGAATTGTTTATTAGGCACGTCCCTTGCCACCCTCCCACCTTAAAATAGTTTCCAGTATCAAAAGAACCTAACAAAGGCCGCCCCAGTCCCTGAGATTGGAGTCCTGGCACAGTCCCCTACCTCCCGGGGAGGGACAAGGGGGCAGGGACAGAGCAAGAACCCAGTCTCCCTATTTCAGGCACAGGCACTGCCTTTGGGAAAGTTTCCGGAGCTCCACATTCCATGGGGGGGGGGGGGCAGGAATGTGCCAGGGCTGCCGGCAACTCCAGGGGGTCACCTTTACCAGGACACCGGCAGAGCATGGCCCCTGCCTGCCTCACAGCCACCCTGGAACAGCGAGCCCCTCTGGGCTCACCAGCCACAGGCTTTCTCCCCTCCTCCCTCAAAGAGCAGGCACCAGGAGGGCGAGGCCGTCAGGCCTGGGCAGGGCGGCAGGCCGCGAAGGGCCCTGGGGACCCCTATTTCCTTCCCTCCTCTTCCTCCCCAGAGGCTGGCTCTAGAGGGTGGTTCTAAGTTGTGGGACGTCCTGTTGGGGCTGGGAGGGGTGGCGAAGGTACACCGGGCACACACATGGCGAGCCTGGACCCCAGCCCCAGCCTGATCGGGGGGATATCCTGGCTGCCTGGCTGGGCCTTGGGCAGAGCTAGTGCTCAATGGCTGTAATGGTGACTTAGTTCCTCCCATCCTGCTCCCCCCAACACACACACACCCACAGCACATTCACCAGCATCCATTCCCAGGCACAGCCCACAGGCACACTCACAGTCTATGCAAAATCCCCCCACCCACACAACCCCCTTGCCCCCTGAACACACACACTCCGTTCTCCACACTGCACGCCCAGGCCTGAGCTCATGGTCTGGCGCCCCTGCACTGGGCCTGACCCATGCTCCCCTGCACTGGGCCTGACCCATGCTCCCTTGAACCTCATGGAGCCTCCCAAGCCAAAAAGCAGCGCAGGACTTTTGTTCTGGGCTCGGAGGGGAGTATGCGAGGCTTCCTGGGCATCTGGCTGCAGCAACAGTCAGGTGGAAACCCATTCCCATCCCGGTCCCTGCAGCTTGGGCCTTCAATTGAGGTCCCATGGGGACAATGAGATTGGACCGCAGATTTAGGTGGCCAAAGAGCAAGCATCCAGTGCCACCTAGTGGTGTCCTGGAGGAGCGCATGGTAACAGAGGGGCCTTCCCTGTATCCCCAGAGGCTGGCGGGAACAGATCTCCTCAGTACACAGAGGGCTCCGGGCCCCAGTGGGGGTGGGGGGTGGGGGTGCTGCTGGTGCTGGGGAAACAGAGGCATGTCTCAGCAGACCTAAGAATCCACTCGGTTCCATCCCCGTTCAGCTCCAGGAGCTAGATCGGCAGCCCAATCTCTGGCCCCGAGACCTGGGGAGGCCCGCAGTGGGTGGGCAGCCACATGATTCTGAGCCCACAACTCTCAAGTTCAAATGTGAGATGCCAAAAGGAAAAAAAAAATCATCTCAAAGGTTGAGTGGGGGAGAGTCAGCAGGGAGGGGGCAGGCTCCCCCACTGGGCAGCCCCGCTCCCAGGGTCTTCAGTCCAGCTTGAACTTGGCCTCAGACTCCTTCAGCAGGTACAGGCTGTCGTCTTTCAGAAAGCTGTGGGCAAGGGGGAC
The DNA here is from genome assembly GCF_964237555.1 of Oryctolagus cuniculus. Classification (NCBI taxonomy): domain Eukaryota; kingdom Metazoa; phylum Chordata; class Mammalia; order Lagomorpha; family Leporidae; genus Oryctolagus; species Oryctolagus cuniculus. The sequence continues at coordinate 22,715,464 of NC_091448.1, read as the reverse complement.
CCCCGTGAGGCTCCCTGCTCTGAAGCTGCCTTGGAGGCAGCCGGGCAGTGCCAGCAAGGCCAGCAAGGCCAGAGCGTGTGCGTGGGCACCCAGGGCGGGGGGGGGGGGGCCCTAAGGGGCAAAAGGGGCAGGGGAGGGAGGGCTAAGGGAGATGAGCGCCGGGTGGGGACGGCACCCACCTGAAGAAGAGGACGTGGACAGGGATGGTGCTGATGTGCCAGATGGCGTGGGCATCCAAGACCCAGAAGAGAGGCGGGAAATCAAGCAGCTCGAGCAGGGACAGCCCGTGCAGCAGCACGACCACCCCCACGCACTTGCGCACGTGAGGCAGCCGCCGCTGGTTCCGCAGGCACCAGGCCAACCACCACACCAAGTTCACCAGGCCTGTGTGATGGTGCGGGGGGTGGGGTGGGGTGGGGCTCATTCTCTGCACCGTGGCCACCTCTCCAAGGCCACCGCAACCCACGCTCCCCTCTGAGCCTCCCTCTCCCACCCCAAGGGCCTCTCCAGAACCTCCTGCGCCCACCCCAGCCTCACCCATGGCCACGTTGGCCGCCAGGTTGTAGCCGTAGTCAAAGCGGACGAGGCTCAGGTAGGACACATGCGCGGTCAGCAGCAGCAGCAGGAGGACCCGGAAGGCGGCAGCCACAGCTGGGTGCTGCAGCCCCACAGTCCTGCCGCAGGCCCGGAGTCGCTCAGAGGGCGCCAGGGGCCGGCCCAGAACAGCAGCCTCCAAGGCCACCGCCCCCTGCCACCCAAAGGTCCAGCTGGGCAGCCTCGTGTCGCCCCAGGGCCTGCGGCCAGGTCTGCAGCTCCTTGTGAGGATCCAGGACTCCAGCCCTCCCCCAGGGTCCCATGAAGGACAGCCCACAGGGGAGACCAGGGAAGGCCCTGGGGCTCTCCTGGCTGAAAGAGCCGACAAAGGCTGGGTGAGCCCCTCCCGCCCTGGCTCTGCCCCTGCAGCCAGCAGGGAGGGCTCACCTGACGCAGCACAGGTAGATGGAGTGGAGGATGACGGTGGAGGCGCAGAAGTAGTCCATTTTCTGAGGACAGGGAGGGCCGAAGGTGGGGCCAGAGAGGACCCAGCGTGGGCCAGTGCACAACCACGCGCTCACGGGGGCGGGGTGTCCCGGGGCCTGCAGTCAGTGGGGACCGTGTCTCCTGCTCCTTCTGCCTATTGCTGTTTCATTGCTGAATTGAACAGACTGGCCCTGTGTTCAGATCGCACTGGGCGGCCTGGCTTGGGCCGCAGTGCAGACGCTGGCGCTGGGGACTGTGTGCTCCTTCCTAGCCGGGTGGCCCTAGCAAAGGACTTCCCCTCTCCAGGGCTCAGCGACAGAGAGCTCAGTCACCAGGAGGGCAGAGGGCCCGGCGCGCGGGGAGCAGCACGGGACCGGCCCGCAGCGGAGGGGGCACTCACCTCGGTAAGGTCGGTGTCCCTGGTGTGGAAAACTGTGGACCAGAACCAAGCGTTGAGGGACACCTGAAGGGGGAAAGCCTGGTCAGAGCGCTACCCCTGCCCCTGCACCCACCCCCATCACCTCCTCTTAGGGATGGGGCTCTGTGGGGGTGAGGAATGGCTTCCCCACCCCCCCACCATCACCCCAAGCCCTCCAAGGCCGGGGGGAGGGGGCTGCAGCCTCCAGACTCGGGCCTAGCTTGGGAACCAGTTCTGGCAGATCCAAGTTCCCTGGTTACTCAATCGCTAAGACAACAGCCCCCGGGGGCCTCACCTCCTTCCCCACCCGGCCCAAGGCAGCTGATGACCTCAGCCTCTGGGGGCGGGAAGGCGGTAGGTGGGGCTGAGGGCTGGAGCCAGCTTGGGGTGTGTCCCCGGCAAGGCAAGCAAGCAGGGAGGGAGATCAAGCAGATCCCACTGGAGTCCAGTCCTGAGCAGGAGGCCGCCAACTTAGCGCAGCTTCCTCCTGGCTGGGCCTGTCCAACCCGCCAGACCAGTGGCTGCTCTGAGCCCTGGGTGGGGGCAGGGGCAGCACTGGAGGGGCTGTGGTGGGCGAGGGCCTAGGAGGGGGGTGTCTGCGGCTGCAGGGAGAGATTCCAAATCATCCTGCAAATGAGCCCCGGGTCTTGCGGGAGTCGGTGCTGGCACCCGTTTTGGGGACTTGGCCCCAGGAGGGATGTGGTAGGGTGGGAGAAGGCCTGGAAGGCAGGGTGGGACACTGCCGGGCAGGGGAGGGCGCAGTGCCAGGGCCCGCAGCAGGGGGGTCAGAGGGCAGGAACGGCTCCTGGATGCAGGCCCGCGGAGTTGAGGTGGGCAGGGCCCCAAAGCCCACTGGGTATTTTCGTGTTGCCAGGCCCAGGAAGGCTCACGGGAGCCTGGGGAGGCCTGTGCAGCCCCAGCCCAGGCCAAGCCCTGCCACTGCTGCTCCTCTTCACCTGGGCCGAGCATCCCCCCACCCCCGTCCTGGCCGGAGGGACCCTTCAGTGACTATTTGCAGTCAGGCGGCTTCCTCATTTGAGGACAGTCATTCTGTCCCCTCCCCCTGGACGCTGCCCCTTCCCCAGAGGCAGCCACATGGGTGCCATCAGGAGGCTGGAAGGTGGGGTTCAGGCTGGATCCTGACACCGTTGCCTGGAAGTCTGCGATGCCTGGGGCCAGCAGGGGGAGGGGAGCAGGGCCCAGGTGATGGCACAGGGACCTCCTTCCTTGGGGAGGAGAGTGGCCCTAGAGCCAGTGTGGGCGGGAGGAGGGGAAGGCAGCAGGGACAGGCAGCTGGCCAGGCCTCCTCATCCCCCATAGCAGGAAGAGGGAGGCAACAGGAGGACAGAGCTAAGTGGCGGTCGGAACAAGGAGAGCAGCGGTGTGGGAGACAGGGCCAGGCCTTAGCACCATGAGACGGGGTCCCCAGGGTGCCTTGCACTTACAGAGACCCACCTGCAGCCTGGACTCTGCACCCCGATAAGTCCCCTCTCCCCCGGGCTGTGTCCCTCTATGAGGGGGCTCCTCTTCTGACCCTTGCCTCAGACTTGGGAGGAAGTGTCATTAAGAAGGCAGGCCCTACAGCCAGACTTGCCAGGGCTCAAATCCCAGCTCTGCATTTCCTGTGTGTCCTTAGGCAAGTTATTTAGCCTTGCTGGGCCTCAGTTTTCTCATCTGTAAAATGGGAATAATGGTAGTGTCGGTCAGGATTTCACAAGCAACGCAAATACAGTGTGGAGCACAGGACCCGGGGCAGGGCTCGTCACCAGGCGCAGGATCGGTCCAAGGAGCACCTGCAATTTATCGGTTGCAGCCGCAGCCCCAGCCTGCCTCCCACGCTCCCTACTGGCCGAGGAAGTCCAGGCCGAGAAGGGGTGTTTGCCCCCACAGTTGAGGGCTGGGACGGAAAGTCAGGAGGCTTCCCAACGTGACGGAGCTGAGTCCAGGTCCTGCCTTGGCCCTTCAGTGGCCGTGTGATCACGAACAAACAGCACAGCTCTATGAGGCTCGGATGCTTGTGGAACAGGGTCAGCGAGCGCCCCACCGCCCAGGGCGGGGTTGAAATGCCTGGCGTGAAGGAGCCGCTGCTGCGTACGTGGGCCTCCTGCCGCCGGGCACACAGGCGGGGTCAGTCTCCTGCACGGTGTCCCGCAGGCTGACCGCCCCCCCCCCCCAGCTTTCCTTTCTTCAAGGGTCACAAATTTCAGGGTCAAACCACGGGACCCCTCACTCTGGTTCCCGAGCTGCGGTGCCGCCAGCGTGGGCCCAGCAGATCTAACTCCTCTACGCTCAGCGCTCATAACCAAGACACAGGCCCGGGGGACAGACGGATGTGGAAGGCAGGGAGAGCCCCAAGTGGCAAATGCGCGGCGGCTCCAGACGCCTCGGCAGGGAGGGGTAACTGGCCAGGGGCGCTGGGCTGGCCTGGCAGGCACCGAGAACTCCGTGTAAACACCGAGGGAAGGGGGCGGCCAGGGGCACGGTGCCAAAGGGGGTGGGGCTTCCGGGGACAGGGAGGGCTGCTGGCAGGGGCAGGAGTCGGCTGGAAAATAAGAAAATTGAGACAAAAATATCACAGCCGTGAAACTGGTTGGATGCCAAGTGCGCCAGATCTGTCAGGAATCCGACCCCAGTGCTAAGCCCCAGCGCTCGGGGCTGTCACTGACACCGTGGCGGTGGGGACAAGTGGGTCTTTAAATAGCTTGGTGTCTCAGAAGTGGGGGAGGCAGAATGTTAAATATGATGCCTGCTGCCCCCCACCCCCACCCCCGCCAGGGCCCACAGTGTCTCACTCCCTGCCCCGGGCAGGGCCAGCCCAGCCCGGCTCACTCCCGAGAGAAGGGGGCTTCCTCCACAATCAGAAAGGGTTCCTTGATTTCCTGCTGGTCTGACCATCAGGAAGTCCTCCCTGAAGTCTAACCACCATCCAGCTACAGCCTCCATCTATCTATGCTTATAGTTTCCTCAGCAGAGGTGGGACACGATCAGTCTCCACCCCCGTAAGTCATCCACAATTTGGGCTCCCTTGCCACCCCTCCTCTCCATCCTCCACCGGAGAGAAAAGGACGCCTCTCTCCCAAGACCTCATCCTACCCCCACCCCAACAGAAATCCGGAGCCCCGCAAGCCCATGGCCACACCCTCGCTACAGCTGGGAACGCTTCCCCCTGCAGAAACACTCCCAGGACCCAAGTCCAGGGTTGGACCCAAACTGATCAAGGTGGGGACGGGGTTGGCTCCGAGGCCTGTCCCGAGGGCCCAGTGGTGGCACCGGGGGTCCCCTGTCCCAGGACCCCATATCCCAGAGTGTGTGCTAAGACAAGCCCAGCTCTCTCTCCCCCAGGGTCTCTGGTCACACGGGCCTGTAGGGGTGACCCCTTAAGAAGGAGGCTGATCTGTTGACACCACTGGGACGAGAGGTCCAAGAGCCAGAAGATCAAGCGAGAGTCCTGACATCACCACTGGCCTCTGGCCACGTCACGCAGGCAAAGGCTGGGCGCCTCGGGTCACCTCAGACCTGCGTTTTCTCCACAGAGGCCCTGGGCTGTGTGCAGAGTCCGGGCAGGGCGGTGCCGAGCTCTCTAATGGGGGCAGGGGCGAGGAGGCGGCGCAGGCCGTGGGCCCACGCAAGTGGCTCCCTGGAAGAACCCCAGAGGAAGGCAGGCAGGTTAGGGGTCGTGTCCTCAAGCTCCCTGCCCTCCCGCTTTCTCGGCCAGGACCGAATTCCTCTCTCTGCGAGGCCTGCCCAGGAAGTGGTGGCAGGGGCAGGAGTCCATGCCGGCCATGCCGGGACTGCCTGCCACAGAGCACCCAGCCCCGCACCGGGCACTCGGCCCTCTCTGCTCCGCCTCCCTGCACATCCTGAACTCGCCGCACTGTGGCCTTCCTGGACTGCACGCGTTGCTGATGCTGTGACCCTAGCCTGGAACACCTGAGTCCCAGGCCTGGCCCCCACGTGTCCACGCCTAGGCCTGCCAAGTCCCAGACGATGCAACACCTCTCTCTCCTACTCCCTGGGCTTGCCCGGCAGACGTCCCCACCTGGGGGATGTGGTCTCCCCGCCTCACCACTCCCAGGGCTCTGCCTGCCGCCCGCCTTCTGGGCTCCCTGGCTCTGCACCTCCCCGCAAGCACTGAGCCCTCTCTATCTACTGCAAGTGCTTGTGGAACACCCACCACAGGACCCGGAAGCAGCCCAGACAGGCTATGTACTGGGGTCCCCGCGTCATCCTGGGTGCCAGCCCCGTCTCCATTACCCACGAACTTAGCTGTTCACTGCGGGCACCTTCTCCTCTGGCTGAGCCTCGCCCAGAGCGCACAGCGGTATGGGGAGGGCTGGATGACATGTACACAAGGTAGGCCACCCTGCTTCATGGCCTGAGTTCCGATTCCTAACGAATCTGGCGATGGATGCAGATGAGGAAGCATCGGGGAGGGTCACCGTTTCCCAGCCCCCTCCCCCTGCACATCTCCTCAGCACACCGCGCTCTCAGCTTTCCTCCCAGGGTGACCGGGGACCTCGAGGCCAGATCCAGAGGTTCCTTCAGCTCTCATCTGTCCATCCAGCAACGCCCAGAAAGCAGCCACTCCTTCCTGCCCTAGTTTCCCGCTGACCTCTCTGCGCACACCTCTCTCCCTTGCTGGCCCCTGAGTTCTCCGCGCCAGGCCCTTTCTCTTCTCAGATCTACGTTCCCCACGTGGCCTCCTCCACGCACAGTCTGGGTCCCTGCCATCTCAGAAGCACACGGGGCTCAGCCTTGACGGCTTGCTTCTCAACTAATCCACCAACCGGGCTCCCCTGCGGAGCCCAGACGGCAGGGAGGGTGGGCTCCGTGACCTTGGCGGCAACCTGAACCTCTGTGGTCCTTAGTTCCCCGCTCTGGAAACCGGAGATGACAATTACACCTACTTCACGAGCTCATCATGGGATGAACAAGGTTAACATGCATTAAATGCTTAGAAGGGTGGCTGCCACACAGGCAGGGGTGTGCATATGGTAAAGTGAGTTATTCGAGAATTTCACTTCCAAAACCTAACTCGACCGTCCCGTCTCTGATGCCCGGGACCCCTGCCACCCGTCCTGTCTGGCTATTGGGCCCTGCGCTGACTCCTCCGGCATGGGCTCCTGCATCTGCCCGGCCCAGTGGGCTTTCCAGGGGGCAACTCTGTTCACAAACCCACTTTGCTCCCCAACCCTCATTCAGAGCCCCTCAGCGCCTCCTGACACGCGAGTGGCGACCTAAAGCAGTGGGCCCTCGGGTGGCTGCCCCAGCCCGGCCACCTCACTCCCACTGCCTGGCTTCCCACACAGCAGGCCTGCTGGCCCTCCAGGTCCACACCTGCCCGGGCATATCCTGCCTTCCGTGTTAGAAGCCCACCCCCGCCAGGCTCTCCACTGCACCTCGCTCACATTCACTCCTACCTCCAAGGCCCCTTCCTCAGGGAAGCCCTCCCTGACTGCCCCATACTGGTTCAGTTCCCCAACCTCCACCCTTCCACTCCTTCTCGAGAGCTGTGCATCTACATTCAATTGTGTGACTGTGTGATCAGCACCACAGGGCACAGGTCTGTTTTCACATCTTCATTATTTGCAGCACCCAGCAAAGTCCCTGGCACACGTAGAGATAACTACAAGTCTCTTACCCTCACCCTCCCCAGGGCTGCCATGGCTCACGGCTGCCCTGCAGCCCGGGCCCTGCCCAGGGCTCCTCACAGCAGCTGCACCGTGAGCCTCACAGCCCTTCATGGGCGCACAGATGGGATTCACGTGGCTTCTGCAGGGGGCCGGAGCCCTGGCTGCGCTCTCTCGGAGTGCCAGGCTGCCACCGCCCACCAGCTCTGGGTCAGAAGCGAGATCGGTCCACTCCCTCCAGAGGGGTTCCATGAAGACCCGTGGTCCAGCACACTGCCGACCACCTGTGCCTAAGGACTGCCTTCCGAGTCTTTCGGCGGCTGCCTCCTCCAGGACAAGAACAGTGCCCCTTCCCTCTCCCCAGACAGCCTGGTCTGGCCCCTGCCGGAAAGGCGGGCCTGATTCAGCACCCTCCCTGTGTCTGCCTAGGCCGGGCCACCCCAGGGCTCTAACAGGGTGGGGCTAGGTGGGCAGACACCCTGTTGGGTGTTCCTAGAGGACCTAGGAGTTCCTCCCCCGAGACGCAAGACGCGGATGCACAGCAGGCATGCTGCCAGGACACCTACCCAGGCGAAGGCCACACAGGTGTGGTACATGGGGGAGGAGGCCGGCACGGAGGTGCGGTAGCGGCAGAGCATCACCAGGCTGGCCAGGCCATTGAGGAAAGAGGCCATGGCAGAAGCCGGCTCTTGGAAGAACAGGAACCGGGAGAAGGGCCACTGAAAAAGAAGCAGATGGAGGGGGCCTGAGGGGCCGGCGACCCCCACTGGGCCCAGCCAAAAATCCCTGCCATTCCCCAGCTCAGGGGATGAGGAATTTCAGGCCAATGAGCTGCTCTCCCATCCCTGGTTGAGGGTCAGAGCCTTGCCCGCAGCGAGCCCCACGCCCCACGACGACCAGGTGGGTCAGCGTGGACGGCTTGGTGTGGCCTGGTGGAGGGCCCAGTGCCTCCTCTCTCCTGACCACAACACTCCAAGCCTCCGCCCACTCTGGGCAGACTGGGGAGAATAATTCTTGCCACCTTCAGCAAGCTAGGATGATAACCCTGGCTCAAAAGACACCAGCAGACTGTGTCCCCGGGCACTAGGAATGGGGGTGGGGTCACTGTTAATCCAAACCCCCATGGAGAAGCAGTGGGACGCGTGCTGCAGAGGACCGGGGAATTTGTCCTTGTAGCAAGGTGGGCACCTCCAGCAGCCTTGGAAGCCCAGCATCACTCCCTGAGGCCTCCTAGATCTTGCTCCTCGGAATCCAGGGGCAGAATACATCGGTCCCGCCTGACTACGTGGGAATCAGCAGATTCTGAGAAGAGCTGGTGCCTGCCCCAAGCACACACCCATCACCCCACACCTTGGACAGCTCAGTGTAGTCCAGCAGGGAGACACCTTACTACCACAACCCCCTGATACCCACCCTGACCCCCGTCTCACCTTGCCATGGAACTGTGGCACCTTGTGACCTTCCCGGAGGTAGAGGCCTACGGTGACCCACATGCACTCATACTTACAGTCGTCTTGGCAGGTCCAGCCTGAAACAGACAAACATGGCCTGGTGCGCTCCCCTGCACAGGGAGGCACCGAGAGCGTGAATGGGGCCCAAGCTCAGATGCAGGCCAAGAGGGTCTGCAGGTAAGGAGTGAACCAGGAGACATCTCAAGATGCCAGCTTCCCACGTGAACAGGCAAGAGATGATGGGACACACGCATCACAGGGAGAGGTCGCGGACGTGCATTTTAGGGGTGAGGGCAAACAGAGAAGTTTCTTTTCCCCTTTCACCTATAAGGGGAATCTTGGCAACTGATGAATTCATTGGTAGGAAACCTGTTTGTCTTTCCCGAACACAAGAGCTACTCCCCTGCCAGGCAGAAGGGTCCTTGCTGTCTGACTCCTCTCCTAGGCAATGAAGCCCAAATTCTCCCCCATAACTTCTGAGGCCCCAGATTTGCCATTCCAGCTTTATTTCCAGGATGCCTTGTCAGGCAGCCTGTGCCCTTGGGTAAACCGCTTTTGGCTTTGCCCACTTCTGGGCCTCCACTGTCTTGGTTCCCTCTGTCCAGAGTGCAAAACGTTAATAAGCAGGACAAGCCTGTGGTCGAACAAGCAAGAACTGGAAACGCCAGTTTCCACTCATTGGCTGTGTGGCTCTGGGCAGGGCACCCAACAGGCCTCAGATTCCCCAACTGTCAAAACGGACTTTAGAGACACTTTCCGAGAGAGCTGTGGTGAAAGCCGACACCTGTCACACATGTGTGCTTAGTGTGTTGGTTCCTTGCCCATTATAATCACAAGTCCATATTTAATGTATCCATCCAGAGGCCCTTCACAAAGGATTCCAAGGTGACCCTTGTCCCCAGCCCCTCAAAGCAGGAATCCAGCCCTCCCTCTCTCAAAGGCTTCTAGTGCTTAACTGAAGGATCCTTTTGGGCTCAAATCATTCTCTGCCTTGTGCTTGAGGAGGCTGCTGTCCTGTGAGGGCTCTGAGGCCCTAAAGACTGACCCGGAGTCTGATTTCTGTATTGTTCCAGGGCCTTGAACCCAGCAAGTATCTAAAAGTACCTATTTCATTAAAAATAAGAAAATGAGGGGCCGCCATTGTGGCTTAGCGGGTAAGGCCACCACCTGCAATACTGGCATCCCATATGGGCAAAGGTTTGAGTCTCAGCTGCTCCACTGCTCCCTGCTAGAGACCTGGGAGAAGCCTCGGAAGATGGCCCCTGCTTGGGCCCCTGCACCCGTATGGGAGACCTGGAAGAAGCTCCTGGCTCCTGGCTTCCCCCTGGCCCAGTCCTGGCTGTGAGGCCATCTGGGAGTTAAAACAGCAGATGGAAGATTTCTTGTTCTGTCTCTCCCTCTCTCTGCAATGTTGACTTTCAAATATAAATCTTAAAATAAGCAAATGAATAAATAAAAAAATAAAAACTTTTGGGAAAGGTTCAGAAACTGCAGGGAGTATTGGGGGGGGGAGAGACTAGGGGCGGGGCTTAAAGGGGCGGGGCTTACCGGCCAGGCTCATGTAGATTGGCTGGCGAGAGCGGAAGTGCTTCAGCGCGCCCCCGGAGCAGTTCCGCTCTTCGCACTGGAGGACGCATTCGCGGTACACCGGCTCGCGATCGCCCTGGGAGCCGCTCGCTAGTGCGGCTGCCCCCGCCAGCAACACCAACCCCACCGCCCTCCCGGCCATCCTTCCACGCTGGCTCGTTGCCGGGGGAGGAGCTTAGGAGCGTGTGAAGTCTCCACTTCCGGAGTAAACGGAAGTCCCTGTGTTCCTTATTCTGTCCGCCGGCATTCACGCACTGTAAATAATAGTTCCCGGGTTTTTGTGGGCGCCTGCCCCACCCCTCGTCCCACTGTTTTTTCTATATTTTGAGGCGACAGAGTGAGGGGAAAATGGACGCCTGATGGGTCCAGGAGCAAAATAAAGTCTTTTGTCCTTCGCTTTCTTCTCTCCGGCGTCTGTTTTCATTTGAGACAAGGCTTTTTTTTTTTTTTTTTTTTTTTATCAGCAGGCCTGTTGGGTTTCAACTCCTCAGTGTAGCTAGAGCCATACCCTTCTGTGTGTCTCTTCTGGCAACACCCTGGTTGACACAGCTCAAGCTGTGGAGATGCATCTCCCTGCGTCTACTTTGCCCCCTCCAATTTCAAAATTCAAATTTGACTCCGTCACTTTCCTTCTTAAAATCCTTTACAGACTTCCAGCTTTCCTTAGGATAAAAGGCAAACCCCGTAAGCCCTGCCCGACGCAGCCCTGCCATCCGCCTGCACTCCTCTGCTCCAGACCCGCTCCTCAAGCCTTCAGGAATCGCTCTTGCTCTCATTCTGGTTTATTCTTCTGGTCTGTGTAAGCACCAGCTCCTCAGGGTGATTGCTGTTTGCCACTCTGCCTGCAGCACTGGCAGAAGTTGGCTCATGGTAGGTACTAAGTGCGGTTAAAAAAGAAAAAAAAAAAAAAGAATGAACAGCATAATTCAGCATAAGAACTTGCCGGGTACCAAATCCAGGGCTGTCAAGTCATTAGTGTGGTTCCGTGCTGAAACAGAAGGGATGTAATATTTCAAGAAAGACCCTGAGAATAGGACACTTGCTTTAGGATCCACTCCACCTCCCCTACAGGACCTCCAGAACCCACCTGTTCAATTTTGTGAGAGCACTGAAGCCTTGTGGTTAACGATGGCCTTTCCTCTCCCCCCAGCCTGTTCACCCTTGGTCAATTTTTCCTTTTTACCCTGTGGGGTAGAATGAGTAAGAAGTTAACACTGAATTCCATTCTTTCATTCACTCACTCACTCACTCAGCATTTCCTGAGCTCTTAGCCCTAGATCCGTGCTAATCAAGGCACAACACTGGGACATACCATCCACTGCATTTCCTGTGACTGGTGTGTCTTCCAGTGACCCCTGCATTTCAGCACCCAACTGATACTGATCCATAAGGAGCTGATCAGAAGCAAACCAGTGTGAATATTGCTTTGCATCTGACAGATCAGTTGTTTAAGAACACATTTTTTAATTTCATTGAGTCCTTACTATAACTGTGGAATCAATCTTTTTACAAGGATGCCCATTTAAAGATGAGGACATTTAGGATTAAGGAGGATGAAATTCTGACAAAGATTCTCCCTTTGAAAGAACTCCTAGGTCAAAATAGGACTCTTAAAACCTCAAAGGTTGGCCGGCGCTGTGGCTCAATAGGCTAATCCTTTGCCTGCGGTGCCGGCACACCAGGTTCTAGTCCTGGTCAGGGCGCCAGATTCTGTCCCGGTTGCCCCTCTTCCAGGCCAGCCCTCTGCTATGGCCTGGGAGTGCAGTGGAGGATGGCCCAAATCCTTGGGCCCTGCACCCGCATGGGAGACCAGGAGAAGCACCCCTGGCTCCTGGCTTCAGATCAGCGCAATGCACTGGCTGCGGCAGCCATTGGAGGGTGAACCAACGGCAAAAAAGGAAGACCTTTCTCTCTGTCTCTCTCTCTCTCACTGTCCACTCTGCCTGTCAAAAAAAAACAAAACAAAACAAAACAAAAAAACAAAACAAACAAACAAAAAAAAAACAAAAAACTCAAATAAATAGATAAATAAATCTTTTATAAAAGGTGGCAACACCTTTTAAGTTTATATTAAGTAAAACTCATAAACAACTATATGTAGTTGAGTTGCTGTTAATAGTTGAGATATTGCTACATTTATGTGCATTTAGTAAAATATTAATTTTTATAGTTTGCTATAACAATGAAAATTTCTCTAGGTCTTTGAAAACTCATGTTTACATACCTGATGGAGAGAACAATTCCAGTGGAGACTTCTGTCTTGTCTTTTTGGGAGATGGGGTTACTACACAAAATTATAGGAGATCATTGTTGGGAGTCAGTGCCTGTGCCAGGTCCCAGCAGAATAGACTAAACCAAAAATGGAGTCACTCATGCTAAATGCCACATAGCCTGAACTTTAAGGAATCACATAGATCCCAAATCAGACCTGAAAACAGAAGATTCCAATCTACCTGAGTCAGTGCAATAAAGAATTCCCCTTTCGCTTTAACCCTTAGAAAAAACGGCCTGATGTTAACCAATAACCTAAGTAACCTAATGCTTGCCAATCATCCTTTTTGCTATTGTTCTGCTTTCATGCTCCTACCTTACAAAACCCCTGTTCTGCCCCCGGTGGGAGCTCTCATTCTGTTTGTAGACTGGGGGCTGCCCTAATTCACGAATTGTGGCTAAAAGTCAATTCAATCTATAGCTTTTAAAAAAATTCTTACTTGTTTCTTTTTTATTTTATTTGAAAGGCAGAGACAGAGAGAAAGATCTTCCATCTACTGGTCTACTCCCTAAATGCCCACAACAGACAGGGCCAGACTGAAGCTAGGAGCCCAGAACACAACACAGTCTGGATCTCCCATGTTGGTGGCAGGGACTCAAGGCTGGGGCTTGAACCACACACTCTGGGACAGGATGTGGGCATCCCAAGTGACAGCAGCCACTGCGTTAAACACCCACCTCCCGATTTGTGTCTTTGATGGGGAGTTGTCTCTGAGGGACACTGCTTGAGAATTTCCCCAGCTAACAGTTACCTGGCCGTCCTCTTTCTCAAATTTTCAGCCTGGAGCCCCCACTTCCCTACTGATCCCCTGTAGCCTAATCTGCTTCCAAACTTGTTTTTGGTTTTATATGTGAGTCACAGTCTACAAAGTCACCAATTCATTCTTTTTTTTTTTTTTTTTTTTTTTTTTTTTGACAGGCAGAGTAGACAGTGAGAGAGAGAGAGAAAGGTCTTCCTTTTGCCGTTGGTTCACCCTCCAATGGCCGCCGTGGCCGGCGCACTGCGGCTGGCGCACCGCGCTGATCTGATGGCAGGAGCCAGGTACTTAATCCTGGTCTCCCATGGGGTGCAGGGCCCAAGCACTTGGGCCATCCTCCACTGCACTCCCTGGCCACAGCAGAGAGCTGGCCTGGAAGAGGGGCAACCAGGACAGAATCCGGCGCCCTGACTGGGACTAGAACCAGGTGTGCCGGCGCCGCAAGGTGGAGGATTAGCCTAGTGAGCCGTGGCGCCGGCCACCAATTCATTCTTTTAACTTAGCTCACCAAACCCTACCGTGTGTCAATCCTTTTGCACTAGTGGGAAAAAAAAAAAAAAAAAAAAAAGGATGAATCAGAAGTGGTTCCCAGGTCAGGAAGGATAAAGACAATCAAACTGTACAGCGTACGATGGGCGCAACAGCAGGCTTCTATTCTCAGAGCAATAATTGGGGAATGGTGGAATGGTCTACAATGAGGGTTTCTTTACTCGTCAAATCTTTTTTTTATTAAGATTTTTATTTATTTATTTGACAGGTAGAGTTACAGACAGTGAGAGAGAGAGAAAGTGCTTCCTTCCATTGGTTCAACCCCCCAAATAGCCGCAATGGCCGGAGCTATGCTGATCCGAAGCCAGGAGTCAGGTGTTTCCTCCTGGTCTCCCATGCAGGTGCAGGGACCCAGGCACTTGGGCCATCCTCCACTGCCTTCCCAGGCCACGGGAGAGAGCTGGACTGGAAGAGGAGCAACCAGGACTAGAACCCGGTGCCCTATGGGTCAAATCTTCTTAAAATTTAATTTTTAAAAATTTATTTAAGAGGCAGCGAGAGAGAGAGAGAGAGAGAGAGAGAGATCCCCCATCAACGGCCTTACTCCCTAAATGTCTGCAATAACTACCGAGCCTAGCCTAAGCTGGATCAGGAAACGCAGCTCAGGTTTCCCACATGAGCGGTGGGAACTCAATCACTCGAGCCATCACTGTTGTTTCCCAATGTCTCTGTCTCCATCGCTGTCGCCGTCACCGTCGCCGTCTCTGTTAGCAGGAAGCTGGAGTCAGGAGCTGAGCTGGGTATTGAATCCATCTGATATGGGATGTGGGTATCTTAACTGCTAGGCTGATGAGCCACTCCCAAACTTATCTCTTTTTAAAAACTTTTAAAAATTATTTACGTATTTGAGAGGCAAGAACGAGCTCTCAACTACTGGGCTTGTTCCCCAAGCACCTGCGGTGACCCAGGCTGCGCTGAGCTGCAGCTGGGAACATCATCCAGGTCTCCCGCATGGGTGGCAGGACCCCAATTGCTTGGGCCATCACCACTGCCTCCCCTCCCAGGCCCTGCAGTAGCAGGAAGCTGGAGCTGGCTATTGTGCCCAGACACGCTGATGGGGATGTTGGTGGCAACTGGCATCTTAACCACTAGACTCTATGGCCCCACCCTAACTTATTTTGTAATTCCATTTTCCATTAACTTTTTGAAACATGCTTGGGGTCTGTGCTGTAGCTTAGCAGGTAATACTGCTGCCTGCAGCGCCAGCTTCTCATATGGACACCACTTCAAGTCCCAGCGCTCCACTGCCGATACAGCTCTCTGCTATGGCCTGGGAAAAGCAGTGGAGGATGGCCCAAGTCTTTGGGCCCCTGCACCTTGTGAGACCCAGAAGAACCTCCTGGCCCCTGGCTTTGACCTAGCCCAGCCCTGGTTGTTTCAGCTATTTGGGGAGTGAACCAATGGATAAAAGGTCTCTCTCTCTCTCTCTCTAACTTTTTAAAATAAATAAATAATCTTAAAAAGAAGGTAGAAATAGTTATTGTCTGTGAGGAGATATGGACCAGTAATAGGGAAGTGAAGGGCATTTTAAAATTTTTATACCTTTTTCAATTCTGTACCATCTACATATATCATCAGTGAAAAAAACAAGAAAAATGTAAGCAGAACAACTTCAAGGAGTGACAAGCGAGGGGTGAGGCAGAATTGGAAAACGGAGCAGTGACAGCAGTGACCGCGGGGAGAGTAGAGAAGTGGGCAGGCAGGGGCCATCGACTTCGACTTCGGTTCAGTGGCCAGGACAGGCCTTTCTTAGCTACAGCCTGCTTGACCAGAGGGAAGCAGCCCTGGGAGCCCCCGGGGGCAGGCTGTTGGAGGCTGAGGGGAACTGCCAGCAAGAGAGCCCTGGGGCCGCGTTGAGCATGGCATCTTTGAAAATCAAAGGAGCCTGCATGGCTGGAATGTGGGGAGGTTGAAGCCGCAGCCTGAGAGCTGATCCCATCAGGCCTCCTGGGTCCTGGTGGAGCCCTGGGTTCTGGGAAACCGCTTAGGGCTGTTTCGGCCCTGGAGCAGATGACATGACCCGAGTCCCCTTCAAAATACTAACTGCGGCTGCTGGGGCCTGGCGGCGAGATTGTAGGGGCCAAGAAGTGATAGAGGGGTGAGCCCAGCCTGTGGTGGAGGTAGGAAAAGTGCGAATGTACTGGTAGTGGATTTGGAAGATTTTACAGAATGTCTACATAATGACGGCAAGGAAAGAGAAGACCCAACAATGTGGGCTCCCTGAGTGCAATGGTCTGAAACTGGAACGATCCTTTCAAAGCAGGACTTTGGGAGGCTTCTGGAAGCTTCTTGGTGTCCAGAGGCAAGAACGTCCTCCTTTAAGCTCCAGTGGTCTACCGCTCCAGCTGCAATGGTGGGGGCGGGTGGGGCAGTGAGCCTGGGGCCCCCAGGGCGGGGGCAGCAGGAAGAATCTGCAATCCAGGACACGGAAGGCCACGGGCACCTGCGATCTCACTATCTCACGGAGCCCACTCCCTACCATGTGCAGAAGCATTTGTCCGTGCGCCGCTGTGGGCAGCTCTCCAGTGTTTCAGACAGCAAAGGGTGAGCCCTTCAAGGCCACGAACAAAGCGACCATCTGAGCAGAGACCCACAGATAATCCAAGTGCGCCACTGAAGAGCAGTGCCAGTCCCCTGCGTTGTGTGCTGCACCTGGGCCGAAGGGCGCGACGGGCATGGTGTAAAAGCCAGGGGAGTCCCAGGCGGCAGAGTGCCCAGCAGAGCCACTTCTGGGGCCTCAGGCCTGCATTCCTGAGGGGTGTTGAGGGGGGGAAAGCCCCCCCCCCACACCATGTGTCTGGCAAGTTTGGGCTCTGTCTCTTTTGCTGTCCTTGAAACTGGAACTAACCCTGAGCCCAGTCGTTAGGCTCCAAGTATTCGGGAAAGGCCAGCTTCAGACAGGCCCAATTTTCTTATCAGAAGCTTCTAAATGACTCTCCTTTGGCCCCTGGAAGGCCTTGTTCCTCCTTCAAGGGACTCCTTCCAAGTAACTAATTCCCACAAACACTTCCCCAGCAACCCGCACCCAGCCTCAAGGCCCTGTGTGGCAGGCCCTGGTGTGTAGCCTGGACCTCGGACTGTGGACTGCACTGTCCCCTCCCTTTTTCTGTTTGTTTTCAGTCCTCTGACCTGAGGCTGGCTGATGAGGTAGGTAGAGGGGAGGAGACTCTGGGGCCAACAGGCATACACACATATGCTCATGCACACAATACACACTTGCATGCACACACAAACACGCACATAGACATATGCACACAATATACATATCCATGGATACGCACATGGCACACACGCATGCACAAACAACACACATGGACACACAGCGTGTGCATACACATGCACACACACCACACACCACACAAGCATGCACACACAGCACACACAACACGCACATGGACACACAGCATACATGCACACACACGCACACACACACACAACACTTCCTTTGCCTCCGGGTTTCAGTGGCTGGTGAATGATTGATTGGCATTTCACAGGCCAGTGGCTCCAGACCCTAAGAGATCCATTCCTCTGCCCACAGGGTCCCTGTTGCCCAAGGATCTTCTTGGGCAAGTCTCACCCTCCTGCCCTCTGACCTAGGCTGGCCGCCCTGCCCTGCCCTGCCCGGTGTCCTGTGTCCTGCAGCCACTCCTCCCCGTGTGGCGCCGCCTCCTTCCAGGCCCCAACAATCCCCCTCTTCTCCCTTCAGTCAACCCCTTCCAGGCTCTCCTGCCAGGCCCCGGGGAGGGGCAGGGGAGAAGAGAATGGAGACAGCAGGGTCCACCCTGCCCCCTCCCTCCCCTCTTGTCAAACACCAGACAAGGTTTTTTCCTCTTCCATCTCCACTCTGAATGGGCCCATTCTCTTTGGGAGGCTTGGGCCCGCTGAGCCTCCTCCCGGGCTTGCTGGCGTGGGTTCTGACCCCAGCTCCTCCCCCACCCCCTCCTGCCCCCGCCTCAGCTGGCTGGCCCTGCCCACTCCGCTGCCCACAGGGATGCGCCTGGTCAGCCAGTGAGGGTGGCTTCCTGGGACTGGGATGGGGGTCTGGGATGCTCTGGTGGAGACAGGGAGTGAAAGGAGGGAGAAGGCGGGATCTTGGTGGGAGTGGGGAGGGGCATGGTTACCTGGACTCCTTGGAGGAGCCACCTCTGGCTCCCTGATAGGGGCCTGGGGAGAGGGCAGGTGGTACCCTAGATTCTGGGCTCCTGTAGTGGAGGAAGCCAAAGCTTCCAGGGTTCTGTTGCAGGCTCCGCCCTGTGATCTTGAAGACTTCCTCTCCTTCTCAGGATCTCCTGTGCAAAGCGGGGAACCACAGCCCTCCCCCCAAGCCCTGGAGGCTGGAGAAGGGCTTGGTGAGATGAGGTTTGTGGTTTGGGGACACAGGGCTCAGAACAGGTATCTCCTGAAGAATGGCCGCCATGCAGCGCTCCCAGCTGGACTCTTCCTAACAAGAGGACAAAGGAGGAGCGGGCCAGGGGGTGGGGGTGGGCTAGCATCCTGAAGGGCTCCCGAGGCCACGCCCACCCTCGCCCAGGTGCATGCCCTCCAGTGTGTGGCCAGCACGGCCTCTCACCAGAGCAAGGAGAAGCTGCAGGTCTGAGGCAGGCTCACTGGGTCTCAGGCTGCAGGTTAGAGGGAGGGTGAGGGGCCGGACTTGCTGGATGCTCAACTTTCTCCACTTGCCCACAGGCGTCCTGGGTAAATTGCTTAACTCTTTGGAGCCTCGCCCTAACACTAACTCAAGCGAAAACAGATTATGGATGGTCGTTGTGAAGGCTGTGAGCTCCTGTACTTACACAGCGGTGTTTCCTCAATGTTTGTGACAAGGATCCAAGGAATAATCGGATTTATCCAAGGAATAAATTACCCAGGACACACACAAAACTACACCTACCCTCCACTGCATGCAATGTGCTCAGATCTTTTCTATCCTGTTCTTTCTTTTTTTTTCTTTTTAAGCCTTCTCTTGGTCTAAAATGATTTCCCAGTCCACCCTTTAATCTTGACTGCAGCTGGCACATCCCTGGTTAGACCCAGAGGAGGACTTACTATGGGGTTAAGGAAGGGTAAGCTTGAGGCTTCTTATTTGCATGCACGTACCTCACTTTTTTAAAAAGATCTATTTATTTATTTGAAAGCCAGAGTTAACAGAGGCAGAGAGAGACAGCGAGAGAGGGGTCTTCCATCTAATGGTTCACTCCCCAAATGGCTGCAACAGCCAGAGCTGGACTGATCCAAAGCCAGGAGCCTGAAGCTTTTCCCAGGTCTCCTACGCAGGTGCAGGGGCCCAAGCACTTGGGCCATCTTCCACTGCTTTCCCAGGCCATAGCAGAGAGCTGGATCGGAAGTGGAGCTGCTGAGACCGAAACCAGAGGCCATGTGGGATGCTGGCACTGCAGGTGGTGGCTTTGCCCGCTATGCCACAGTGTTGGCCTCTCCATCACTTTCTTTTAAAAAAAAATATGTATTTATTTATTTGAGAGAGAGAGGTTTATTTTTCATCTGTTGGTTCACTCCCCAAATGCCCACAACAGCCAGGGTTGAGCCAGTCCAAAGCCAGGAGACTGGAACTCCATTCAGGTTTCCTGTGTGGGTGATAGGAACCCAAGCACTTGAGCCATCATCAGCTGCTTCCCAGGCACGTTAGCAGGAAGCTGAATCGGAAGCATGGTGCAGCCAGGACTCTGATGTGGGAGTCCTGCCATCTCTCTCCAACTCTTTTTTAAAGAGAGTCTCTCAAATTTTATAAACCCCAGACCCCACAAAACCTACATCTCTCCCACTATGAGTAAATCTGGAAGTGTGTACTGAGCAATCTTCATGTGCCAAGTGCCGTCTGAGTGGCTGATATGTGATGGAGCCGCGACTTGAACACAGGGCTCCCTGATTCCAGAGCCCGCTGTTCCCAGCCTGCCTCTCTCAGTGCTCAGCCCACGACGCAGGTTAGGAAACGTCCGTCTGCTTCTCTCTCCAGACCCCAGAGCAGCGTCTCACTCCTCTTGACCCGTACTGATGTGCTCTTGGGCTCCGGGGTGGAGTGGGGGGGCATTCAGAATTGCCAGATTTAGCAAATAATAATAAGGGTGCCCCGTAAATCTGAATCTCAGATAAATAATGAGCAATTTGTTAGGATACAATGTCCCATGTCGTATTTTGTCTTTCAGCAAAAATCGGTCTTCTTTCCAGGCGCACTGCCACCACGGAGGTTTAAGAGTAGGGGCCGGAATTCAGGCGGGATGGATGCAGGGTGGAGGGGTGGCGCTCAGCAGGCGGGAAAAGGCGAGGAACAAACCTGGGAGGGATTGGGTTCTGCGCGTAGCCTTACGGAAAACAAGAACGCTCGGCCAGGGACTGAAGCCCTGCTGCCTCCGATTTCACTGTCCCCTCCCAAATGTGTAGGTCTTGCTTCTCAGCCCGGACCAGATCCCTACAACAGCCGAGGAGCTGTCCAAAGGGCTCCTGGAGGCCGCACCTGGACCCCAGCTCATCCCCGCTCCCAGGCCGGCAGGTTTACTTGAGTGCGCCGGCGGGCAAGCCATTATTCGATACCACAACAAACAGGCGCGGGACGCGGTAGGATGCAAACTCCCCGGGAATGTTGCAGATCTAACCCGAGGCTTCGGAGAGACCGGAGGGTGGCAGCCTGGAGAATTCGCCCGCACTCCGGGGCAGGCGGCGGGATCCCTCTGCCCGGCTCTGCGTGAGGACTGCTGCGGGCAACCCCGGCGTCCGGGCGCTGGCACGGACGCACCCAGGCCTGCGCCGGGAGAGGGAGAAAGCGAAGCTGGAGTTGCCACTCCCAGACTTGCTGGAATGCAGCGGCGGGGGTGGGGGGGCGAGCCGTGAGCGCGCCTGCTCCCAATCACGGGAGGAGGAGGAGGAGGAGGAGGAGGAGGAGGAGGAGGAGGAGGTGGAGGAGGAGGAGGTGGTGGAGGAGTAGGATTGCTTGAGGAAGTACGAGAATGAAGTTGTGGAGCTGAGATTCCCCTCCAGCGCGAGCCGAGAGACTAGGAGTGCCCGCCGGCAGCCGCGCGCCCGGCCCCCACCCCCTCGCCGAGCCCCGCGCACTCCCAGCCTGGTCCAGCCGGAGCCATGGGGCCGGAGCCGCAGTGAGCACCATGGAGCTGGCGGCCTGGTACCGCTGGGGGCTCCTCCTCGCCCTTTTGCCCCCCGGAACCGCGGGCACCCAAGGTGGGTCTGGCGTGGGGAGGGGATGGGGTAGTGAAGGGCCCCCCCCGCAGCCTGGGTCTCCGGTCCGAAGTCCCAGGCTGGCGGGGGCCGAGGAGCCCGACGAGCCCTCCTCGCCGAAGTTTCGTTAAGTTCGGGCTTTCCCGGCGCGGGGCGCTCGGGCCGGGAGGGGGCGAGAGAAGGTGGAGGCGGGGTTGGGGGCGACCCCCACCGAAGCGGCTCGAGATCGCCCCTTTCTAGGGCCCGGGCGCTTGCCGGACTCCCAGCGGGCTCCGGGGACTTGTCAGAAAAGTTCTCCGAGATTGCGCCCAAAGTTTTCGCCGAGGTGGATTGCGGGGTGGGTGTGGGAGTGTGCGTGCGCGCGCGCGCGCGCGAGCGTGTTTCCCCGCGCCGAGCCCCCGCCAGCCTTCTCAAAGCCTTTCCAGTTGGCAGCCTCCGCCTCCGGACTGGACTGGGCTGGATTCCTTGGGGGGGGGTCCTCTCTGCCCTGCCCCTCCCCCCTCCCCGCCCCCTCCAGCCGCCCGCGTTTGAGTACCGGCTTCAGGCGGGGCCGGGGGTGAAGGGGGAGGTGGGCAGAGCAACCTGCCCCGCGGGCCGGGGAGAGTGGCCTGGCGAGCTGCACGCGTCCCTGGCGCTGGGGTCTGGGCGAGGGGGAGGGGCCCTGGTTTGTTTTGAGCCAGTTCCTACAGGGCC
Organism: Oryctolagus cuniculus; assembly: GCF_964237555.1. Lineage (NCBI taxonomy): Eukaryota > Metazoa > Chordata > Mammalia > Lagomorpha > Leporidae > Oryctolagus > Oryctolagus cuniculus. The sequence goes on along the minus strand of NC_091448.1, from coordinate 22,693,902 downwards.
TGCGGGCTTTGTGACTTGTGGAGAGCCTGGACCAGAGAGGGGTGAGGGTGGGTTTCCTGGTTTGGAGAGTTCCACGGGCGGCATATCGGGGCAGCTGTGGCCAGACGGGGGTATCCCAGGGGCCGGGTGCTTCTGCTGTCTTTTTGCTTCCTGCTGTGAGGGGACGGGGAGGGTGAGTGGAGAGGTGTGTATCCCGACCCTGCTGTCCGCCTGCACGAAGTCAGGATAAAAGCTAACACACACTCTGTGCCCAGTACACTCTGCTGGGCCCGTGGGTGGTGTTTTGCATGCATTCCCTCCTTTCGTCTTCCTAACAGAAGGCCACGTTGCAGGTGAAAAACGGGGCCCAAAGAGGGAGGCGGCTGCTGGCTTGTGGTGGGGCTCACAGCCGGCCCAGGGCAGCACAAGCCTTAGCCGCACATTGAAAATGATGATTGGGGTCCACCTGAGCCGGTGGGGGGCACTGCCCCTTGCATCCCTGGGTGAGGGTGCTGTGGGAGCAGGGTGAGGTGGCCCCTGGCACTCAGGGAGTCTGGGGAGCTGTGGGTGGCAGTGCATCCGTGGTGCTCTCCCGGGTCCTCGCCAGGGCCTTGCCGCATTGTCTGCGAGCTGTCAGTGTGTGTCTGGGGCTGTGCCAGGTGGTCCTGAATTATGGTCTGTGTTTGTGTGTCTGGGCCTTGTGTTGCCAAACATCAGTCTCCCTGATGACTTGGGGACGCAGGCTGAACTCTGCCCTCTCCAGGAACGCCCTCAAGGTGCTGGGCCAGATCTGTTGTAAATAGCAGGAGGTGGCCCCATGCCTGCTGGGTGGCTGCAGAGGGAGGTCCCTGTCCTCCCTCCCTCCTTCCCTGGGCGTGCAACTTCACCTCTGCCCATGGCGAGGGGCCGCCCTCCTCTCCTTGCCTGGGAGCAGAGCAGGCGGTGGCGGCTGCGTTGCTGGGGTAGACTCCTCTTGACCGGGGCCTCCTCAGGTCCTCACGCTGAGTTACAGAGAGACACTGAGTGTGTTGCATGGGGAATGGTTACAGAGGCAGGCACATCCCACCCAGCAGCCAGGTTCTACCCCAGGGCTGTGGGCTGGGGCAGGGATGTTGGAAGGGGAGGCCCAGGGGCAAGGGCCAGGGGGCCAGGATTTTGCTGAGATCTTTTTCAGCGGTCAAGATTTGTAAATTGCACCAAACGCATCCTTTTCACTGTTCATTCATATTTTAATTCCAGTGTGATCTTCCCAAGAACCTCCTTCCCTCTTTCTACTAAAAGTGTTCATTTTCATGTCCAAGAAAAAAAAAAAACAATAGCAAAGAAAGGCTCAAATGTAAAAAGAAAAATATATTGACTTTCAAGGTCAAATACAATGCGCATTTTCTCCTGAACTGGGATCACCTGTACTCCTGCTGGATGAAACCCTTGCCTCAAGTTTTTAAGAAGTTGCAGTGCGCTTCCTGTAGGCAGGTGCTCAAGTGCAGATGGCTCCGTTCCGTCTCTAACAATCCTGAGACAGGGGCACAGGTGGAAAACTGAAGTTCAGAGAACCCACGGACTTGGCCAAGGCTCCTTAGCCAATGAAGAGGCCTTAAGAGTTGGTCAAAGTCCACACAACAGGAATGGCTTGACCCAAACCTTAGCCTAAAGGGATAGGGATGCTGTTCTGTTTTGGGGTGGACCTCCGAACCTGGCTAGGGGAAATGGGGCTGAGCTGGGGGGCCTGAGGTCCCCTCCCGGCTGTGGAGTCCTCTCCCTTCCTGTCCAGCCCATGCCTGCCTTTCTCCTGGGCCCTCTCAGCATCATAGGGGACTTAGGGCAGGAGGGTGTGGAGGCCACTGGGATGCTAAGGGCTATGGGTGAGGGGAGGCCTGGGGGTCCAGAGGCTGGGGCAGGACCCAGGGTAGATGTGCCTGCCTCTGGGTGATGGAATGGTCTAGAAAGAGATCTCCCTTCCTGCCCTCCACCTGCAGGGAAACTCCTGTGCCACTTCTGCTAGGCCACCCCCTCCCCTCCTCACCCTTGGGAAGAGAGGCGAGGTAGGGGCGAGGGATGTGTGTGCTCTGAAGGAGTGGGAGAATTATTACAGCTAATGTTTGTGTTGCCCCAGCTCTGTTTACAAAGACTTGCCATGTTTACAGACTGCCTCTGGATTCAAGCTCTCGTTTAACTCTCTTGTACCTGCTTGGAGGGAGTAAGAGTCGTTAGGACCCAGTTTAGGCCAGGAAATAGTCGCTGGGTGCCAAGGAAATCACAGGTGTGGAGATGAATCCCAGGGAGCTTCTGCCCTGCAGGTGCAAGGCCTCACAAGGTCACGGAGAGAGTGGCTGCGCTAGGGTTCTGGTCTAAAAACAGCCTAAACCGTGCAGGTGTGTGTAGGGGTGAGCCCTGGCATGGCTGTGGCCGCAGGGGTCTGGGGATGAAGGGAGTTCCCTGGTGGTACTCATGGAAACCAAAGGAAGCCTTAGCTTTCATGCTGTGAACAAAGAAGCAGCTTGGGCTAAAGGCTGGGGGAGAGGAGAGAACCCATCAAAGAGCCCGGGACTGGGGCCAAACCCTGACCACCAGTGTCCCGCAGGAGGGACAGGAGGGAGTGCGCCCCGCTCTGCACGGAGGAATGGGCACCGAGACCGCACCTGGCCCCTTTGCCTCCCGAGGCAGACTAGACTGGGTGTATGCACTCAGCAGGCACAAGTTCTGTTCTGTGGGCCCTGTGCTGGCTCTGGGCTGGTCCTGTCTCACTCTTGGCCCCTGAGCTTGGGGCTGCTCAGGGGCCAGCGTCCCTGGTGGGCATTAGAACCTTCCACCATGCAAGGCTGGGTATGGGGGTCACCGAAGGGCCTGGGGAAGGGGCCCGTAGGATGGAGATGGAGGCAGGGGAGGCACCAGGTGGGCCTTCTGAACAGCTTGGCAGGGGTGTAGCCTGCAAGGCTCCCGGGCCCTGGGTACCAATTCTACCACCTGCCGGCAAACCCTTGAGAGTCTTAGTCTCGGTTCAGCCGCAAGCAAGTCAGGTAAACAGACTGGCTAGCGGGGCGTGGCTGCCACTCTCCCTGACCCTGCTGCCCAGCCCCCTGCGCTGCCTTAGAGCCTGTTCTCGGTGGCATCAGGAGAGTGACTGTTGACACCGTGTGTGCAGCGGAAGGACCTACGTATAATCCCGCCCCTGTCGCTCATGGGGCAGTGTCACTGCCAGCCTGTTTCCTCTGTGCAGGGTGGCAGTCCCGGCCCCCAGCATGTCGTGAGGATTGCCAAGTGCCTGCTGGGCGCACAGTAGGTGCCCAGCCCGGTCAAGGTGGCGCTTCCATGGTGGTGGCTGACTCGTTGCCTGGCTGCCCTGGCTAGTGTCCCTTGCAGGTGGTGGAGAGCCACAAGGAGTGGACCGCCACATGGGGAGGGCCCCTGCCCCAGCCCTGTCAGTCCCTGTCCCCAGCTTGGGCCAGAGCTGGGATCTGGGCCTGGAGACAGCTGTGTCTATGCAGCAGCTGAAGCTGCTGGCGGGGGGAGGTCCCGGCAGCGGGCGTTATTTTGGGCCTGGCCGCCCACCCCCGGCTCCTGTTTCTCTTGGGAGTCTTTGGGGGGAAGGGTTGGGGCAAGGGAGGGGTGCAATGGCAAAGGGTGGGGAGACCTGGCAGTCCCCTGTCCTGGTGTCCGGGGGAGAGAGATCCTATCTGCCCAGCGGGGAGGACCAGAGAGCAGCCTGGGCGTTACTGGGAGGCCACCGAGGGATTCCCGGCTTGCCCCGCCAGCCTTTCCCCGGCTCTTTGGGGCAGGGGTGGGGGGGTGGGTATCTTCTCGCCCCCTAAGACTTGACCTTAAGCTGCAGGTGGCTGGGAGAGGAGAGCCCCTGGCGCCAGACCCCCAAACCCACTGCTCTGGTCCCTGGGAGGCGCAGTAGAGACCGGCAGGAATTCTGGGCCGCTCAGGCACCTGCGAGCCTGTGTAACTGACGGTGCCCTCCGCCCGCCTCCCTCCACGCTCCTGGGCAGGACGCGCCAGGTGATTCATGTTCTCACCGGAGCAGAAAAACAAGTTCAACTGGGCACTTTCGTCTCCCCCCACCCCCGCCGCTGGCAGACATGGGGCATGCTGCTCCCAGAGTGCCCCTCACCAGGGGAGGGTCACCCCTCCCATCGATTCCCTGGGCTGAGTGGCTCCTTCTGGTCTCAGGAACCCCCATGCTAAGGCCCAGGAGGGGTCAGGTGCGACGGTGCATCTTGGTTGGCCCGGGCAGGTACACAGAGCTGACGCTGTGCCCCCGTGGCAGGAGTTTCATGGCACAGATTCTGCCAGCTGGTTCTGGAGCCCTGCCCTGAGGAGGTGGCAAGGGCGAGGGTGCCAACGTAGGTACCTGCAGAGCGTGCCTCGCCCTGGCCCAGGATCTTCTGCTGGGGTCCGGATGCCCATACTGGTGTCTGAGGCGCCTTCTCTTTGCCGGGGGTGGGGTGGGGAGGTGGGGAGTTCTAGAGGTCTCTGCAGCGCCCAGGGCCCGGGCTGCCCCATGTCCCAGCTATGACACCCGCCGCCCCTCCTTCCCCACTTGCTGGGTGGCACTGTGGGGGCGGCTGGCGCTGGCCAGGAGGTTGACAGTGTGGGTGTGTGAGAACGGCCTAGGGAGAATGCCCTGGGTTTGTTGACTTGGGAAAGGGGCAGGGGGTACCCAGAGGTTTCATGATTCATCATCGCCTCTTGGGGGTTTTGTACCCCCCGGCCCTGCTTGGTGCCTGTGGGACAAAGGGAAGCTTTCTTTGCCCTTCTTGGTGGGCAAGCCCCCTGGGGCCGGCACACAGGGCCCCTCTGGGTGCCCAGGGCGGACCCAGCCAGAAGGGAGCCTCTCCCCAGATTTGCCTCTTGTTCCCGACATGACGCTGCAGGGGGGCCAGGAAGTGGGAGACGGGCTTTCACAGCCGCGCTGCCTCCCCGTCTTGGGGCGGGTGTGGAGGGCAGCATCCTCTGACCTGTGTGCCCCCTCCCGCAGTGTGCACCGGCACAGACATGAAGCTGCGGTTCCCGGCCAGTCCCGAGACCCACCTGGACATGCTTCGCTACCTCTACCAGGGCTGTCAGGTGGTGCAGGGGAACCTGGAACTCACCTACCTGCCTGCCAATGCCAGTCTCTCCTTCCTGCAGGTGAGGCCGGGGCAGCCCAGCCAGGCCCTCCTCCAGCTGGGCTGAGTCCTCTGATTATAGGTGGGCGGTAGAAGAGGGTGCTTTGCCCTGTGCTTCCTTAGCCGGGAAGTCCTTCCTGATGTCTAACTCCTACCCATTCCATTACGAAATCAGTTGACTTTCATTGTGTCACATAGCTGGCCGGGGCCCTGAGTGGGATGCGTCTGTGCTTCTGCCACATTGGCGCTCTCTGGCCAGCGTGACCACCTCCCCTGTCGGACTGCCCGGGCCACGGTCCCTCTCCCACCTATGGTAGCGGAGAGGGTGGTGGGAGAGGTGAGTTCCAGGCCCACTTCTGCCGCTCATGTGCTGTGTGAATATGATCTAATCCTTAGCTGCCCTGGGCCTCAGCTTCCCTGTCTGTATAGTGGGAGCACCAGGCATGCTGGGGACCCCTCACAAAGGTCAAAAGAGAAAGACCTGAGACAGCGAGGGGAGCTCCTGGAAACAGCCAGCCTGGAGCGGGAGGCGTGTGCACTGCTGGGTCACAGCAGACCTCATCCTGACCAGGCGTCCTCCCCTTTCACAGACGAGAAAACCGAGATGCAGAGAGGGTGGGGCTCGAGCTCACAGCGTAGTGTCCCCGCTCCCCGTCTGCTTTCTGGACCGTCTAGGAACCGGCGATGCCAGAGAGAGTGGCCTTGATTTCCGTTTAACACAGGAGGGTGTGGGACTGCTCTGTGGCTGGGGGTCTCGCCCAAGATCCCTGCACAGTGTAGCCTGCAGGAGCCCTTACAGGGCCGGCAGCGTCCTAAGCCCCAGACCTGCCTCAGCCCCTCCCCTGGCCTGTTCCCCCCCAGGACATCCAGGAGGTACAGGGCTACGTGCTCATCGCCCACAACCAGGTGCGGCACATCCCGCTGCAGAGGCTGCGCATCGTGCGAGGCACCCAGCTCTTCGAGGACAACTTCGCCCTGGCCGTGCTGGACAATGGAGACCCGCGGGACAACGCCACGCCAGCCGCGGGGGCCCCCCCGGGAGGGCTGCGGGAGCTGCGGCTTCGGAGCCTCACAGGTGGCCTTCGCTGTCCCTGAAAGTTTCTACTCACTCTCAGAGCTGACCGTGGCTCCCGCTCGCCACGCAGAGGCTTTGTGTGACTCGGAGGTGGTTCCTCCTCTGGGTGGGCGCAGGAAGAGCCGGGGTGGTGCCCTCAGGCTACAGAAAGATTTCCCTCCTTCCCAAGAAGTGGCAGCTTGTGCCAGTATGCACACATCGATCGTCAGAAGGCTGCCTGGGTGTTTGCCCCGTTCAGCTGAGTATAAATGTTCAGTGAGCAACCTACGGAACTGTACGTGGTGGGCCTGGAGCTGATCGTGTCCCAGGCTCTGGGTGCCCGGTGCTTTGCATGATCTCAGTTCAGAGAATCCTGCAAGGAAAGCTTCAGGGTTATTCTTGTTTTACAGACAGGGAAACTGAGGCTCGTGGAAGATAAGTGACTTGTTCAAGGCTATACAGCCAGTTAGTGGTGAAGCCAGACTCCTCGGTCTCTCTTCTTTCTTTTTAAAGATTTATTTTATTCATTTGAAAGGCTGAGTTGATAGAGAGAGAGAGATCTTCCATCTGCTGGTCACTCCCCAAATGGCTGCAATGGCCAGGGCTGGGCCAGGCTGAAGCCAGCAGCCAGGGACTTCCTCTGGGTTTCCCACACGGGTGCAGGGGCCCAAACACTTGGGCCATCTTCCACTGCTGTCCCAGGCCATAGCAGGGAGCTGGGTAGGAAGTGGAGCAGCCAGGACTTGAACTGGTGCCCAAATGGGATGCTGGTGTTGCAGGCGGCAGCTTAACTTGTTACGTCACAACGCTGGCCCCATTTATTTCTTTTAAAGAAATGAATTTATTTATCTGAAAGGCAGAAAGAGAGAGAGAGAGAGATGTTCTCTCTGATTCATTCCCTAAGTGGGCGCAACAGCCCGAGCTGGGCCAGGCTGAAGCCAGGAGCCAGGAGTTCTATCCAGCTCTCTCACATGGGTGTCAGGAACCCGAGTACTGAGCCATCACCAGCTGCCTCCCAAGTGCATTAGCAGGAAGCCGGATCAGAAGTGGAAGCAGAGGCCGGCGCCGCGGCTCACTAGGCTAATCCTCCGCCTTGCAGCACTGGCACACCGGGTTCTAGTCCCGGTCGGGGCGCCTGATTCTGTCCCGGTTGTCCCTCTTCTGGCCAGCTCTCTGCTGTGGCCAGGGAGTGCAGTGGAGGATGGCCCAAGTGCTTGGGCCCTGCACCCCATGGGAGACCAGGAGAAGCACCTGGCTCCTGCCATCGGATCAGCATGGTGCGCCGCCGCGGCGGCCATTGGAGGGTGAACCAACGACAAAGGAAGACCTTTCTCTCTGTCTCTCTCTCTCTCACTGTCCACTCTGCCTGTCAAAAAAAAAAAAAAAAAAGTGGAAGCAGAACTCCATCCCGGGCCCTCTGATACAGGACGTGGGTGTCCCAGGTGGCAGCTTACCCCACTGCACCACAACGCCCGTCCCCAGTCTCTCTTAACAGCCAAACAGTGTGCCCAAGGTAGAGGGGAGAGGAGAGAGTCCAGGTCCACATGGACATCTGGACCCTGACGTGGGAACCCACTCCTCCCTGGCTCCCAGTCTGGGGTGGGGGCGGGTGATGGAGCGGCTGGAGGCTAACTTCTCTGCTCTCCTGGGAGTCTGGGGCCTGATTAAGATGCCTGCACCCTCTGAGAGGCAGGAGGGCCCAAGAGAAGACAGAAGGTGACAGACGGTGGGGGAAGGGTCCCCTGACGATTGCCTGTCCCACAGAGATCCTGAAGGGAGGGGTCTTGATCCAGCGGAACCCCCAGCTCTGCTACCAGGACACGATTCTGTGGCAGGACATCTTCCACAAGAACAACCAGCTGGCCCTCACGCGGATAAATGCCAGCCGCGCCCGGACCTGTAAGCCACGCCCCTCCCCGCCTGCCCGCCTGACCCTGTCTCAGCCCCTGGTGTCTCCCTCGGCTTCCCCACGTGCCTCTGGTTCTGCCGCCCTCGGTCCCCGGCCGGCTCCAGCCCGTGCTCTGTGTCCTCGCTTTAGTCCCCGCGGCTGTCTGCGCCGCGCCGTCTCTCACTGCTCGCTCTGGTCCTCCCCACAGGCCCACCCTGTTCTCCAGCTTGTCAAGCCTCCGGCTGCTGGGGAGAAAGTCCCGAGGACTGTCAGAGCCGTGAGTCCTGGGGGGCCCGGGGTGGGTGGTGCGGGCAGCCAGGGCATCCTCCCAGAAGGTGATGCCGGTGTGGGGCCTGGTGCCTGGGCCCGCGCCCACCCTCACCCTGCCCCTTGTCTGACAGTGACACGCACCATTTGTGCCGGAGGCTGTGCCCGCTGCAAGGGCCAGCTGCCCACGGACTGTTGCCATGAGCAATGCGCCGCCGGCTGCACGGGCCCCAAGCACTCCGACTGCCTGGTACGTGCCTTCCTGCCTGGGCCCAGTGGGCCTCGCTCCCTCCCCCCCAACCCCAGGGGGCAAGGGGTGGGCACCCTGCCTGGTAACGCCCCCTTGCCCCTGGCGCTCCAGGGAAAACCACCCAGTGACACCAGCTGCCCGCCCCCAGGCCTGCCTGCACTTCAACCACAGTGGCATCTGCGAGCTGCACTGCCCGGCCCTGGTCACCTACAACACGGACACCTTTGAGTCCATGCCCAACCCCGAGGGCCGTTACACCTTCGGCGCCAGCTGTGTGACCACCTGTCCCTGTGAGTCCAGGGGGAGGTTGGTTCTCGTGGCTGGGAGTGTGTGTGGGGCTGCCTGCCCCTCGCTGTGCAGAGCTGGGCATGACCGTTCGTGGACACCTGCCTCCTTCCTAAACTGTGGGGCAGGTGGCAGGCAGGAGAGGCAGCTGGGAGCCCAGGCTCGGGAGCCCAGCTGGCTGGGTTTGCACCGGGCTGGCTGACTTACTAGTCTTGCGGCTCTCTCTTTGCTGTGCCTCAGTTGTCTCATCTGTAAAATGGGGGCACGAATGGTCCCTAGCTTGTGGTGATAAAGGTGGAATGAGCTAGCATTTGTCAAGCTTTTGCATTGCCTGGTGATAATGTGTTTTTATTCTATAGTCTGGATAGATTGGGGCTTCAGTTAACAGCTCCTCTGCTTACTGATGGACATGCGCAGACTGGGTGTGGACCTGGGGATCCCTTTCCACCCGTCCCAAGAGACAGGAGAGGGCCTTCGGGTGCTGGCTGTGCGGCCTCATGGTGGGTGAGAGGACAAAGCCAAGAGCCAGGCCTTTTAGGTCTGCATCCGGGCTCCTCCACGGACGGGCACAGTGACCCGGAGTGCTTTCCATAGCTCAGTGCTTCGGTTTCCCTCTTTGTAAAGCGGGGATCTGACCCAGGGTTCTCGGGAGGAGCACAGGTGCTCGGACAAGGAGCACGGGATTTATTTATTTACTTGAAAGGCAGAATTATGGAGAGAGAGAGGGAAAGACAGAAATAGTCCATACACTGGCTTCCTTCTCCAGTGGCTGCAATGGCTAGAGCTAGGCAGATCTGAAGCCAGGAGCCAGGAGCTTCATTGGGGTCTCCCACATGGGTGCAGGGGCCCAACTACTTAGGTCATCTTCCACTGCTTTCCCAGGTACCTTAGCAGGGAGCTGGATCAGAAGTGGAGCAGCCAGGACTCAAACCGGTGCCCACAGGGGATGCCGGTGTTGCAGGCGGCGGTTTTACCCACTACGCCACAGCGCCACCCCCTTGGCGTGGCTCTTGTACCTGGGCAAGGGCCTGCTGCTCAGGAAGCGTCTTCCTCATCTCCGCAGACAACTACCTGTCTACGGACGTGGGCTCCTGCACCTTGGTCTGTCCCCTGCACAACCAAGAGGTGACGGCTGAGGACGGGACACAGCGGTGTGAGAAATGCAGCAAGCCCTGTGCACGAGGTACCCAGCCACTGCCCCCAGGCCAGCCGCGGTTCCTGCCCCTCTGCCCACCCAGCCTGGCCCAGCCCGCTCTGTCCTCTGTCCTGGGACCCCCTATTCTCCCACAGTCTCTGTCCCTGGCTTGCCTAGACCAGCCCCACAAGTTGCCCCTGTATCTCCTGTCAGTGCGGGAGGGGGCCTGTGGCTCTAGGAGGGAACCCCAGGTGGGGCGGAGATGGCGCCTCACCACCTGCCCCCGTCCCGCAGTGTGCTACGGCCTGGGCATGGAGCACCTGCGGGAGGTGCGGGCGGTCACGAGTGCCAACATCCAGGAGTTCGCCGGCTGCAAGAAGATCTTTGGGAGCCTGGCATTTCTGCCAGAGAGCTTTGAAGGGTAAGGGTGCGCACGATGGCCTGAGGTGGCGTCAGGGCGGCCGGAGGGCCCTGAGGACCCAAATGTGTCAGCATGTTGGGGGGGTTGGAGGGTGGGAGGCAGGCCAGGAATGCAAAGGAGACCAGAGGGAGCTGGGACGTTAGTGTGTGTGTGTGTGTGTGTGTGTGTGTGGCTGGGGTAAGGGGGTGGTTGCAAATAACATGTTATCCATGATCCTGGACTTAGGTGGTGGTCAAAGCATCTGTATAGAGGAAATTTTCCTTAAAGTTCGTGGCAGCTTAATTCATAATAGCCCCAAGTTGGAAATAAATACAGAAACACATAGTGGTGTATGTTGTTCTTTAATTAAAAAAAATTTTTTTAAATACTTCTTTATTTGAAAGACAGAGTTACAGAGAGGCAGAGGCAGAGAGGGGGAGTGTCTTCCACCCGATGGTTCACTCCCCAAATGGCTGCAACAGCCAGAGTTGCGTCCATCCGAAGTGAGGAGCCAGGAGCTTCTTCCGGGTCTCCCATGAGGGTGCAGGGGCCCAAGCACTTAAGTAATCTTCTACTGCTTTCCCAGGCCAGAGCAAAGAGCTAGATCGGAAGTGGAGCAGCCAGGATTAGAACTGGCGCCCATATGGGATGCCAGCACTGCAGGCGGTGGCTTTTACCTGTTCTGCCACAATGCTGGCCCCCGATTTTTAAAAAATTTTAACATTTTGGGGCCGGCGCTGTGGCACAGTGTGTTAACACCCTGGCCTGAAGCGCCAGCATCCCATATGAGCGCTGGTTCAAGACCTGGCTGCTCCACTTCCTATCTAGCTCTCTGCTATGGCCTGGAAAGGCAGTAGAAGATGGCCCAAGTCCTTGGGCCCCTGCGCCCATGTGGGAGACCTGGAAGAAGCTCCTGGCTCCTGGCTTTGCATCGGCACAGCTTCGGCCATTGTGGCCATCTGGGGAGTGAACCAGCGGGTGGAAGACCTCTCTCTCTCTCAGCCTCTCCTCTCTCTGTGTAACTCTGACTTTCAAATAATAAATAAAATAAATCTTAAAAAAATTTAACATTTTTGCACATTCATTTCAAATGTAGACATTATAAACAAAACATATGCACTATTATTTGAAAATGGAGATATTCATACCACAGAGTGAGAGATTCTTATTATGAATACAAGGAAGTTCTCAGCGACAGAAGGGCCCGGACCTCGGATCACACAGGTCCCCACTGTCTGATTCTGCTGGGTGACAGCCAAGCCCATGTGTCGTGAGGGAAAGCACAGCAGTGGTTTCCGGGGCTGGGGACCTGGAAGGGGACACCAGGGAAGTTCCTGGGGTGCAGGGAGCCGGGTGGTGGATACGTGAGTCAGTGCGCCTGCGCACACTCCCACCTGCACCCCAGACCCTGTCCATTTCATTGTCGGCGAATTACACTCCGATTAGAAATGTGTTTAAAAGAGGAACCTTCCCTTTCACGCTTGCTTCTTTGCTCCCCTTTCTGGCTGTTGGTGACTGGTGCGTGGTCTTCGGGGCCGTTCGCACAGGCGCAGGCTGTTTCCCGCATGTAGCTGGGGAGGCTGGAGTCTGTGGGTGGGAGCGTGTGCGCGGACCGCCAACCCCTCGCTGCGAGAGCGGGCAGGACCGCTCACCCACCTTGCCTCCATCTTTCACAGCTGGCGCGCGCGCGCGCGGGGGGGTGCAGCTGAGAGCCCACGTGGCCAGTTTTGTGCTCCTCACCTTGCGATGCCTCCGCCTGCCGATCTGTAAAACAGGGGCACAGGGACGCTCCCCGCCTCGTGCGGTGGTGACGGAGTTTGAGTGAGACGCTCTTTCATTCTGTAGTCTTAGCTAAATCCGGGTTCCTCCAGCAGTTTCTCCAGGTACGGGTGGGAGTTTAGGTTGTTTTCCACGCCTGCTCTTAGAAGCAGTTCTGCCTTCCGGGTGCTATGGGCCGCGCTCCTGGAAGGAAGAGTTGTAGATCGGGGATGGAAACACTGTTACCAGGGGTGCAGCCCAGGCAGAGTCCAGGCAAGCCCCGGATGGGAAGAGCCAGGCTCCCTGGGCAGAGGGTTGCAATGAAGGCGCTACTTGGGGGCAGGGTAGGGACCCATGTGGGGGTCATGCCCACCCCCTTCCTGGCACTGACTCCTCCCCTGATCCTCCTAGGGACCCAGCCTCTGCCACCGCCCCCCTCCTGCCTGAGCAGCTCAGAGTGTTTGGGACCCTGGAGGAGATAACAGGTGGGCTGTCTGCGTCCTGCTCTGCAGAGACTGGGGGGTCCTGGCCCTGTCCCCACCCCTCCAGCCTCACCTGCTTCCTGCAGGTTACCTGTACATTGCGGCCTGGCCAGACAGCCTGCCGGATCTCAGCGTCTTCCAGAACCTTCAAGTCATCCGGGGACGAGTTCTGCATGAGTGAGCACCAGGGAGGAGGGGTCCCCCCGGGATGGGATGGGCGTGGGCAGCCCCTGGGCGCGGGCAGCCCCTGGGCTCCACAGGGACTCGGCTGGGGACAGAGAAGTCAGGGAAAGACTGGTGGGAAGGTGCGCGCTGGGCCCTAAGCGCTCCTCCTCCTGCTCCCGTAGCGGCGCCTACTCGCTGACCCTGCAAGGCCTGGGCATCCGCTGGCTGGGGCTGCGCTCGCTGCGGGAGCTGGGCAGTGGCCTGGCCCTCATCCACCGCAACCCCCACCTCTGCTTCGTGCACACGGTGCCCTGGGAGCAGCTCTTCCGGAACCCGCACCAGGCGCTGCTGCACAGCGGCAATCAGCCAGAGGATGAGTGTGGTAAGATGGAGCCCGGTGCACGAGGGAGCACGGGCCCCTGGCAGCAGCTTCCTGGGGCCTGCCCTGCCCCTGGAGCAACACTCTTGACCTGGTTCTGGCTTGGCCTCTTGACACGCTTCTTGCTGGGCCCTGCCACGCTGCCTGGGTGCCGCCTTCTCCCTTCCCTCTGCTTCTGCTCTCACACGGCCTCCTCTCCTTGCTAAGCCCGGCACTGGTCCCCACGTTCACAGCCCCTTCCCCTGGTTCATTTGGACCCAGGGCCTGCCCTGAGTTCCTCCTGGCCCCTTCCTCTTCACTGCAGCGGGCAAGGGCCAGGCCTGCTACCCGCTGTGCGCCCATGGGCACTGCTGGGGGCCGGGGCCCACCCAGTGCGTCAACTGCAGCCAGTTCCTTCGGGGCCAGGAGTGCGTGGAGGAATGCCGAGTGCTACAGGGGTATGCGGGCTGGAGGAGGGGCGGCCGGAGGGGTGCACGGGGCTCCTCGCAGACCCCTCACCACCTGTCCCTCCTCTCAGGCTCCCCAGGGAGTATGTCAGTGACAGGCACTGTCTGCCGTGTCACCCCGAGTGTCAGCCCCAGAATGGCTCGGTCACCTGCTTTGGATCGGTGAGATGTGGCTGGGCTTGGGGTGAGGGGCGGGGTCTCGGGGCCTGCTGGGGGCATGGAGCTGCAGGGTGCACAGCTCAGTCTGACGGCAGGAGAGGGAGGCTGGGGTGCAGGGACCCTGGAGGTCCCCAGGGTTCTTGGCTGTGACTGGGCTCAGGTGGTTAGACCCGTGGGCTTGGGCCACTCAGTTCCAGGCCCTGCTTCCAGTCTTGTTTTTATGCTGTCTGAAGTGAGTGTTCTAGTAGGAACTACCTCGTTGGGGCGTGGTGAGAATGAAATGGAGCAGGGTTTGGCAACGTGCCCAAGCACTGCAAAGGCCGTCTCCATAATAGCCACTGGTGCCACTCGCTGTTCCACCTTTCTGGGCGGCGCCTGGTCGCTCAGAGCAAGTCTGCAGGAGGGCTGCTGAGGGAGGGGTGCCCAGAGACTGGGGATGCCCAGGGCTGTTTGTCTCAGAGCAAGGAAAACAGCAGCGCCCATGAGAGGCTGTGGGAAGCGGGGAAGGGACCCAGAGCCTACTCCTGCTGTCCTGGGTGCGTCAGTGCCAGCCTCCCATCACCTCTTCCTCCCCATGCAGGAGGCCGACCAGTGTGTGGCCTGTGCCCACTACAAGGACCCTCCCTCCTGCGTGGCTCGCTGCCCCAGCGGGGTGAAACCCGACCTGTCCTACATGCCCGTCTGGAAGTTCCCGGATGAGGAAGGCACATGCCAGCCGTGCCCCATCAACTGCACCCATGCGTGAGTCTGGCGGCCTTTTTTTGCAGAAGGGGGGGTTTGCAGGTCAGGAGCCTCTCAGGGGCTCTTACTGTAAAAGGGGGACAACTCTACTTTTGTTGACCCTGAGACTCTTAACTTTCTCTCTCTTTGGCTTTCTAATTGCACATGTAACATGTTAGAAATTTTAAACTGAAAACTTTGAAGAGAGAGTTCAAACCGTTAAGAAATACCAGCACGAGACCGATAGTCAACAAGTACTGTAAGGGAAAGTTGAAAAGAAATTTTAAACTGAAGCATTAAATACAAATGAATGTTGCCAGCAGCTCTGTTCCTCTGTTAACAATTTAGAATATTTTCCCTCCAGGCGTTTTTATCTGTGCATATTTTTTTTTTTAAGATTTATTTATTTGAGAGGCAGACTTACAGACAGAAAGAGGGAGACAGAGAGAGAGAGGTGTCTTCCATCTGCTGGTTCACTCCCCAAATGGCTGCAACGGCCAGAGTTGGGCTGATCTGAAGCCAGGAGCCAGGAGCTTCTTCCAGGTCTCCCACGTGGGCGCAGGGGCCCAAGGACTTGGGCCACCTTCTACTGCTTTCCCAGGCTATAACAGAGAGCTAGATCAGAAGTAGAGCAGCCGGGACTTGAACCAGTGCCTATATGGGATGCTGGCACTGTGGGCGGCAGCTTTACCTGCTGTCACAGTGCTGGCCCCAGGACACAGGCATCTTAACCCAGGTTTTGTTTTTGTTTTTTGACAGGCAGAGTGGACAGTGAGAGAGAGAGACAGAGAGAAAGGTCTTCCTTTTTTGCCGTTGGTTCACCCTCCAATGGCTGCCACGGCTGGCGCACTGCGGCCGGCGCACCGCGCTCATCCGATGGCAGGAGCCAGGTGCTTATCCTGGTCCCCCATGGGGTGCAGGGCCCAAGCACTTGGGCCATCCTCCACTGCACTCCCTGGCCACAGCAAAGAGCTGGCCTGGAAGAGGGGCAACCGGGACAGAATCCGGTGCCCCGACTGGGACTAGAACCTGGTGTGCCGGCGCCGCAGGCAGAGGATTAGCCTATTGAGCCGCGGCTCCGGCAACCCAGGTTTTAACTTTAGGCCAAACACCTGCTTCCTTTTTTGGCATTTTTCATTTTCAGTTCACACACAATAATTGTACATACTTAGGGGATATAGTGTATCATTTCCATAGGTGTAGACAATGTGTCTTGATCAATCCAGGTAATTAGCATTTTCATCTCTGTATCTTTTTAAAATCTTTATTTATTTTTAAAGATTTATTTATTTGTTTGAAAGGCAGAGAGAGAGAGAGAGATCCTCCATCCGCTGATTCACTCCCCAAATGGCCACAACAGCTGGGGCTGACTCAGACTGAAGCCAGGAGCTTCACTCATCCAGGTCTCCTTGGATGCAGGGGCCCAAGCACTTGAGCCATCTTCCTCTGCATTCCCAGGTGCATTAACAGGCAGCTGGATTAGAAGTAGAGCAGGACCGGTATTGCAGCTCACTTGGCTAATCCTCTGCCTGTGGTGCCGGCACCCTGGGGTTCTAGTCCCGGTTGGGGCGCTGGGTTCTGTCCTGGTTGCTCCTCTTCCAGTCCAGCTCTCTGCTGTGGCCCGGGAAGGCAGTGGAAGATGGCCCAAGTGCTTGGACTCTGCACCCGCATGGGAAACCAGGAGGAAGCACCTGGCTCCTGGCTTCAGATCGGCGCAGCTCACCAGCCGAAGCAGCCATTTGGGGGGGTGAACCAATGAAAGGAAGACCACGAAAGGAAGACCTTTCTCTCTGTCTCTCTCTCTCTCCTCTGTCTACCTGTCCAAAAAGAAAGAAAGAAATGGAGTAGCCAGGACTTGAACCGGCTCCACAGACTGGACTTGAACCAGCGCCACAGACAGGGAGCAGCTTAACCCACTGAGCCACAGCCCCGACCCTTACTGTTTGTTTTGTTTGGGACTTTCAAGCTCCTTTCCTCTGTCTTGGTAATATGCACAGCAGGTTATGTGAGCTGTAGCCATCACCCCACTGGGCCGTGGAGCACCCGCACTCACTTCTCCCTCCCTCCCCCAGGCCTGCCCTGTGCTTTCCTGTCTTAGGTCACCTGTTGGTGAGCGCGTGTGGGTCTGTGTCCTTTTCAAAAAGACTCCACCTGTGACCCAGTTTGAGGGCTAGCAAGCTTGTTTCCTTTTGTTTGTTGCGTGCATGTGAGCGTCTGTGGTCCCCTCAGCAGGTGCGGGCAGTTTCGGGGCTGGACCGAGGGAGGCGTGTGGGGCCGTGGGGAGTGTGGTACCGTGCTCTGTGGAGGCGTGTGGGGCCGTGGGGAGTGTGGTACCGTGCTCTGTGGAGGCGTGTGGGGCCGTGGGGAGTGTGGTACCGTGCTCTGTGGAGGCGTGTGGGGCCGTGGGGAGTGTGGTACCGTGCTCTGTGGAGGCGTGTGGGGCCGTGGGGAGTGTGGTACCGTGCTCTGTGGAGGCGTGTGGGGCCGTGGGGAGTGTGGTACCGTGCTCTGTGGAGGCGTGTGGGGCCGTGGGGAGTGTGGTACCGTGCTCTGTGGAGGCGTGTGGGGCCGTGGGGAGTGTGGTACCGTGCTCTGTGGAGGCGTGTGGGGCCGTGGGGAGTGTGGTACCGTGCTCTGTGGAGGCGTGTGGGGCCGTGGGGAGTGTGGTACCGTGCTCTGTGGAGGCGTGTGGGGCCGTGGGGAGTGTGGTACCGTGCTCTGTGGAGGCGTGTGGGGCCGTGGGGAGTGTGGTACCGTGCTCTGTGGAGGCGTGTGGGGCCGTGGGGAGTGTGGCACCGTGTTCTGTGGAGGCGTGTGGGGCCATGGGGAGTGTGGCACCGTGCTCTGTGGAGGCAGCAGCTGCGCTTTCCAGCACCGCGGGGCAGTGCAGGGAGCAGAGGATGTGGGTTCCCGGCTGGAGAAGGAGTCGCTTCTCAGTGCGGAAGATGGAACAGAGTGACCTTGCGCCCCGGTTCTACCTTTGTCACTTGGGGAGAGTAACCCGGTTACACCCACCCCCTGGGGTTTGTGATGAGGCTGGGGGAACCCCGAAGGATGGTTCCTTAAGTTGTTAATGGGACTCTCTTCTCCTGCAGCTGCGTGGACCTGGATGACAAAGGCTGCCCCGCGGAGCAGAGAGCCAGGTTGGCCCAGTCTCCTCCTGGTGCCCCTGTCTCCCCAGCCGGCCTCTGATGCAGGGAGGGGTCACCTCGTACACTTCCCTCCCCAGGCCACCCTTACACTGGTGATCCCACTTGCCCAGGGTGCTGGGGGCGGGAAGATGGTTGAGACCCTCCCCACCCAGGTCCTGCCCGCTGGAGTGGCCTGGTTCATTTCCCTGGAACTCAGGGTAGGGTGAGAAAGGTGCAGCTGCAGCACTGGCACGGAAACAGGACAGATTCTTAGCTGGAGATGGCAGGAGGCCTCAAGGAGGTGGCTTTGAAAGAGGGGCAGGTATTTCGCTTGCGTTTAGGTGGGATGGGGGAAGCAGCAGGAAAATCCAGGCTGTGTGCCAAGGTCCTGGTGTGGGGATGGGCTGTCGAGTATGCACAGGGAGGGAGCAAGGGGGGAGGTCAGAGTCAGCTAGGGTTTGGATCTGAAGCACGGAGGCCTTGACCACCAGGCCACTGAGCTGAACATGGTTGTCTGGCCAGCGAGGGGCTTTTCAGAGGAATAGATTCAGCCAGCATTCTTCCGAGGTTTGCTCTGCCCCAGACCCTGGCTGAGAAGGGCAAGGGTGGGGAGGTGGGCCAGCACAGGGACAAGGATGACCAGAGTGCTGGGTCGACTCCCAGAGGCTCCATCCAGGGTGAGCTGGGTCTTGGAGGTGGGCCCGTGGAGAAGTGGTGGTCCAAGCAGGAGGATGGGCTGGGACCGACCGGGAGTGAAACGCTGGTTTGGTGCTACAGCGAATTGCTGGGTGCACATTCCTGGGCCCCACCCACATGAGGATCAGAATCCCAGGGAGGGGCCTGGCTCTGCAACTGTGCATATTAACAAGCTCCCTGGGGGTTCTGCTGCCTTGAAATTGTAAAGCCCTGAGCTATGGCCAAGGGCAAGAATACCGGACAGAAAGGGCTTGGAAAGGCTAGCTGGGAGTTTGGATTCATTGTGGAGGCAGTGGGGAGCCTCGGCAGGTTTTCGTGTAGGGAAGAGAGGGTCAGAGCCTGTGGCCAGCCTTCCCAATGCTAGGGACTGTCGTGTCCCGCCCCCGGGGCCCTGTGTCCCCTTGCCCGAGTGGCCCCCTCCCTGACCCTGGCTCTCACCCCCAGCCCTGTCACGTCCATCATCGCTGCTGTGGTGGGCATTCTGCTGGTCGTGGTCATGGGGTCAGTCCTCGGGATCTTCATCAAGCGAAGGCGGCAGAAGATCCGGAAGTACACCATGCGGAGGCTGCTGCAGGAAACGGAGGTGAGCCGGCCCAGGGCCCCTTGTCCCCCGCCGCTGCCGGCCTGAGGCTGGGACCCAGCCCCGGCCCCAGCACTGAGCTGCACCTCCGCCCCACAGCTGGTGGAGCCACTAACACCCAGCGGAGCGATGCCCAACCAGGCTCAGATGCGGATCCTGAAGGAGACGGAGCTGAGGAAGGTGAAGGTGCTTGGATCAGGAGCTTTCGGCACAGTGTACAAGGTCAGGAGCTGGGGTGGTGGTCCCCGGGGTGGGGCTGTCCCTGCAGGGGTGTGGGGGAGGGGGAGGGCGAGGCGATGGGACAGGGAAGGGCTCTCAGGGAGACGGGTGGGGCTGGTCCGACCCCTGCTCATGGCTGTTTTTCTGCTCAGGGCATCTGGATCCCCGATGGGGAGAATGTGAAAATCCCGGTGGCCATCAAAGTGTTGCGGGAAAACACATCCCCTAAAGCCAACAAAGAGATCCTGGACGTAAGCCCGTGCTCCCCTCACACCCTGGCTGTAGGGTGGGGCTCTGATCTTTCTGCACTGGTGTCTGGGGGGATGGGACTCCCAAACCTCAACTCAACACCCCCGTCTGTGGTCCGTGGCTGTTTTGTGATGGTTGGGGTTGGCAGGGTGAGGGTCCCCAGTCACGGGAGGCAGTTGGGGCTGGGGTCTTTGGTCTCTGACGATTTTTTGGCCCCCAGGAAGCATACGTGATGGCAGGGGTGGGCTCCCCCTATGTGTCCCGCCTCCTGGGCATCTGCTTGACGTCCACGGTGCAGCTGGTGACACAGCTGATGCCCTACGGCTGCCTCCTGGACCATGTCCGTGAACACCGCGGGCGCCTGGGCTCCCAGGACTTACTGAACTGGTGTGTGCAAATTGCCAAGGTATGCACTTAGGGGCAGGGCCTGGGCTCTGTGGGCCCCTGGGGAGCAAGCCCCTCTCTCCACAGGGCTAGGGTGGGTGCATTTCCCGGGCATGGGGCCAGTCCGAGCCCCACGCAGAGGCCCCACACCAGTGCCTCCCATTGCAGGGGATGAGCTACTTGGAAGACGTGCGGCTCGTGCACAGGGACCTGGCTGCACGGAACGTGCTGGTCAAGAGCCCCAACCACGTCAAGATCACAGACTTCGGGCTGGCTCGGCTGCTGGACATTGACGAGACAGAGTACCACGCGGACGGGGGCAAGGTCAGAGGCGCGAGCAAGCTGAGGCTGGGTGGGGTGGGGCCCAGCCCCAGGAGAATTCTGGGAACGGCAGCCTCCCGCCACATCCGATTGGAGGACTTCCTCCTCTGCCCTCCCAGGTGCCCATCAAGTGGATGGCGTTGGAGTCCATTCTCCGCCGGCGGTTCACCCACCAGAGTGATGTGTGGAGCTACGGTGCGTGGCGGTGGGGGGGGCGCTGGATGAGGACCTGTGCGGGTGCTGGGATGGGGAGGACTAGGAGGAACCTTAGTGGGTGCACGTGTGTGTCGTGGGGGAGGCAAGGGCTGCCCGGGCCCACTTTCTAGGCACTGAGGAAGGACCGGGTAGATCCGGACCCTCGACGTCACATCTCCAACTCGCATGGCGGTGCCAGGCTGCTGGGCAGAGCTGCAGGGCTCAGGACACTGACGCTCCCTCTGGTCCCCCGTCTCTGTCCTAGGGGTGACTGTGTGGGAGCTGATGACTTTTGGGGCCAAACCTTACGATGGGATCCCAGCCCGGGAAATCCCTGACCTGCTGGAGAAGGGGGAGCGGCTGCCCCAGCCCCCCATCTGCACCATCGACGTCTACATGATCATGGTCAAATGTGGGTGGCTGAGCTGGGCTGGCTGCCTGGAGGCGGGCTGGGAGGTCCTGGGTGGAGGGGCCCACGGGGGGGACTGGGAGGAGGCTGGGAACCAGATGTTAGTGGGCCCAGGGGATTTGGTATAGTTACAGGAGCCCCCAAAGCGTCTGGTATCCCTTCTATAGAAGTCTGGGGAGTTACATGCAAGTTAAGAGGGGAACCTAGAAGGGGTGCCCAGAGATCCTGGCTCCAGACCAGAGAGCCGGTCCCAGGCTGTCAGTCAGGGTTGTCTGGGCCAGGGGGGAGCTGGGTCGGGGTTCCCAGGGAGGCAGCCAGCACACTGGGGGGACCGGGACCGGGACCTGAGCTTGCTCCCGCCCCAGGTTGGATGATTGACTCGGAATGCCGGCCCAGATTCCGGGAGTTGGTGGCTGAATTCTCCCGCATGGCCAGGGACCCCCAGCGCTTTGTGGTCATCCAGGTACTGGGCCTTCCTGCCCTGTCCCGACCCACCTCTCCTGCAGGGGTTGGGGATGAGGACCCCGAGCCCAGCCCCCGCCTCTTGCCCTCTGTGAAGCCGGGCTGGGGAGGGGCTGCCACGCTGTGCCTGCCTCCTCCCCAGAATGAGGACCTGGGCCCCGCCAGCCCATTGGACAGCACCTTCTACCGCTCGCTGCTGGAGGATGACGACATGGGGGACCTGGTGGACGCTGAGGAGTACCTGGTGCCCCAGCAGGGCTTCTTCTGCCCAGACCCTGCTCCGGGCGCTGGGGGTACAGCCCACCGCAGGCACCGCAGCTCGTCCACCCGGGTCAGTGCCTCGGTCACACTGCGGGCTGTGCTTGCTCCCCTCTCCGCCCCAGGGAACCAAGTCCCCCTTGGATGTTCCCCCACCCCCTCCCTCATGGAGACCCCATTCTCCCTAGGGGCGACGCTTATTGCCCTCCAACCCGTGACCCCATCCTCTCTGTGGCGACTGTGTCATGCCCCGGGACCCAGTCACTTCTCATGGGGTGTCCACCCCAGGTCATGACCTTCTCTCCTGTCCCCAGAGTGGTGGCGGTGAGCTGCCGTTGGGGCTGGAGCCCACCGAAGAGGAGCCCCCCAGGTCTCCACTGGCCCCCTCAGAAGGGGCTGGCTCCGACGTATTCGATGGCGACCTGGGGATGGGGGCAGCCAAGGGGCTGCAGAGCCTCCCGCCACACGACCCCAACCCTCTGCAACGGTACAGTGAGGACCCCACAGGACCCCTGCCCCCGGACACTGACGGCTACGTTGCCCCCCTGACCTGCAGCCCCCAGCCCGGTATGGATTCCAGGCCTGAGTGGAGATCGGGTGGGCGGGGGATACGCTGGGGCCCCTGGGATCCTTTCCTGAGTCCTCTCTCGCCCTTTCAGAGTATGTGAACCAGCCAGAGGTCCGGCCGCAGCCCCCCTCGCCCCTG
Organism: Oryctolagus cuniculus; assembly: GCF_964237555.1. NCBI lineage: Eukaryota > Metazoa > Chordata > Mammalia > Lagomorpha > Leporidae > Oryctolagus > Oryctolagus cuniculus. Next base: position 22,671,814 of record NC_091448.1, on the reverse strand, counting down.
GAGGGCCCTGCACCGCCTGCCCGGCCAGCCGGGGCCACCCTGGAAAGGCCCAAGACTCTCTCCCCCGGGAAGAATGGGGTTGTCAAAGACGTTTTTGCCTTTGGGGGTGCCGTGGAGAACCCCGAGTACTTGGCACCCCGGGGAGGGGCTGCCCCTCAGCCCCACTCTCCTCCTGCCTTCAGCCCAGCCTTTGACAACCTCTATTATTGGGACCAGGACCCAGCAGAGCGGGGGTCCCCACCCAGCACCTTTGAAGGGACCCCTACGGCAGAGAACCCCGAGTACCTGGGCCTGGACGTGCCGGTGTGAGCCACAGGCCGAGCGTGCGGAAGCCCTGCTGTGCCCTCAGGGAGTGGGGAGCCCTGACTTCTGCCCACATCACAACGAGGCAAGGACAGGGCCCTGGACCACACCCCGGGCAGCCTGCGCCGTGCCAGGAGCCCGTGCTGAGGATCTCCCTGCCTGCTGAGTTCCAGTGGCTGAGAAGGGCCCGCCCTGGGAAGTGCTGGTGGACCCTGGAGCCCCGCACCGCCAGGTTCTAGGGTGCAGGGGGCCACAGCCACAGCCTCCTCACGCGAGGCAGCAGCTTGGCACCGAAGGGCTGAGCGAAGCTGGGCCCAGGAGGGGGGGCGTGTGCCAGACACGAGCCACCCATGCAGGCTCTCCCTCAGGCTCGGTGCTGCCCCCGGGAGAAGGGGCCGGCACCAGCAGCCAGACCCCATCCTTGTACAGAGTGCTTTTCTTGTTTTGTTTTTACTTGTTTTTTAAAAGATGAAATAAGGACCCAGGGAACAGGGGGAGTTGTATGGAGGAGGGGTCCTCCCTCCACACCCACTTTCTCCACTTGCAAATATATTTTGGAAAACAGCTGACACTAGCTCATGCCAGGGTGGGGGTGATACTCCGTGCCATCCCTGCAGCTCACCCAACAGTCAGCTCCTCTCTTCCTGGTGGGCGTGGCTGCAAGTCTTGAGAAAGCAAGGACCGACCAGGAGCCTGCTGTCCTGGAGCCTGGCTTTTGGATAGGGGGCATCGGAAAGTTGGGATTCTGATCCGAAGACCCTTTGACAACCCGATGATTCTTGCTTAGGACAAACTAACTGCTCAGGCCACTCCACCAGAATGGGGCGGTTTTCTGCTTCTGGGTGAGGGGAGTGGATGATGGGGGGGGGGGGGAGGCAGTATCTACTGTGTTACTCACTTTCCCAAGAAAAAGCCCACCCACCAGGTGGTGCAAAGGCCCAGCTGCCCTCTGTGCCCCAGCGCTCGCTCCCAAGGCTGAACGTAAACGCACGCTCGCTGGCACAGGTGTCTGTAGTGCCTCTTTATTGCCCATAGCTGACCCGGCCCAGGGCTGGGGGCGAGGGGGAGTAAATAAGATCTACGGTGCCATCTGACAGGTGCTGCCAGGCTGGGCCGGGCCTGGGCTCCGCTCCTGGAAAGGGGCGATGACCTCGTGTCCACAGTGAGCGTCCCTCTCCTGCTCTCAAGACCCCTCGAGCCTTTACTCCCTCCTTGTATCCAAAGGGGCAGAGCGGACGCCAGGAGCGCAGTCAGGGGAAAGGTGGGGGAGCTCCCAGTGGCCCCCAGAACCGCGGGCGCTCACAGGATGGTGCAGGGCGGCCGGCTGTTGGTGATCTTTTCTAGGGGTTCTCCGTTGCTGGCTCTCCGGATGGCCTCAATGAGCTAGCAGACAGAGATGTGAACAGGTGATGCAGTCGGTGGGCAAGGGTGACCCGGGGTCCCCCTGGCCCTAGGAATACTCACATCTTTCTCATAAGGAAAGCCCCCATTCTCTAGCTTGGAGAACACCAGCTGTCCATTGATCTCGATCTCAAAGGCCCCTGGTATGAAAGAAATGAAGGAGTGCTTTGCCGGGGACAGAGGTGTGGGGGAGCTTATACCAAAGTCCATCAGCCCCGTTAGTGACTCATGTAGCTCAAGTCCTCCCCAACCTTGGTCCACTCAGGAATCTTTAGCATTCAAAAAAGCGTCCCCTCCCCTCCAACCCTGCACCGTTTCAAGCCGAACCGGTTTTTCTCCGTAGTCCTTGTCTGCGACCCCCTCACCTACGGCAGGGGCCTCGTGTATGCACACCGCTGGGCAAAGCAGCCAGTGTCACAGCTATAAAATACAGCAGGGCTGGCATTTAAAGGAGGCTGACTCAGCAGGTGTTCTGCGGGCCTCACCTGTACCCCCCAGGCGCGACTCAATCTCGATGCCCGGATACTGCTCCTTCACGGCACTGGCCAGCTCCAGGTAGGTCGCCTCGAAGCCGCAGGGCTCACTGGGGAGAAGAGATGCCGAGTGCGCTGGGGCTCCGGGGGAGGGGCCTCCGGTAGACCCACCTTCGACCCGCCCAGGGTGGGGGGCGGAGGGGCCCCTTCGAGCCGGAGCCGCTCACCAGTACTCCACCACGATGCGAACCCCACTGCCCGGTTCCACCTCCCCGGGAGAGGGCGCTGCGGACGTCGGCCCCGGTTCCCCGCTCATCGCTGCCGGCTCCGCTCCGGCCGCCGCTTCCGCGTGTGACGCGACGCGGTGGGCACGTGACGGGGCGTGGCTGGGGGCGGGGCCGCGCGGTGCGTCTGGGCGCCCCCTGCAGGCCGCGGTCGCTGTTGGGCCCTAACCCTGCACCGCCGCGGGAGAGCTTGCGTCCTGGGCGAGGCTGGGCAGACAGGGCCCAGACCTTCGCTGATGGGCTCGCCCCTCACAGCTTCATGGCTTTCCTTAATCGAATGAACTATCGTAAACTGCAAAGAGCGTTCCAGTTTACAAAAGGCAGAGAAAGCGGTGGGGCAAGCTGCTTGGGCTGGGGGCGGCTGGTGGTGACAGTCTCCGTTTTTCACTCACAGGCTGATGGCACTTTTCCAGTCTTGTGTGACTGCTTTTCCCTGCACTGGAGGCCCTTAGACTGTGGGGGGGAGGAGAGGGCTAACTCCTCAGGGTCGTCATTTGCATCCAGCTCCTGCACATCCGCTGTGCCTTGGCAGCTCCTCCCTAGAGAGCTGGGCATTAATCTCATTTTGCAATACTGGAAATAGAGGCTACTCAAGTCCTTAACTGTCTCCTGGCTTCCTGGATACCGCAGTAGTAGCCTACCTGGTCAGCCACGTGTGGTGCCCCTTTAACCCTTTACTTTATAAACAGTTCAATGATTTGCAGAGTTGTGCAAACACTGCCACAATCCAATTACAGAAGATTTCCATCAAACTGATAAGGTCCCGCCCACCTGTTTATATTCAGTTCTAGGCAACCACTGATTTGCTTCCTGTCTATAAATTTACCTTTTCTGGATGTTTCCTATAGATAGAATCATACAGTGTGGGTCTTTTGCTTCTGGCTTCTTTCGCTCAGTATCTTTTCTTTCTTTCTTTCTTTCTTTCTTTCTTTCTTTCTTTCTTTCTTTCTTTTTTTTTTTTTTTTGGCTCATCCGCTCATGTAGCATGTACAGTACTTTGTTCTTTTTTATTACTAAGTAGTATTCCAAAAAAAAAAAAGATTTATTTGAAAGGCAGAGGCAGAGTGATGGGGATGGGGGCTGATATTGACTTTCCATCTGCTAGTTCATTTCTTTCTAAATGCCTGCACTTGCCAGGGCTAGGTCCAAAGGAAGCCGGGAGCCAGGGACTCCATCCAGGTATCTCACACGGATGGTAGGAACCCTGGGGCCGTCCTCTGCTGCCTCCCAGGCACATTAGCAGGAAGCTGGATTGGAAGCGGAGGTGGGGCTCAGTCCCAGGTACTGTGATGTGGAATGTGCGTACCTCAAGCAGTGACTTAACCCGCTGTGCTGCAACACCTGTGCCAGCCAGATAGCATCTTGTTCATTCACCGACTGATGGACGTCGGGTTTTCAGTTTCTACTTTGGATAATGTCGCTATAAGCAGTCATGTGGGTGTCTCTATGAATGTGTGTTTTCCTTTCTCCTGAGTGGATTCCTAGGAATAAATTGTTGTGTTTCACTTTTTAAAAAATTGCTGGGGCCTGCCTTGTGACATAGCTGCAATGCTGGCATTCCATATTGGGGTGCTGGTTCAAGTCCTGTCTGCTCCACTTCCAATTCAGTTCCCTGTTAATATGCCTGGGAAGGTAGCAGAAAATGGTCCAAGTGCTTGGACCCCTGCCACCCATATGGGAAACCTGGATGCAGATCCTGGCTCTTGGCTTCAGACAAGGCTCAGTCTGGACTGTCACCGCCGTTTGGGGAGTGAACAGGCAGATGGAAGATCTCTTTCTCTCTGTTTCTCCCTCTCTCTCTCTCTTTAGAAAATTTGTTTATTTGTTTGAAAGGCAAAGTTACAGAGAGAGAAAGAGAGACAGACAGAGATCTTCTGTCTGCTGAATCACTCCTCCAATGGCTGCAGCCACAAGGGCTGGGCCAGGCCAAAGCCAGGAGCCAGGACCTTCACCCAGGTCTCCCATGTGGGTGGCAGGGGCCCAAACACTTGGGCCATTTTCTGCTGCTTTTCCCAGGCCATAGCAGGGAGCTGGATCGGAGGGGAGCAGTTGGGACAGGAACCAGTGCCCACGTGGGATGCCTGAGAAGCAGGTGGTGGCTGCTGTGCCTCAATGCGTCTCATAAGTCTTTTTTTTTTTTTTTTTTTTTTTTTTTTTTTTTTTTTTAAGATTTATCCACTTATTTGAAAGTCAGAGTTACAGAGAAGGAGAGGCAGAGAGAGGGGGGGGGGGGTCCCATCTGCTGGTTTACTCCCCAGATAGCCACAATGGCTGAGACTGGGCTAGGCTGGAGCCAGGAGATTCATCCAAGACTCCCACATGGATGCAAGGGCTCAAAGACTGGGGCCATCCTCCACTGCTTTCCCAGGCGCACCAGCAGGGAGCTGGATGGAAACAGGCCGGCGCCGCAGCTCACTAGGCTAATCCTCCTTCTTGTGGCACCGGCACACCAGGTTCTAGTCCCATTTGGGGTGCCGGATTCTGTCCCGGTTGCCCCTCTTCCAGGCCAGCTCTCTGCTGTGGCCCGGGAGTGCAGTGGAGGATGGCCCAAGTACTTGGGCCCTGCACCCCATGGGAGACCAGGAGAAGCACCTGGCTTCTGGCTTCAGATCAGTGCGGTGCGCCGGCCGCGGCAGCCATTGGAGGGTGAACCAACGGCAAAGGAAGACCTTTCTCTCTGTCTCTCTCTCTCACTGTCCACGCTGCCTGTCAAAAAAAAAAAAAAAAAAAAAAAAAAAAAAAAAAGGAAAATGGAGCAGCCAGGACTCCAACCCTATAGGATGCTGGCACTGCAGACAGCAGCTTAATGTGCTACACCACAGCGCCAGTCACAAAAATCTTTTTTGTTTTTTTTTTAAAGAAATTGCCAAGCTGTTTTTCCCAGTAGCTCTTCCATTTTCCATTGCCACTAGCCATAGAGTATGTAAAGATTTGTTTCTCCATATCCTCACCAACACCGTGTCTTTTGATCACCACCACCCAGGTGTTGCTTGTCTCCTTATTATTTTTAAAGATTTTTATTTATTTATTTGACAGGTAGAGTTACAGACAGTGAGAGAGAGAGACAGGGAGAAAGGAAAGGTCTTCATTCCATTGGTTCACTCCCCAAATGGCCGCTACGGCCGGAGCTACGCCAATCTGAAGCCAGGAGCCAGGTGCTTCTTCCTGGTCTCCCATGAGGGTGCAGTGGCCCAAGCACTTGGGCCATCCTCCACTGCCTTCCCGGGCCACAGCAGAGAGCTGGACTGGAAGAGGAGCAACCGGGACTAGAACCCGGAGCCCATATGGGATGCCAGTGCCAAAGGCAGAGGATTAACCAAGTGAGTCACGGCACCGGCCCCATTGTCTCCTTATTATTGATATATAAGTTCTTTTATTCCTGACACAAAATCCCTAGTGAGTTGTATGATTTGAGGGCATTTTCTTTCAGTTTCTGGCTAGCATTCTTTTTCCCTAATGGTGCCTTTTGAAGTACAAATATTCTAATTTTGATAAAGTGGAATTTATCATATTTTTGTGCTTTTGCTCTTGTATTTAGGTTTCTTGCCTAATTCAAGGTCACAAAGATTCCTCCCATGATTTTTTCTAGAAGTTTTAGCTTTTACATGTCGGTGTGTTATGTGTCCTAAGTTAATTTTTATGTGTCATGCAAGGTAAGGGTCTAAATTCATCTTTTGGCATCTGAGTACCCCATCTTTTGAAAACACCATTCTTTTTCTATCAGATCATCTCAGCACCTTTGTCAAAAGTCAACTAGCCAGAAATGTAAGAGTTTATATTTGGACTCTTGACGCTGTTCCCTTGATCTGTAACAATGATCCCTACCTTAGGATAGTTCAACTAATTTTTTGGCATCCTAATGGTTGCAAAGCAATAGGCATACAGTGGTGTTCGGTGGGTTTGGTGTGTTAGGTGTGTTAGGTGTGTTAGGTGGGTTAGGTGTGTTAGGTGTGTTAAATGCACTTACGATGGATTGATCTAAATGTAATTCCAGGGGCTGGCCTTGTTGCACAGTGAGTCAAACCACTGCTTGTAACACCAGCATCCCATATCAGATTGCTGGTTCAAATCCCAGCTACTCTGCTTCCAATCCAGCTACCTGCTAATGTGCCTGGGTCTCAAGTACTAGGGCCACTCTCACCCACGTGGGAGACCAGGATGGAGTTCCTGGCTTCTGGTTTCTACCTGGCCCAGACCTGATTGTTGTGGTCATTTGGGGAATGAACCAGTGGATGGAAGATCTCCATTTCTCAATATTTCTCTCTCTCACTCTGCCTTTTAAATTAAAAAGAACTTAATTTTTCTTAAATTTTTCTTTTCTTAAAAAGAAAAAGATGTAGGGGCTGGTACAACAGATTAGGCCACTGCTTGCGAGACCAATATCCCAGACAGCAGTGCCAGTTTGAGTCCCAGCTATTCCCATCCAGCTTCCTGCTAATGTGCCTGGGAAGGCAACAGAAGAGGACCTGAGTACTTGGTCCCTGCTACTCATGTGGAAGACCGGAAGACCGGGATGGAGTTCCGGCTCCTGGCTGTGGCCTGGCCCAGCCCTGGCTGCTGTGACCATTTGAGGAGTGAACCAGCAGACAGGTGATCTGTCTCTCCCTCTTTCTCTGTTGCTCTGCTTTTCAAATAAATACATAAATATTTTAAAAGATCAAATTCCACTGTAAAACAAGAAGCATTTATTAATTTATTCTATTATTATTCCTTTTTAAAAAAAAATTCAAATGCCATTTATACACAGTAAAAGTCACCCTCGGGGCTGGCACCATGGCATGGTGGGTTAAACTACTTCCTGCAATGCCGGTTGGAGTCCTGGCCACTCCATGGCCTGGGAAAGCATTAGAAGATGGCCCAAGTCCTTGGGCCCCTGCACCAGTGTGGGAGACCCAGAAGAAGCTCCTGGCTCCTGGCTTCAGACCTGCCCAGCTCCTCCAGCCATTTGGAGAGTAGAACAACAGATGGAAGGTCGCTCTCTGACTCTCCCTCTGCCTTTTTTTTTTTTTTTTTTTTTTTTTGACAGGCAGAGTGGATAGTGAGAGAGAGAGACAGAGAGAAAGGTCTTCCTTTTTGCCGTTGGTTCACCCTCCAATGGCTGCCACGGCTGGCACGCTGCGGCCGGTGCACTGTGCTGATCTGATGGCAGGAGCCAGGTGCTTCTCCTGGTCTCCCATGGGGTGCAGGGCCCAAGCACTTGGACCATCCTCCACTGCCTTTCCCGGGCCACAGCAGAGAGCTGGCCTGGAAGAGGAGCAACCGGGACAGAATCCGGCGCCCCAACCGGGACTAGAACCCGGTGTGCCGGCGCCGCTAGGCGGAGGATTAGCCTACTGAGCCACGGCGCCAGCCCCCTCTGCCTTTCAAAATCGACGTTTTGAGTGTTCCTCTCAGTGAGTCCTGCCACACCCAGTGCTGCACTGGTCACCATGACCAAGACCCAGTATGATCTGTTACTTCCCACGGGTCCCGGTGCTCCCTACTGCCAAGCCCTCTCCCCAGCCAGACATCTGCTTATAGTCCTTACAGTTCCAGCTCTGTCTGATGCCTCCTTAACACCCACAGTGATCTTTCCAAAATGCAAATGGGCCCACTCCTCTGTGCACACCGCCGTAGCCGCCACCACCACCACCACCACCACCACCACCACCACGGAAGCCCAGGACGACCCCAACTCCGCAGGGTCTGGCCTCAGCCCAGGACTCCTGCCAGTCTGGACGAACAGGCTAGATGGCTCTCTCTGCAGAACAGCTACCCCAGGGCTTGTCAATACCACACATTCCTGGGCCTCAGCGGAGACAGAGTCTGTAGCTGGGAAGGGCCCAGGGATCTGTGTTTTCCACAAGGAAAAAAAAAAAAAAACCCACTAATCTCTCCAAGGAGACGTGGAAGCAGGAGGTCCCGGGCCACTTTTCCCCACACCTTCCACACCTACCCAGGCACACCTGCATGGCCTCTTCTCTCCCTTCTCCTCCACCCCAGTTTCTGCCTCTGCAGAAGTCCCCTCCTGCCAAGGGCTCTGGCACTTATTCCTCAGTGTGGAAGGTGACCCTACTCCCCGCTCCCAGCCGCTTGTCCCTTCCCCTAGCTGCCCAGGCATACATCTAGTAGAGTTGTCACCTGTCATTTCTTTAAAAAAAAAAAAAAAAGACATTTATTTGAAAGCCAGTTTTATATATAAAGAGAAGGAGTGGCTTTCCATCCACTGGTTCACTCCCCAAATGGCTGCAATGGCTGTGGCTGGGTCAGGTCAAACCAGGAGCCTGGAACTCCATCCACGTCACCCGTGTAGATGGCAGGGACCCAAGCACATGGGGCATCTTCTGCTGCTTCTCCAGGCCCATCAACCGGGAGCTGGATTGGAAATGGAGCCCCTGGGACTTGAACCATTGCTCCTATGGGATGTTGGCATTGCAGGCTTCACCTGCTGAGCTGGTCCTATCTTATGTGTATGGTTCTTTGATAAGGGTGGTCTCCCTGAGTGGGCAGCATGAGGACAAGGGCGGGGCCTGTTTGTGCTGTTCCCCACAGCATCCCCAGCACCAAGCAGAGGGCTGACACCTGGGGCTCAACAGTTGAATTGGCTGCGGTGCCTTCCCGCACCAGGTGACCTTTGCCCCTCCCCCACCTCTTGGCTCCTCCAACCCCTCCCCTCCACTGGTTTTTCAAGGAAAACCAAAGTTGGGAGAAAGTTGAAGCCACAGCCACCCCTCCGTGCTCCCCCAGGGCAGGTCTCTTATCACCCCTAGGATTGTTTGTTTTTCCAACTGTCACCCTCATCAAGCTGGGAGGTGGCTGCCGCCTTTGATCTCTGCCTCTCGCCCCCCTCCTGCTACCCTTGTTTGCCGAGTGCCGAGGGAGAAGTCTAAAGCCCTGGCCCTCAGAGCAGTGCCTTGGGCGAGCCAGAATTCCTAGATGGTGGTGGCTGCTCCCACGGTGCAACCCTGCCTGGCCCCTTCGATTCAAAAGGCGGCAGCTGAGATGAGACCCTGGATTTTGCTCGGGAGGGAGAGCAGAGTCTGAGCGCCTCTGAGGAGCCAGGGCACAGCCTAGGTGGCCAGACCGTGGCCGGAGGTCAGAGGCCAGGATAGGCTGCTGGACACTCCCCTGGCTGCCTCCCTCCTTCTCAGGGTGCCCTTTGTTCCAGAGGGTTGGTTCAGAGCTGGGGACGGGCTCCCTGCTCGGCCTACGGGGGCAGATTGGGCCCAGATTCACCTTTCTCTGCCAGCCCCCAAACCTTCCCTCCCAAGTGGTCGGGACTCTTGATCTCGGCTTTCCAGGCTGCTCTGTTTGCCAGGTTTCCCTGCCTCTCCCCAGGCACCTGTCGCTGGGCTAGGAAAGGGCGAAAACAATCCCAGCCCAGCCCTCAGAGAGCCCAGGAGTCTCCGCCCCCTCCCTGTGCTTCCTTCTCCCAAGCGCCTCCCCCAGGCCCCGCCCCCACCTGCCCAAGATAATTTTAGTTTCCTTGGGCCTGGAATCTGGACACACAGGGCTACCTCCTTCTCCCCCGACTTCTACGGCCAAAGTCGGGACATCTTCCTGCCACCCGCAGGGAATCGGGAGTGAATTTGAAATCCAGGGGCCCGAGGCTGAGCCAGACTTTGCACGCAGTGTCCTGCCACCCCTGCGGGGGCTCCTCCAGGTAAAGGGACCACGATCGGGTCTCAGACGACCACTCGCTTCTACCCTCAGCCGCACCAGGGCCCAGGCTGTGCCCATCTTGTCCGAGCTGGCCAACTGCCCTCCTTGTCTGCTCGGTGATGTCAGGCCAGGAGCAGGGTGTGTGTGTTTGTGGGGGGGCGCTGGGTGGGGGGTGGGGACAGGTAGTTAAGGGCCTGGCATCTCTCTCCCCCAACCAGTGGCCCCAGCCAGGTGTACCAGTGCCCTGGGTACAGTTAAGGACCAAAGCAGGTGCTTCATCCAGAGGTGGGCTGCACGGGCAGGTCTGGGGTAATTCTAGAAGATTCGGTCCCCTGCTGTGCCACTCAGACCACCTCACACTTTCTCTTTTCCTTCGGTTTCCCATCCTTGCCCCATTTCTGGTTCCTGTCCTCTTCCTCCTCCTCTCTCCGCACGCCCCCTCCCCCATACATGCACAGACCTGTTTGTGGGGATAGGAGGTCTGGGATTTTTCTCCTCCAGCTTTCCCGCTGAAACCGGCCCCTCCCCATACACAGAGAAAGAGCTAGAATGGGGGGGGGTCTGAATCCCGAGGGAGCTGCCTTCACGCCCTTGCTCAGCCCGATTCTGCCCCATCTGGGTCCCCTCCCCACGTATCTATTCAGCCAGTCGGACTAGGGGTGCCCCCACCATGGAGGGCGGTGCAGGAGAGGGACTCTGGTCACTGGGGCTCCTTCTCCATGTTGCAGTCCCTGCTTGGGACACAGCGCACTGCCTTTGCCTGGGCAGGTGGGGGGCAGGTGGGGGGCAGGCAGGCCCATGGTGCCCTCGGGCTGTCCGGTTGGGTGCCGAGGGGTCTGGGCGAGGAGGGAAGGGCAGGTGGTCTTGTCTGATGAGTCTGGGGAGAGACCCAGCCTCGGAGCCCGGTCTCCCTGGTAGAGTGGGGACAGAGCATGCACCTGTCTGCCCGGCTGCACCCTGGGCCCCCAGGACGGCCCTGGCTGGGCCTGGCGGGGTTCTGCCCGCCTGTCTCCCGCTGACATCCTGCTCTGTGGGGAGGGACCTCCTTGAGTGCACAATAATGATTAACTCCACCCGGGAGACTCTAGCATTCTTCCCAAATTAAACTTTAAAAGAGTGCCCCCCCAGTAGGTGTTTTTCCCGAGTGAGGGAGTGGGCGGGGCCTCAGGGGCCCTGGGTCCTCCCCTCAACTGCAGGTCACCGGGGAGTCTCCCACCTCACCTGGTCTCTGGCCCTAGGAGCTCCCCCGAAGGTGAAGCTTCCCCCACCACATTCTGTAGCGGTGGGGGTGGGGCGGGGAGCACGGGCCCCCCCGGGGACCGCCCGCCACACCCCAGCCCCTCCCCCCGCCCTGGGAAGCTCGGACGGTGGCCTTGTTTTCTGTCCGCCCTAAACACCGGGCCCTGCCCCCTGCCCTTGGGGCCAGCCAGGTGGGGCAAGATTCAGGAAGTAAACAAGGAGGCGGCGAGGGTGGCAGGAGGGTGGTGCTGGCGCGGTTAGGGCAGGGAGGCAGCCCGGGAAGCGGTGGCCTGGAGCTGCCGGGTTGGGGAACCAGTTGGTCTGGGGGCTTTCTCCAGCGGCAGCTGGAGGGGGCAGCGCAGGCCTCCCAGCTGGCCTCTGCCTTCCCGCCCCTCCCCAGCCTCGGCCTCGGCCAGTCTGCCGGAGGCCCTGGACCCCTCCCACCTCAGTCCCCCGCCCCCAACACTGCTCTTGGGGATCCCTGCTGCTGCCCTCGGACTTCGCGGGGAGGCGCAGCCCGGCAGCCCCTCCCCCAGTCTTCCTGCAGCGAATTCCTGGGGTTTGTCCGAGGTTGGGGGGTGGGAGTGGGGCGCTGGTGTCTGGGGACGCTGGGTGGGGAGTGTGGCTCGCCCTTCCCGCCCCGCTCTCTCTGGGGTCCTTTGCTCTGTCCTCTCTGGTGTTGGGCCTTTCCATTCCTGCTGTCCTGAGGTCCCAAGGCTGGAGCCACCTCCTCTGAGCAGCCTTCCTGGGGTTTCCACGTGCAGACTGATGGGCTCCCTCTGTCCAGAGGGTGTGTTATGGGGACCCTCATCCCCCAGGCTGATGTGGACAAGTCCTCTGGACCAGGGACACCTAGCAACAGGACCAGGGCCAGACCCACGGTGTGGGGAGGGGGCAGCGGGGGCTGGGAGCCCAGCTTTCTTGGGCAGGGGCCCCCCAGCTGGGAAGTCAGCTCCATTCCAGATGACCTCGCAATCCAGGCCTGGCATTTCTTCTCCCCCTCCCGGGCCAGGTGGTGGCTTGGGGCTGAGGGTGGGCAGACTTCAGCTCCCACCTGGGCTGGAGGTGGGCCAGGGGTGGGGAGGAGAGGGTGACATCAGTCAGAGGCAGCTCCAGCCGGCATCCTCCTTCTCTTCCGTCCCGCCCCACCCTCCCCCGGTAGCACAGGGGAGAGGGGTGCAGCCTTGTTTGCGTTTCTCCTCAGCCAGGAAGTGCAGATGAGTCAAGTTGCATGGAGAGTCCCAGGCAGTGCCATCCTGCCCCGCCCTGGCTCACCTGCCCCCCAAATTCCCTTCTGCCCTCACTGAAGTGTCAGGCGCTCGCCCCACTCTGAGTGTGTGTGTGTGTACGCGTGTGTGTGTGTGCGCACACACACACCCGCGCGTGTTGGCCAATCCCAGGTGTCCTAGCGGCCTCACCGCACCGTCCAGGGTCTTCCCAGGTCTCAGCTCAGCCAAAGGGGTCTGCTTGGTTCCTGCAGAAGAGGGCAGCCCCGCCTCTGCCCGCGGTGGGCATCCTTGCCCTCTCTCACCTGGCCTTGCTTGCTTCCGCTCCAGGCGGTCTCTGGGGGTGCAAGACTCTGGCTTTGCCTGTGGGTGTCAGGTGCCCTCAGGCCACTGGGTGGAGAGGACAGGTGCAGAGGCCCCAGCACAGTGCTAGAGGGAGCCCATCAGTCTGCACGTGGAAACCCCGGGAAGGCTGCTCAGAGGAGGTGGCTCCAGCCTTGGGACCTCAGGACAGAGCCAGGTGGGGAAAGGGGCCTGGAGAAGGCATAGGGATTTGGGGGCTGCTGAGACCAGAGGCTGGGCCTCCTGCCCCCCCCACCCCCGCTCTGCCGAGCCTGTTCTGCCCTCCCCCCGCTCCTGTCCTGTGCATCACTCATCACTTGGGCAGGCGTTGCCACCACAGGCCCTGGCAGCCGGGTCTGGCAACAAAGGGCTGGAAAAACCCGGGGCAGAGCCCAGCGGAGTGAGTGCCCCCACGCTTACAGGTGCGGGAGGGGGTGGCGCTGTGCCCTGACACCAAGGGCCGAGCTGCGGACTGTCTGTGGGCCCTGGAGACTGTTGCTGCTGCCAGGCATATGGTGTGTGGGGGTCCCCCTTAGCTTGTCCCCGGCTTGACTTTGGGCCAGAGGAAGAGGCCTGGAACACCAGGTTCCGCCCCCTGCACCTGTCAGGGGGCGTGAGAATGCCTCCTTCTTGGCAACTCGGGGTCCTCTTGTAAAGTGGGGCTCACTCTGTCCGCCGAGGGCGCCAGAAAAACTCCAGTTGGAGGGCGAGCAGTGGGATGCGGTGTAGCCGCTAGGGCACCCCGACAGTCTCATGAGGCCAGGGCTCCGGTTCTCACGGTGGCAGAGCCCTGGCACCAGGGCACAGGAGCTGTTGCACTCAGTCCCCTCCCCTCCCCCAGCTGTCATGGAGCTGGATCTGTCTCCGCCTCAACTCAGCAGCTCTCCGGAAGACCTGTGCCCAGCGCCAGGTACCCCTCCTGGGACTCCCCCGCTGCCCGACGCCTCTCTGCCCGGGGAGGTGAAGAGGTCCCAGCCTCTGCCTATCCCGCCCAGCAGGTACGGTGGCGTGATGGGGCTGGGGGTTGGGGCGGGTCAGTACTAGGAAGTACGAAAGCTAGAGGTGAGCCCACCCCGCCCCCCTCTGCCCTCCCCACAGGAGACTCCGAGAGGAGGGGCTTCAGGCAAGCTCCCTGCCCTCCATCCCCAACCCCTTCCCGGAGCTCTGCAGTCCTCCCTCGCAGGCTCCCATCCTTGGGGGGTCCGCCAGCGCAAGGGGGCTGCTTCCTCGAGACACCAGCCACGTGAGTTGTCCCGGGAAGAGCAGGCAGGGAAATGGGGGTGCTGTGGGCCTGCTCGGTGGAAGGGGGCTCTTGGTCAGGGGTCCTTGAGGGTACAGCAGGTGGGGGAGGGGAATCACCCTCTGCCCCACCCCTCACGTCGTCTGTACTCCCTGGGGAGCAGGTGGTGAAGGTGTACAGTGAGGACGGGGCCTGCCGGTCGGTGGAGGTGGCGGCGGGTGCCACGGCCCGCCACGTGTGTGAGATGCTGGTGCATCGTGCCCATGCCCTGAATGACGAGAACTGGGGACTGGTGGAGTGTCACCCCCATCTAGCACTGGGTGAGCTGGGGTGCAGGGAGCGGTGAGGCGCACTTGGTACGCTGCGGGGAGGGGGGGCGCGGTTCTTCTCCAACCACTGCTTTCTGCCCGTGCCCCCAGAGCGGGGTCTGGAGGACCACGAGTCCGTGGTGGAAGTGCAGGCCGCCTGGCCCGTGGGCGGAGACAGCCGCTTCGTCTTCCGGAAGCACTTCGCCAAGTACGAACTCTTCAAGAGCTCCCCGGTGAGTGAGTGTACAGGGGCTGGTGGGGGGGGGGGGTCTTGGCCCCGGGGCACCCTGGCCCCCAGCCTCACTCCCTCCTGCCCTCAGCACTCGCTGTTCCCGGAGAAGATGGTCTCCAGCTGCGTGGATGCGCACGCAGGCGTCTCCCACGAAGACCTCATCCAGGTGGGGGCCCCGCCCTCCTCTGCCCCTGAGCCTGGCGCCTGGGAAGAGCCCAGGTGCAGCCCTGCGAGGCTGTGGACAAGCCGCCTCCCCTGCCCCAGCCTCAGGGCCGCCCTCTCTGGGATGGGGCATCAGACCCTGGGAGGGCGGCCTCTCACCCCCTCCCACTCTCCTGTGCCCGCAGAACTTCTTGAACGCCGGCAGCTTCCCCGAGATCCAGGGCTTCCTGCAGCTGCGGGGGTCGGGCCGCAAGCTCTGGAAACGCTTCTTCTGCTTCCTGCGCCGGTCTGGCCTCTACTACTCCACCAAGGGCACCTCCAAGGTGAGGTCCGGGGGACGCAATCCCACGCCCTGCTGCCCCCTTCCCTGTTGGCACTCCTGTACCCTGAGACCCTCAGCCGCTCACCGGCCTCCTCCAGGCTGGCTGCCTGTTGTTCACCAGCCCCCTGCCCAGCTCGCCCCCTCCCCGGGAGGTAGCAGTAGAAAAGGCAGGTGACTTGAGTTTAGGGAAAGCGCTGTTTCTGTTTGCTGTGTGACCTTGGGTTCTTCCCTGCCCCTCTCTGGTCCTGAAATCGCCCCCACCTGGCTTAGGGGGCCGTGACAGGGAGATGGGGGTCTACCTGAACCAAATCCTGCTTACCTTGCTGAGCAGGATCCCAGGCACCTACAGTACGTGGCTGACGTGAACGAGTCCAACGTGTACGTGGTGACCCAGGGCCGCAAGCTCTACGGGATGCCCACAGACTTCGGCTTCTGTATCAAGGTGAAGACTCTGCCCTCCGAGGATGGGGGGACAGGAGGTACTCAGGCCCCAGGATTCCTGCCTGGGGCCCCGAGCTCCATCTCAGACACCCCCTCTTCACCCTGCCCTGCTGGAGACTCCTTGTGCTGGGGCCTGCTCTGTGGAGAGGCAGGGACGGACATTGTCCTGAAGGCAGGCGAGGGACCAGTGAGCTCCTCTTTCCGCAGCCCAACAAGCTTCGCAATGGCCACAAGGGGCTCCGAATCTTCTGCAGTGAGGATGAGCAGAGCCGCACCTGCTGGCTGGCCGCCTTCCGCCTCTTCAAGGTGAGGCTATGGAGCGCGGGGGGGTCCCGAGCACGAGGCGTCCTGGCCCCCCCAGCACATCCCTGCTGTCTGACAAGCCCCTGGCTTCAGGCAGCTCCTGTCCAAGGCCAGAAAGAGCCCTCCCCTTGGGGTGTCCTGAGCCCCAAGACCTCCTGACTCAGGCTCGCCCTCTCTCCGTCTCTCTCTCCCCGCCCCCACCCTCAGTATGGGGTGCAGCTATATAAGAATTACCAGCAGGCACAGTCTCGCCACCTGCGCCCGCCCTATCTGGGTTCCCCACCCTTGGTGAGTGTGCCTGGGGCACTGGGAGGGCGGACCCCCAGGCCTAGCCGGGCACTGTCTGACTCCTCCCCTTCCCGCCTCCAGAGGAGCGTGTCAGATAATACCCTGGTGGCCATGGACTTCTCTGGCCACGCCGGACGTGTCATCGAGAACCCTCGGGAAGCTCTGAGTGCCGCCCTGGAGGAGGCCCAGGCCTGGCGGGTGAGGGCCCTGCCCCCATCTGCGTACCTACAGGGGCCCTGCCTTCCATATGGGCTTCTGCAGAGTGGGAGGGGGGAGGCCCTACCCCCCACTCCTGACCCCCATGTCCCCCACTTCCACAGAAGAAGACCAATCACCGGCTCAGCCTGCCCACGCCGTGCTCCGGCACCAGCCTCAGTGCAGGTGGGGGATGGTGCGGGGTGCCCGGGGCTGGGGGCCGCTGCAGGCTGTCTGTGCCCTCCCCAGAGTGACTTCCCCTTTGCCTTCCTCCCTGCCCTCCGCCAGCCATCCACCGCACTCAGCCCTGGTTCCATGGGCGCATTTCCCGTGAGGAGAGCCAGCAGCTCATTGGGCAGCAGGGCCTGGTGGACGGGTAAGCGTGGGGCTGGGCGGGCAGCAGGTGCAGGACTGAGAGAGAGGCTGGGTCAAGGGCGCAGCCGGGTGTCCTGGGTAACTCTGCCCCCTCTTCCGGCAGCCTGTTCCTGGTCCGCGAGAGCCAGAGGAACCCTCAGGGCTTTGTCCTCTCCTTGTGCCACCTGCAGAAAGTCAAGCACTATCTCATCCTGCCGGTGAGTGGCCCCCGCCTTCCCCGAGATGCCCCGGTGCCTGCCAGGGAGACAGGGGAATCCTGGCACCTGGGCTCCTCCTCTGCCTCCCTTGGGGGGCCTCCCCGAGCCCCCGGCGTGCCTCCTTTTCCCCTGGACAAGAAATGGGGACCCGAGCCCTGGCCTAGGAGGGGCCTCCTCCAGCCCAGTGCCCTCCCTGAGCCCGTGCCCCCTGCCCCAGAGCGAGGAGGAGGGCTGCCTCTACTACAGCATGGACGATGGCCACACGCGCTTCACTGACCTGCTGCAGCTCGTGGAGTTCCACCAGCTGAACCGGGGCATCCTCCCGTGCCTGCTGCGCCACTGCTGCACCCGCGTGGCCCTCTGACCGCCGTGTGGACCCGGCATCAGTGCTCGGAGGCTCCCCGACTCCAGTGAGCTACTCTGCGCCGGTGCCTCCCCAGGCAGGGAATCCCCCCCCCCCCCCGCCAGGCCACCGTCAACCTTTCTTCCCGAGGGGAGGCACTTGGTGGCGGCCCTCACAGAAGCCCTGGGGCACTGGTCTGGGCAGGGCCTTGTGGGGGAACGGGGCAGGCCAGGTGGTCGTTTGCCCCACACCTTGTACAGACTGAGAGGCCAGTTGATCTGCTCTGTTTTATACTAGTGACAATAAAGATTATTTTTTGATACACCTGTGAGTTCTGTCTGGCAAGCCCTGGCGTTCCGAAGGCGGAGCCCTTGCTGAACGCATCAGGTGAATGGCGGCCACATCCTGGCCAGTGTGGGTGTTTCTCGAAGGCAGGCAGGGGAGGCCTTGGTCATTTGAAAGTCTGTAATGCCCAGCATGTACTGGATGCCTAACAATTGCTAGTTGTTGTTGTTGCTTAAGATTTATTTATTTATTTGAAAAGCAGAGCTACAAAGAGAGGGAGGCATAGAAAGAGGTCTTCTAAACTTTGGTTCATTTCCCACATGGACACAACAGCCAGGGCTGGGCCAAGTGGAAATCAGGAACCAGGAATACCATCCGGGTCTCCCACATGGGTGGCAGGCACCCAAGCACTTGGGCCGTCTTCCCCCGTCTTCGCAGGCACATCAGCAGGGAGCTGGATCGGAAGTGGAGCAGCTGGGCCCCAACTGGTGCTTCGGTCTGGGACGC
The DNA here is from genome assembly GCF_964237555.1 of Oryctolagus cuniculus. Lineage (NCBI taxonomy): Eukaryota > Metazoa > Chordata > Mammalia > Lagomorpha > Leporidae > Oryctolagus > Oryctolagus cuniculus. The sequence continues at coordinate 22,653,707 of NC_091448.1, read as the reverse complement.
CGGTGTGGCAAGCAGCAGCTTCACTGGCTGCTCCACAATACCGGCTCCAGTAATTGCTAGCGAATGAATGCAGGGGCAACAAGGGACAGTCACCCAGGCAAGATCTGACAGGGCCTAAACCTGCAGAAGAAAGGCTGGAGACCGAGCTGAGCCCGATGCACCTTTGTCCTGGACCAGCTGATGGGAGCGCGACATTGTGTATCCCCCACCGTGACCAAGACCCCCAGCAGCTCCCATTACCTCCACAAGTCCTGTGCCACCTACTGCATACCCCTCGGCCCCTCCCCAACCGCAGCTCTGCCTTTGTCCTTACAGTCCCAGCCCCTCCAGAAAGCTGTGGAAGCACTTGGCTCTCGGAGTCTGGCTTCCCTCTCCAATGCCTCCTTCAACATCAGGGGGGTTTTCCAAAATCTGAATCTGCCCACTCTTCTGCGCTGCCCTAGAGCCCAGAACCAGCCTGCCGGGGCCAGCTCTGCCCACTGCTCAGCCAGTTTCTACGTTTGTCTCGGACTTAGGCTGAGTGCTCATGCAGTGAGACCTTTAGAATAAGGGCATCAGACGGCAGTGCCTGAACCTTCTATTTCAGCCGCAGGCAAACCCCCCTTCCAGACGTGTGAGCCCCAACTCAGACAAAAAATCAAAGCTTGGGGCTGGCGCTGTGGCACAGCAGGAAAAGCAGCTGCCTGCAGTGCCGGCATCCCATATGGGTGCTGGTTCAAATCCCGGCTGCTCTACTTCCGGTACAGCTCCTTGCTAATGTGCCTGAGAAAAGCAGCAGGAGATGGCCCAACTCCTTGGGCCCCTGCACTCATGTGGGAGACCTGGAAGAAGCTCCTGGCCTCAGACTGGCCCAGCGCTGGCCTTGTGGCCATTTGGGAATTTGGGAAGTGAACCAGCATATGGAAGATCTCTCTCTCTCTGCCTCTTCCTTTCCCTCTCTGTAACTCTGCCTTTCAAATAAATAAATAAATCTTAAAAAAAATCAGAGTTGAATCTGACCCCATGGATCCTACTCCTAGTTTACCCGAAGTATAAGGAACAGAGGGACATGAGGAATGACACGTGGGGGTGCAATGACCAAAAGCTAGAGTTGGCAGCCACGGGAGAACCCAGTGTCTTCTTCAACAATGATAAAATTACAAGAAAAGATGGGGAATCTCTAGATTTCAAGAAATTTATGCATATGTCAACTGGATATGATGCAGTGACCTTATTTGATTCAAATCCAAACTAACTGTAAAATACATTTTTGAGCAATGGAGGGTATTTGAAGGCTGAGGGGTATTTGATGCTATTAAAGGTATGATTAACTTTCTGAGATGTGGTCATGGTGTTATGGTTATGGTGTTGGAAGTCTTTAAGCAATTCATTCTGAAGTATTTATAAGGCAAAACGACACACGATACCTCAGCTTTGTTTTAGAAATAATCCAGTGGTTGGGACTGGCATTGTGGTGCCTGTGACACGGGCATCCCATATGAGCACTGGTTCAAGTCCTGGCTGCTCCACTTCCACTCCAGCTCCCTGCTAATGCACCTCGGAAAGCAGTGGAAGACGGCCCAAGTTGGGCCCCTGATATCCATGTGGGAGACTCAGGTGAAGATTCAGCCTCCTGGCTTTGACCTGGCCCAGCCCCAGCCATTGTGGCCATTTAGAAAGTGAACTGGGAGATGGAAGATCTCTCTGTGTCTTCCCCTCTCTCTGTCACTCTGCCTTTCAAATAAATAAATCTTTAAAATAATAATAATAATCCAATGGTGAAGAGAGAGGGTGTGATGTGGCTGTGGGTTGGCCGTGAGTTGACGCTGGCTGAAGTTAAGTGATAGGTACACAAGGATTTGATCATTCTCCCCCTGCTAATTTTGTACATCCTATTGTAGTTTCTTTTCCTTTTTCTTTCGTTTATTTATTTATTTATGTTTTAAGATTTATTTATTTGAAAGGCAAAAGTTGCAGAGAGAGAGGTTTCTATCCACTGGTTCACTCCCTAAATGGCTGCAACGACCAGGGCTAGGCCAATCGAAAGCCAGGAGCTTCTTCCAGGTCTCCTACATGGGTGCAGGGGTCCAAGCACTTGGGCCACCTTCCTCTGCTTTCCCAGGCACATTAGCAGGGAGTTGGATTGGAAGTGGAGCAACCAGGACTTGAAGTGGCACCCATATGGGATGCCGGCACTACAGGTGGCGGCTTTACCCGTGATGCTACAGCACCAGCCCCATCTTTTTCTTTTCTTAAATGGAGAAACTCCGCGCAGATCTTCGAGACTGGTTGGGTGCAAGGTGGAGGGAGTCCGTTGTGGAGGTGAGAAGGGCTCCTCCATGGCCCCGGCGGCTGGCTGAAAGCTTGGCTCCCGCACTAGCAGGACGGTGGGAGGGCCAGGATTTCAGCCCAGGTCTGCTTCCCCCACCTGGTGGACTTCCAGGTGGCACTTTGAATCTACAGCTGGCACAACAGTGGCCTGTAGGGGCGTCCGCCCCTTCTCTGCAGTGGGAGGGCTCTGGAAAAGGCCCGGCCACTGCCACAAGCCCCTGGGCCACTCAGTAGCCACTCGTGACCAAGGCACCTGCATGGTTGGCCAATCCGAGCCTGGGGGGCTTGGAGCCAGGTCTGGGAGACGGAGGGGTGCCGAGACGCCTGATCCGCACTCCGGTGGAACTTAGCTGTGGCACGGGGGCGGGCCGGGTGGCAGATCTGTAGCAGGACTCAACAAGCATGTCTGCCGCCTGCTTGTGTCCCCAGGGGCCTGTCCTGCTGTTGCTGCTCCTCCGGCGTCCAAGTGGCTGGTGCCAGCTGTGTGGCTGGCCACAGATGTCCAGGCCCCTGCTGAGGTGTGGGTGCTGGGGCCAGGGCACAGGGGTCAGGAGAGACACATTTCAAGCATGTCCAGAGGGTTAGGCTGCCCCCCAAAATGTCCCCTCACAGCCCCAGGCACTGGGCAGGGGACAAAGCCCTTCTATATCAGTCAACTACTGGGGAGCCATTTTATTAACGGAAAAATGAAGCTCCAAAAGCAAGTGACCCCTTGGGTGGGGAGTTTGGGGCTGGGTGGCCAGGGGGAGGGGGGAGATGCAGCCCTCTCTCCCGTGCCCTTTGTCCCCTGCCCTCCCTTCTCGGTGCTGGCTGGCCACTGTGAGGGAGCCTGGCCCCTGGGAGCGCTCAGTGGTGGGTGCACTTGGCCCTGAGCTGGAGGCCGGCGATTGGCGGCTGCTCATCCTTGGTGAGCAGCTGGGATTTCTGGTTTCCCGGAGGAGTGTCAGGGACAGGGGCCCCTCGGGGCCAGCTCCTGGGTGGACCTTGGGCAGGATTCTCCGGCTTGAGGATGCAAAAAGGGTGCCGATCTACCTCCAAAGAGATGGCAGTATGACTTCCAGCACGGAGGCTCGTGGTTCTGAGAAAGGGCTTCTCTGGTGAACAAGGCAGTGCCGGGCCCCCGGGTATCATCTTTTCAATGTTAATTTATTGGGTTCTTTTTTTTTTTTTTTTTTGACAGGCAGAGTGGACAGTGGGAGAGAGAGACAGAGAGAAAGGTCTTCCTTTGCTGTTGGTTCACCCTCCAATGGCTGCTGCGGCTGGCGTGCTGCGGCCAGTGCACCATGCTGATCCAAAGGCAGGAGCCAGGTGCTTTTCCTGGTCTCCCATGGGGTGCAGGGCCCAGGCACTTGGGCCATCCTCCACTGCACTCCCTGGCCACAGCAGAGAGCTGGCCTGGAAAGAAGGGCAACCAGGACAGAATCTGGCACCCCGACCGGGACTAGAACCCGGTGTGCCGGCGCCGCTAGGTGGAGGATTAGCCTAGTGAGCCGCGGCGCCAGCTATTGGGTTCTATTGTAAAAAAAAAAAAAAATCACACATGCTTATTAAAGAACATTTCAGAAATCAGAAAAAGGCTTAAAAAAAAAAAAGGACATTTCCCATAATCCTTCCACACTGAGGAGGATCCAGGCAGAGAGAGAGGGGGATATGGGCTTGTGCCCAGGGAGCTGGCCTTACGTGGCCAGCAGGGCCTCCAATGCTGGCATGGCCGGGGGAGCCTGGCCAGGACACACTGTGGCTCTTGACAGCAAGGCGGGCCTGTAGCATTTGTGTCCTGTGGAGGGCGCGGCCACAGGCTGGCCTCCCTGCCTGCTCCAGTGTGAAAGCCTGGGGCTGTGATTCAACTTTCCACACTCTGAAATCAGGGTGGCATGAGCCTGGGCCCCCCTCCCTGGTGGAACAGCCAGACAAGGTGCTGGCCAGTGCGCGCTCTCTGCTCCCCAGACGTGCGGCAACCAGTTCACCAAGGGAAGGCTTCCTGAGGGTGCAATCCGAGGCCAGCACCCCCGCGGGGTTCCTTCCTCATGGCCCAGTGCCAAGCACCCTGAGGAGGGGTGGAGGAAGAAGGTCCGGACACAGGCAGGGGAGCCAAGGCCAGCCGGAAGGGCCCTGCCTTCCAAGTCATGCAGCCACGCAGTTTTCTTTCTCTTTTCTTTTCTTTCTCTCTCTCTCTTTCTTCCTCTCTTTTTCTTTCTTCCTTCTTTCTTTCTTCCTCTCTCTCTCTCTCTCTCTCTCTCTCTCTCTCTCTCTCTGAAAGGGTTTATTGGTGGGGAAACCCAACAGACTGGAGGGAAGGGGCAAAGAAGGAAAAGAAGGAGAAGGAGAGCTAAGAGAGAGAACGAGAGAGAGGGCAAGAGAGGGAGAGACCAAGAGACAGAGACATCGAGAGAGCCACGTGTTCAGGAACAGGCCCTCTTAAACCTGTGCTGGGGGCAGACAGGGAAGTAGGAGCAGGGAATCCCATTAGGGTGGGGGTGGAGCTGACATCGGTGGTTGGGCCATGGGGTCACCTGGCTTCCCGCCATCGCAGCCGGGGCTAGAGCCTAGGATGGTGTCCAGGGTGTAGATCGCACTATAGATAAGACTGCACCATTTTACTAACACCCCCCCTTTATTTTTTTTAATAAAGCGAGAGTTGTATGGGACTACATTAGCCCAAAAAGTCCAGCAGGGGTAGACGGACGATGCTCTGTCTTTAGAGCTACTTTCTGCTGACATGGGGCGATGTCAAGCCGCTGTCTCCTGGGTGGCGAGCCCAGCATATCCCTGTAGCAGCATTTGGTTGACCGCCTGGCTGGTGAAGGTCTTGGTTCATTCCATTATCACCTCCTGTAAACACACAGAATTTGGAAGGCTGGTGTGTGGATGGAGATCACGGAGCGTTCGGTGGTGTGGAAGGAGTTCTGGGTTGTGTTTGTGACTGGCAGAAATCCAGGACCCCAGAGCAGCTCAGAGATCCCCGAAGGGAGAGCCTGGATCCGAGTTACGGCACCAATGTGAGGCGGCCACAAAACACACCAAACACGGGAGTAAGGGGAAGGGTTTATTGGTAGGGAAACCCGACAGAATGGAGGGAAAGGGCAAAGAAGGAAAAGAGGGAGGAGAGGGTAAGAGAGAGATCAAGAGAGATTTTTTTTTTTTTTTTGACAGGCAGAGTGGACAGTGAGAGAGAGAGAGAGACAGAGAGAAAGGTCTTCCTTTGCTGTTGGTTCACCCTCCAATGGCTGCTGTGGCAGGCGCACTGCGCTGATCCGAAGCCAGGAGCCAGGTGCTTCTCCTGGTCTCCCATGCAGGTGCAGGGCCCAAGCACTTGGGCCATCCTCCACTGCACTCCCGGGCCACAGCAGAGAGCTGGCCTGGAAGAGGGGCAACCGGGACAGAATCTGGCACCCCGACCGGGACTAGAACCCGGTGTGCCGGCGCCGCAGGCAGAGGATTAGCCTACTGAGCTGCGGCGCCAGCCAAGAGAGATTTTTTTTTAAAGATTTATTTATTTATTTGAAGGCAGAGTCGCAGAGAGGCAGAGGCAGCGGCGGGTGTGTGTGTGTGTGTGTGTGTGTGTGTGTGTGTGTGTGTGTCTTCCATCCACTGCTTCACTCCCCAGATGGCCACGATGGCTGGAGCTGCGCCGATCCAAAGCCAGGAGCCAGGAGCTTCTTCCAGGTCTCCCACGTGGGTGCAGGGGCCCAAGGACTTGGGCCATCTTCTACTGCTTTCTCAGGCCACAGCAGAGAGCTGGGTCAGAAGTGGTGCAGCCGGGACTTGAACCAGCACCCACATGTGATGCCGGCACTGCAGACAGCATCTTTACCTGCTATATCACAGCACTAGTCCCCCAAGCAGTCTTCTAAGTCCTCCCGGAGCCCTGTGTCAGCCCCTGGTGCAGGTTGTGGGAAGAACTGCTTCGGGGGGGTGGGGGGCACAGCCTTTTGGTGTATCCAGAGAGCAGACGGAAAAGGCGGCCCAGAGCCGAGAGGCAGGCGTCTGCACAAACCGCTTTCCTGTCCGGTGCTGTTGGCGGAACCTCAGCTTTGGGGTTGGGGAGGGGTGTGCAGTGGCAACCTGGGACAAGGACTGGGGGCTTCCAGCTGAGGCAGGGAGCTGGCGAGGAGGGAAAGGGGGGCTGGATCTTAGGCGAGCTGAGTGCTGCCAGCAGGGAAGCAGGTGCCCCAGAAGCTCCCCGGGCAGGCAGCGGCGCTGGGAAGTGCGGGCACCGTCCGGGCTGAGTAGGGCTATGCTCCTCCTGAGCCTAGTGGAGTCTGGGCCGAGCTACGATGGCCTCTCGTGCCCCCTTGCAGAGCTGCCATCCACCACAAAGAGGGGCACTATGGCGGTGTTTTTTCTCCAGGGCCCTGGGCGAAGCAGTTTGGCTGAAAGGCAGAGAAATAACCGTCTCCCAGCCACTGGTTCATTCCCCAAATGCCTCCAACAGCCAGGACTGGGCCAGGCTGAAGCCAGGAGCCCAGAGCGCAGGCCACCTGCTGCCTCCCAGGGGTGCCTTAGCAGGAAGCTGGAATGTGGAGTGGGCCAGGTCCTCAAACCCAGGCACTTAGATGTGGGCATGGGCGTCCCACGCATCAGCCAAACTGCTGAGACTCACGCTGGCCCCTGAAGCTGCGTTTTTGTGGCCCGGTTTGCTCTTAAACTTGGATCAGTCTCTCTTGGGGTGCTTTGGAGAAGGCTGTGGGAGATGAGGGGATAAAGCCACCCCTTTAGGGCACCACTGAATGCCAATAAGATCTTGTATGGGGGCAGGGACCCTGTAACCTTGGGACCTAAGGGGAAGCGTAACCGGCTCCTGCACCCCCCATACCTGCGGCCCAAGGGCAAGTTCACTGGCATTTACCTGCCAATTCCTGTGCCCTGAGTCAGATCCTCCAGGACACGTGGAAGCAGGCGTTCCCGCTGGGAGCCACAACAATCTTCCAAAGGAGTCCAGCGACCTCCTCTCTCTCCCAGCCTGGGCCCTCCATCAGTCCCCATACAGGCTCCCCACCTTGAGCTCCCCCTTCCCAGCAAGCCACCTTGCCCCAAGGTCTTGGAGCTTGGCTTTTGGGCAAAGCTGGAGTAGGAGTGATGAGGAAGCCCCGGGAACCCATCCCCAAGGCCGGCCGTTCTGGACACGTGCGCATGCCCCTCCTCAGCCCAGGCAGCATGGAGGTGCCACCGGCGGCGCAAGACTCCACAGGGCCACCTGTCTGCCTCGCCAGGGGGCGCGCCTCGGCTCAGCAGGGTCTCCGGCGGCGAGCCCATCACCACGGGGGTCAGCCTGGTCTTCAGTAGGGGTCGGTGTTGCGATCTGTGGGCAAGGCCTTCAAGCCTCGCGTGGCATCCAGGCGCGACGGCCAGGCGGGGCCCGCGTGTGGTCGTAGTCAGGGGGCTCCAGCTCCCTGTGTCACCGAGCCCCGGACGTGGACGGCACCGGGCCGGCTCAGCCGCGCGGCTGCAGCGACACCCAGCGGCCGTCGTGGGAAGTGCGGGAGCCTCACGCGGTTCCCACTCGTGGTTCCGGGAGGGCACCCCGGGAGAGCGGGCGCGTGCAAGCAGGCTGCCCGTGGGGCACTTCCTTCCCTCCCCCGTTTCCTCCCCGGCCGTCGCCCGAGCGCCGGGAGATCCTGCCCGGCTGCAGTGCCCGGAAGGGCGGGGCGGGGCGCAGCGGCGGCGCTGGGCTGTGACCCTGGCAGTTTCACTTCTGGATGCCGCTCGGGCTGTGATGGGAGGGCCCCCCCGGGGGGGGGGGGGCTGCAGGGGACACGCGGGCTCGGGACCCCGACTGAGGGATAGCTTTTAACTCGCGGGTGTCACGCGACCCACGCCTTCCTCCGTTTTCCACCCCCACCCGCCGTGGTTCCACTCCGCTGTCCCCGGAGCTACCGCCGCCGCCGCCGCCAGCGCCCCCGCGGGGGCTGCCGACCCCCGGAGAGGCCCCGAGCGGCGTGGGCGGCAGGAGGAGCGAGCTGTGAAGCCGCAGGCGGGGGTTAGGCTGCGGGCTGCGCAGAGCCGAGCTGTTTCTCAGAAGTGCAGCCGCCCCTCCCCTCACACCCGCTCCGCTCCCACCTCGCCGCCCGCACCCTTCCCCCGGGGCGGCCGCGCGCTTTCCTCTCGGCGTCCCAGGCTGGGAATCCGGGCGGGGTCTGGATCCGCGCAGGACTAACCGGAGGGCGCGAGGAGAGGCGGGGGTTCGGATCCAGCCGCGGGGCCGCTATTCAGAGTGTCCCCCACCCCGGTTCCACAGATGAGGGGGTAGGAGCTGTCGCCTCTCCTTCGCCCCTCGCCGGCGCCGGGATTGGATTTCATATAACAGTGAAGAAAGTGACCTCTGGGGAACCGCCGGCGGTCACTCGCTCTCTGCAGCCCGGTGGCCAGGAGAAGCGAGAGGGAAGGGGTTGGATCTGCTCCATCCCTGGTCTTGTTTCTGGAGTTTGGGGGCCCATCTGGAGGCCGCCCAGCAGCGGGCTGAGGCCAGGCTTAGAGGCCCAGCCGTTAGGAGCTGTGGGCTCCCTGACTGCAGAGCGGCAAGGCTGGGACTGGAACCCAGGGCTCCCATTCTGGCGGGAGTCTGACCCAAGCTGGCCACGCTGAGACTTCAGAGCTTGGGGTCACAGGACCCTCCTGCTGTCCCCCCGCGCGCACACACACACACACACACAGCTCCCCAGGGGTGAGAGGGAGGGTGGTACTGAGAATGTCACTGGAGGGGGGGGGGAGTGGGATGTCAACTGGGCTGGTGGCAGGACGAGCCTGGGGGAGGAGGTGGCCTCTGCCCCATTCCCATCCACCAGCCGCCCCCAGGACTGTGGTTTATTTGACGAGGCAGATCTTCTGGGCCAGGGGGCCCTGGGGGCTGCCGGGTAGGTGAGGTGATGGGAAGAGGCTGTTCTGGGGCTTCCTGCCTGCTCACTCCTGGGGAAGGCAGGGGTGGGGTGAGGTGGGGTGGGGTGGGGTGGGGTGGGGTGGGGTGGCAGGCCTCTCACCCACAAGCCCTGTAACCTCCATTCTTTCCCCTGCATGGTCTTTCCTTGGCTGTGTGCATGCTATTCTGGGGGCAGGTCTGTTATTTGGGGGGGAGGGAGGCAGCTGCCTACTTCACAGGTCAAGACAGAGTTAAAAACAAAACCGCGGCAAACTCAACACCCCGTGTCCTTCGGGGACTTTCCATGACACCTTCCTTCCCCCTCTCCCCCATGGCCAGGGAGTACCTCCCCAGAGGGCCTCCCCACCCCAGGTGCAGTGGCTTTTGGCTTTTATGCAAACAACCGTCTGACCGGGAATGTGCCACAGCCAGTGTGCCTCTCCACTTGCCCCTCCACAGCCCTTCAGGCCAGCGCGCCTGGCCTTCCCTGGGTGCTCACCTCCACTCTTCATCTAGGGATGGAAGTGAGGGAAGGGAGCCAGGTCGTTCCCCACCCTGCCTGCTGGGTGATGGGGTCGGGGAGGAGTGGAGGTGCAGCCGTGGCCTCCCCTATCAGGCCTACCACCCTCTAAAGCATCAGACTGTTCCCAAGAACCGGGAAAGGGAGCCACCCTCTGGCAGGAAGGAAGCCCATCAGGCCTGATGGGAGTCTCCAGGGCTCAGCTCACCGCCATCAGGGTCTCCCCGCCTCCCGTTTCTTTCTGGGCTGCTGCTGCTTTGAGGAGGGAGTGGAAGGGGGAAGGCAGTGCACCACTTTCTCCAAGGCTGAAAGCCAGCGCCTGGAGGCTGTGTGGGAATGTATTTGATGTTCAGCGATAAAGGCAGGCTGCTCTGCCCTTCCTCTTTCCCGTCCTTAGGGTAGAGGGGCTGCAAAGCCTGCTGGAGTTCCTGGAAGCAGCCTGGTGGTGCAGTCGGGAGTGGGGCCGTGCTGCGCACACAAGCCAGGGGAAGCTGCCGCCAACCCAGTGCTTGGCTCATCCCAAGCTTCAGAAACACTTCCTCTTGCACCGAAGAGAGACAATGGAGCGTGCTCTAGACGAGGCCGAGCAGAAGACCAGACCATCCCTCAGAGCCTTCTCAAACACTGAGCGAGAACGTAGGGTAACAGCACTGGGAGAGAGCTGCCCCATCCAATGCTGTTTCCTGCCAACATCATAGGTTTAGGCCTCCAAGTAGCTAAAGACTATATTTAGATGTGGCTAAGTTCAGTGACTGACTGCACCCTGAGTTTCCCAAAGTGGATGTTGAGATCTCAGATGAAAATGTCAGGGTGAATTTCTGTTGGGGGGTGGGAGGGCAGAGCAGTGACTAAGGGTAAGGGGACGTTGTGTGCTGTGTGTTGATCCTGCTGAGTCCAGGTCTTCAGCCTCCTTGGTCCCCTTAGCAAATCAGAGCCTTACTGCGGGTGCCCAGAGGCCGCAGCAGAACACCAGCAGCAGGCTCAGGAAGATGTCCAGCGAGCTACTTCACTGTGGGGATCATTCCACTTATCTTGGAACCTGGGCTTTAAGAACAGCCAGAAGGGCTAAATTAAGGAAATATTCCTGGGGGCAGAATTAAAAACCCTCCCATTCTCTGACTACAAATGACAGGCACACAAGGACTATCACACAAAAGGATTTATTTTCCAGTGTAAAAACCAAACACGATCAAGGAATCTCGAAAATGCAGGGGTGTTTCCGATGCAAAGATGCACTCAGTGGATCTGGCGAGGTTAGCGGTCAGCACGGCTACAGTTCAGAAGCTGCCTTTTTTGGACATTCTTTACAGAGGTGAGGCGTGGGGTGCTTTTCGGTGCTCTGAATGGTTGGACTCCAGAGGAGTGAAGAGGGAGAGTCACTACTGTCTGAGAAATGCAAAGAGGCCCTGAGCCCAGGCTGGGTCCAACTGCCTGAGGGTCAAGGGCACCCTCCCCTCCTGGCGGAGAAGCCACTCTGAGTCCCAGGCTACCTCCTGTTCCTCCCCTGTCATTCTGCAGACAAGGGTCATTCAAAGACCACACGTGTGGTGACTTTGGCAACCAGAAATTAAAAATAAGCTATGGTTTTTCCAGCAGCCAAAATGATCCTTCACCAAAAAGTTCACAGACTGAGAACCTGAGCATGCAAAACCACAGTCTGGGTGAAGGGATGTCTGCTTTTTAAATGACCTGCTAATTCTTTGCAACCCACAGTAATTTGGTTTCTGTGAACCCACAGACACAGGCCCACCAAAAAGGGCCTTGTCTGCTAGCCTGGAAAAGCTCTTGTATAAATGAGTCACTGGCAACGGGATCCGTCGTTTTTAGGGCTATCTCATTTTACGGTGTGTTTTCTCAGTCTTTTCAGGAGATGGAGAAGCAAGCTTCATTTATCCGGAACGTGAAATAGGCTCCACAGCATGGGCAAAGGGCTGGGAGAAGGCAGGCAGCATCGTGGGCCGCTCTGCAGGCTTTCTGAACAGAATCAGTGGAGAGTGGGGCAGCAAGAACCATTTGCAGAAGTGCGAAGTTCCTGGGGGAGCAAATGGCTGAGGGCTCCTGGATGGCAGGGCGGCAAAGCTATTCTGCTTGCCGGGGTGCATGAAGAGCCTGTAGCACATGGCTGACTCACATGGGTTCCGAGGTTCAACACAGTCTCTGCCCTTTTGTATTGAAATGAAGTGAAGGAAACGGAATTCGAGACCAGCTGCCTCTGTTTAGGAACTGCTATTTTGGTCCTTGGTCTTGGAATATTTTTTGTGTCTTTAATCCCTGCCACAGTATGCAGAGCAGAAAATTTGGAACCATCCAATATAACCCCTACTAGCCCCTGCAAAAAAAAACAAATAAACAACAAAAAAAGGGGACATTCTTCCATAAACAAAATTACATAAAACTTCACAACATCCTTGAAAGGCAGATATTGTTAGGTCATTACACTTTTAATATAAACATTAACATTCCAATTTCTAGTACCGATTCAATTGGCGTCAATGTGTAAGTCAGTCCACTATGGTAATATTCAGCGGAAACTTGTGTCCAGCTTCTTGAAGTGCACACCCCTGTTCAACATACTGATGGTGTGGCGGGGTGCAGACTACGTACTGTGTGGGTAAATGAGGGATACAATCTACCCTACTTTAGGAGGACACACAAGTTTCAAGCCCAGACCTCATCTAGGCTTCAAGTCACAGTTCTCAGAGTCAGAAGCCCCCAGGCCTGGGTTCTTGGTTGCTCTCAGAGCCATTCAGTCCCGCCATCAGTGAGAACAGAGTTCTTTTTCCAGGGTGGCCCAAGACTAGCCTTTGGTTTAGAGTCAAAATTGTTTTCTTTATAGGCACTTAAGTCCCAAAGCATTCTGCTTGTGTGACCTCTGTCTAAAGATTTTCTGAATTAATCTTTCTGGGAAAATACAAAAATAGCTTCCAGTTCTTAAAAGGCAGTATTACCATACTCACTTATCTTCTTCAGCTCTTGATACCACAATTTTGTTTTTTAAGGATAAAACTTTCACCACTCCCTTCTTTTCCTCTTCTTGAGCTCAGACCACCTTAATTCTGAGTCCTCTAAGATAGCCAAGCCTTTCCACAAATCTCCACTGGAGACCAACACACCAGCTCTCAGTGGGATATATTTTCAAGTCAGGACTTTAAAGAAACATTTTCATCTGGTTTTACCATCTGTCCTGTGATATATCTCAAAAGTACTGCTTTTTTCCCTTAAAACATTCTAAACCTAAACTTCAGCAGAGGGAAGAAAAAGGCAAAGGAGGGTAAGAATAGTGACACTGATGCTACTTGGAAAAACTTCATGTTGACATGAGATTTGTTAAAAATGCAGTCTTCTGAGTAAGATTGTGTCTTTAAGCAGTTCTCTATGCAAAAGAAATCTGAGGTCATTTTCTATCTGGGCCACTGTGAGTTGAGGCCTAACAAAATGTTACAGCACTGCATTTAAAAGGTGAGGAATTTTGTCACTGCCAATGTCAGAAGCTGAGTCAGGCACAGCTCAGAATGGGTAACAAAGCATATGATTAGCTGGCTTATTTGTGCCAAGGCACATGTCTTTTTGGGAGAAAAAGGAATCTAAGGACTGGGCATTTACTGCTATGCTTTTGTCTCGCCGGGCCCCCGCCCCGTGGTGATGGAGGGTAATGGGAGAGACGCCTCTGCTTGGTTCTGTCAGTGGGAAATCATCTACTCAGCACTTCAGATCATGACGGGCTGTCTGGTGCACTGGTTCTGTTCCTTTTCCTTCCTCACCTCATTCTGTCGCCGTGGCTGCTGCTCAGACTGTGGCCTCATGGGTGTGTGGTGGGGGCCTGCCTCTAAGACCATTGGTCGAAACAAAGGAGAAGACCTAGAGAGCTCAAGTTCACAGGGGCTTTGCATGCGGAAGCAAAGGTGCTGCTGGACGCTGCCACAAGCCTTCTGCCCAGCAGCAGCCGTGAACAGCCCGGCCCCGCCCCTCCCTCTGGGCGTCCTGCTCCAGGGTCTCCTTCACCCCGCAGCGACCCGGCAGCAGGAGCGCCTACCGGAGGAGAAGTTTTCCTGGGTGACAGTAACCACTGCAGGCACCCGCTTCAACTTCCAAAGTGAAGAATGTGGCATCGCTGCATCTATACTTCCTCTCCAATGGGTGGGCCCCACGCTAGGCACACAATGTGACGGTGAAAGAGTAGCCTGTATGAGTGGACACCCTACTCAGAACACCGACCTCAGAGAATTGGAAATCATTCAGCAAATCCACCGGTCACAGGAAAAAGGAGCGTGGGATCTGCAGGAACAGTTCTCAGGGCGTTCACTGTCTTGAGATACAAAGACGTTAGCACCCCCTGTCCCTGGCTTTCTTTCTTACTGATCCCTGCCTCCAAGTTCTCTTTCTCTTGTCCCTCGAAGAGTCAACAAGATGTGTGATATTTCAAGAATATAACAAGCAGCTCCTCTTTCACAACGGGTGTAAGCAGTCTGGCAAGGCTTGGAGTCTGGTATTGTGGAAATACAGTGATCCACTGAAGGCTGCACACCAAAATACATCTAGTCCTTTAGCTGAAATTTCAAACATGTTGGGACTGTTGCCATGGAACTTCATAAAACCTTTTTCCCTGAGACAGACTCCATGCCACAAAAAAGCATAAGCCATGTGTGCAGTCTGAGGTGGGACGTTTTCATTCCTGGCAGCACATAAATGAGTTGACTTTGAGCCGAATGCATAAGCCCTTTAGAAATAAAACACTCATCTACCAGGAATTTGGAATTCTCAGCTCTGGTAGAAATATTCATAAAGCATGTTCTTGATTTGTAAATAGGCTCCATGAAGTTTTCCCTGGAAGCAGAATTTATTTTCCCTAACACAAGTTGTTAAAAAGGTAAAAAAAAAAAAAAAAAAAAAAGCTGGGGGGGTTGCTTTGGCAAGCAGCTGCAGGTGCCAATTTGTGTGTACACTTTGGGGTAAGATCAAAATACCTTCCTGTTTTTTGTTCCTCCCTACCATCTTCTTCACATTCACAACTCAGTGGTTAAAGGAAAAACTTAACACACTAACATTTGCACATCAAAGAGATGTGAAACATATATTCATATATATACTCCTCTGCTTAATACTCATACATGAAGAGGTTTAAAAAATAACTTGTGGTTACTGCATAATTACATATACATTTAAAGTTGGAAAAGACCTTAGGGAAAGTCTCAATCCAACTCTTATTTTATGGTTGGGGAGACTTAGTTTTAAGAGTTAAGTGATTTGCTCAAAGTCACACAGCTAATTAGTGGCAAATATGGAATTAGCAAGCACATTTTGTGTGACTCCTATCCCGGCGCTAATTCTGCAGTTACCACAGCACTTCTCCCTGAGAGTGTGTCCCGTTCTTGGTGACACAGGTGACTGATAACAGCTGTACAACCAAGCTCAGACTTTCAGGGATTTTCATGGAATTCAGCAGCTCCATTTAAAATGCGGGTGGGCGGGGGAAAGAGCCAAAACTCGCTTGATCAAGGAGAACCAGTCACAGAGGTGTCTCCTCATGCCCAAGCTCAGCTCTGAGCTCATCAACGTGTCTATCCTGTGTGGAGTCTGTCCTGTGGGGAGGAGGCTAAGCCATACTTTTGTTATTCTTTATTATTTTCCTATGGAAAAAAAAAAAAAAAACCATGGACAAGTCCGCTCTGGGTCTATCTACCAACACTGCATGAAGGCCACCAGAACTTTCAGGTAGTTGCTATTTTTTTTTTTTTTTTTTTTCCTATTAGCACTGCTAAGCTGCTTCCCCCGTCATTTCTCTGCTGGTCAAAGGAAAGAGATACCATCATCCTCAGTGGGTAACTTTCTGGAGTTTCATTGATGGTCTCAATTTAAAACCATCAACTCTTCTGGTAAGAGAATTTCTCCTAGAGACAGTGGTTAAATCCAAAGCAGCCCAACTTTTCACTGGAGAGCAGGGTGGGGAGCGGCGAACATGGCATCAAAGATGATATGCTTTTTCGCCTGCGTGGGGTCCTCAGTTGCTGGTGACAGATCCTGACTCTGTTGCTGTCCTTTCCTTGCTCTTGGACCACAATTTGGGATGCAGAGATTACACCCACATACAGCAGCCCCCTGTGTCAAGTACAGAAGGGCAGTGCTTCCTGGCAAGGTCAGCTCTTCGTCTCTGTGGATTTGGGCTGTGACTGAAAGGCTTTTCCACATCTGCTTGACATAGCTCAGAAAGAATGCCTCACATGGCACAACGGGGGACTGTTCCAGCTGGCAGCAAACTCCAGTGAATGGCCTGCTCTATTGCTGCAAAAGAAAATGACCAAACACTTTTTTGGCTCCTAAATCCCATAAAATTCAAGCCCGTGATGGGAAAATAAAGGTTTCATGAAAGTAACAACATAATAGATCTGCAAACAATTTCTGAGTGAAGACAGTGTTTCTCAGGCTCTCCATGTGAACATGGCCCCTTGGATATGAAAATGCTACGAAAAGGCATTTGGGATGGAGTGTGCTTTGCAAGCAATCTGTTAGGTGAGGTTAATCAGTTTTTTTTTTTTTTTTTTTTTTACAACGATGCTGCCTACTCAGGCGCAGCCTCCGAGGCCAGACCTTCACTTCAGCATGGCTCTGTGTTCTCCTCTAGCTATGTGAGATGAGAACTCGTAGCGATCGTGGCTTCGATATCCACACATGTTACACTCAAAAGGGTCACGGAAGCCGTGGCAACCCATGTGAATGGTGAACATCACGTAATCCAGGAAGAGGACTCGACAGTGGTCACATCGGAACACATCCATCACCTCCCCTTCCTTGTTGATCACTTTGATGGAGTCTCTTGGGCAGATGGGAGGGGGCTTGAGGAGTTCGTAAGAGCGGGGAGCCTCCTTCAGAAGTGGCATCCCATTGCGGGCCCGAGGAAGGACCACATGATTTTGCTGATAGAGGTGATTCTGGCGTTCTTCGTGGTTACTGTCAGTGTCCGTGGAGTCGTGGCCACTATTGTTGGGGGACAGGCCTCTTTCCGAAGGCAGGCTCTTCTCTGGCAGGTGGATGTTCTTCTTTTCCAGCTCCTGGGGGGCACCATTGGGGATCTCAGCCCGGGTGAGGGCTATGGGATACATGCTGCTGATAACTGGAACCATCTCAGAGGTGGGAGCAGGCGGTGTCTGCACTAAGGGACGCAGGGCTTCAGCGCCAAGATAGCTGATGGCGTTATTGATGGCTTGGTCCATCATCCTCGTCTGTATAATCTCACTCTCTTTCTCATACATGTAGCTGGAATTATAGTTGACATCAAAGCAGTGGCGTTTCTCACCTGGGATGAGTGAAGACAGGGTTATAAGAGAACAACACAAGGGCAGAGTTTGTCAAATTGTTTTCCAGAGTGCTCAAAAGAGTGAGAAAGCATAAGCTGCCTGCTGCACAAGACCAGCCATCCAGAGAGAATGGTTCCATGGCGCTGAAGTCCCAGGGATCCCTGGTCAGCAGCAACATGTTTGGATGGCCAAAGTAAAGCCCGAAGGTGAAAGGGAGGGGCAGCAAGGTCAAGAGGTAGAAGCCACATTATGAGGCACTCCCAAGGCTTGTCAGAGAGAAACCCTAGAGATGCAAAAGAACCCTAGGATGAGGCTGGGAGGGGTTGGGCGCACCGGGCCTCTGTACTGCTATTGCTCATGAATGCTGAAGACACAGTCAACTCCCAAATGCTTACCATGTTTGTTATCATCTACTTGTGATATTAGGTGACCAGGGGGACGGAAGTGCTGCAAACAGTGGGGATGCTCAGCGTCTAGCCTCAGCCAGCAGCTCTTTAAATAGCTACAGGGGTAGAGAAAATAGCCCAAAAAACTCCAGCTTGCTACTCCCCATATTCACCAGTCACCTGACTGACCGAGATTTTTCAAAAGAGCTTCAAAGGTAGAAGTTTTAGAGAACATTTCTTGAGGGGTGATCATGACTCCATCCTTTCCCTCAGGCATGTTACTCTTCCCTTGCTCAAAAAATGTACCATCACGGGGTTAGCACTGTGGCGTAGTAGGCTAAGCCTCCACCTGCGGCAACAGCATCGCATACGGGTGTTCGTGTCCCAGCTGCCCCCTTCCGATCCAGCTCTCTGCTAATGGCCTGGGAAAGCAGTGGAAGATAGCACAAGTGCTTGGGCCCCTGCACCCTTGTGAGAGACCCCAAAGAAGCTCCTGGCTCCCAGCTTCAGAATGGTCCAGCTCTGGCTGTTGTGGCAAAATGGGGGAGTGAACCAATGGATGGAAGACCTTTCTCTTTGCCTCTCAAGTAACAAATAAAATCTTTAAAAAAATTAAAAATTTATCATTAGTGCACACATGACCATTAGGACTAATTCACATGTAACTACACAAATTTATCTGTGGTCACCCTTTCCTACTTCTCAAGTCAACTGCTGAGAAATTCTGAAAACAGAGTTCAGCCAGTGTCAGGGCCTGTGGGTGTTAGAAAACAGAGGTTCTCTGGCCATGGGAAGACAGGGACGAGGTCTTCAGAGATGTGCTCAGTGCTGAGTGCCAGACAAGGACAGGAAGCATGGAAGATGAGACAGGAGTTGAAAGGGAGGCTATGGTGGTTGCTGCTTTTTATTTTATTTTTTAATGCAATGTCTAGACAAAGACAAGACTATTTGGTATAATGTGTATATTGAGGGATTAAGGGAATGCAAAAACGTCAGGAGTACTCAGCGAAGGGAAAGCAAGCATTTCCAGAAAATCTCAGTTTTGCTAAGGGTCTTGATGAACTGGTGAGGATTTGAGTTTTCAGAGATGCAGGAGGAGATGCTGTCATGAGGGGAGAATGAATGGGGGCAGGAAGGTGGGCTGTATAGGACGCATATGGGGAAGAGAGTCTGACTAACGCATATCGAGAGATACGAGGCCAAGTTTTTCTCGGACTTCACTGTTCCTTCACAGTCTGTAACATCCACACATCAGAGACTGGGTTTGATGCTGGCCCTACTGGTTACTAGCTGCATGACTTTGGGCAAGTTATTCACTTGTCTAGGCTCACTTGTCTTGTAAGATGGAGATAATAATCGTATCTACCTCATAGGGTCACTGGAAAGTGCTTACAACAGTGTCTGGCTCAAAGAAAACACTTGGTAAATGCTAGTGGTTTTATTCTTTCTTTGAATCAATTCACATTTTCTTTTTTTTCTAAAATAAATTCTTTTTTAAGAAAACTTTTTATCACTGACATAAATGGAAAACCAGAATCACTTGCCACAAAAAGATAATTATGAAAAATAAAGACAATTGGGGCCAGTGTTGTGGCATAAACAGGTTCGAGTCCTGGCCACTCCACTTCCGATCCAGTTCCCTGATAATGTGCCTGGGAAAACAGTGGAAGATGGCCCAAGTCCTTGAACCCCTGCCACCCATGTGGGAGACCCTGATGAAGCTCCTGGCTCCTGACTTTGGCCTGGCCCAACCCTGGCCATTGTGGCTATCTGGGGAGTGAGACAGAGGATGGAAGATATTCTCTCTCTCTCTCTCCCTCCTTCCCTCCTTCCCTCCCTTCCTCCCTCCCTGTCTCTCTCCCTCTCTCTGTAACTCTGCCTTTTAAATAAAATAAATAGATCTTAAAAGAAAGAAAAACAAAGACAATGAAACACTGCAGTTTACTAGATTTTGATCAGATACTACCTTGAGTACCTGAGACTAAGGTCCCGCGCTCTCTGTTTGTTTGTTTGTTTTGTTTGTTTGACAGGCAGAGTGGATAGTGAAAGAGAGAGACAGAGAGAAAGGTCTTCCTTTTGCCATTGGTTCACCCTCCAATGGCCGCCACGGCTGGCACACCGTGCTGATCCAAAGGCAGGAGCCAGGTGCTTCTCCTGGTCTCCCATGGGGTGCAGGGCCCAAGCACTTGGGCCATCCTCCACTGCACTCCCTGGCCACAGCAGAGAGCTGGCCTGGAAGAGGGGCAACCGGGACAGAATCCGCCGCCCCAACCGGGACTAGAACCCGGTGTGCCAGCGCCGCAAGGCGGAGGATTAGCCTATTGAGCTGTGGCGCCAGCCCCGCTCTCTCTGTTAAAAGCAGAGATTTACCCAGTGTGAGACTGGTGCTATAGACAACTGGCATCAAATTAAGCCCAAGTTTCTCTCCTTGGTGTCATCATGGAGACTGAAAGAGAACTGAAAAGAAAGTTATTTTCTTGTCATGTGGTTCAAGGTTTTTAAGTGTCCTTTTTGCCTCCTACTGGTTTGCATTCCACATTTCGGGAAACAGAAAACAAAAATTACGCCTGGTAGAGCCAAATGATCTGCATTCTGAATGACCAATCACAGGACTTGGATTTGAACAGTTATCATACGCCCCTGAGAAAGAAAGGCTAGAGGTCAATGTAGTAACAAGGTGTAAGATGGAGCAAAACAGTAAAAATTGATGCCAGAAGACCAGCTAAAAGATCTAATCCAATAAGATGGATTTGTTCTGTATCTGCCCTCCCCTACTCCCCACCTTAAGGGCCTAGTTGATAGTTTCTAGACAAATTCTCAAGAGGAAAACATATGCAAAGAAAATCCTCTGTTTTAGCAACTCAGTAAGAAATAACAGAAATGTAGACTTTTGCCAAAGTAATCAGTGGCTCTTATTTTCAACTTCCAGACTGGATATATCCTTCACCAAGGCCATCTGGAAGAATGATGCCATGAAAGAAAGCTAAAGTCCCAGACATTCACTTCCCTAAAAGTGACACAGATATAATGTATTTTGGTTGCTTTTGTGTGTGTGTGTGTGTATGTGTGTTTTTTGTTTGTTTGTTTCATTTTGTTTTATTTTTTCAAAGCAGGTGATTTTTCTACTGTGGCTAGTTCTACTCAGCTCCCTAAATAGCAGAGGTCCTTGAGAATCTTTTCAATTTTTGCCTAACCCAGAGGCTCCAGAAAGTTGCCAGGGTGGGGTAGGCATATCAGAAAACTCTGTTTTTATGCTTTCTCCTAGGAGTTTGCTTTCCTTAGCCAGGCCTACAATTTCAACAATCTATGCCATCTGCAGCATATGTCAGAAAACAGCCGAATGCTAAAGCTGTAAGAGTCAAAAATTCAGAAGAAAATAAACTCCTGGATGATTGGAATTATGTGACTGAGTTCTGTGGTTAACACAGACCATCACTCATTGTTAAGAGGATGGGCAAACCTCAGAACTTCACGTGCACGCAACTTGCAATCATCAGATCCCCTCATCTCAGAGTTACGGTAACTCAAGCACGGCAGATGATTATCAGTCACCTGTAGACATGATGACTCAATGTGTATGAAACTCAGAAGGGGTAAGCTACAGTAATTGAAAAGCCAACAGCTCACGTTTCTTTAGTCACACACTCATAAAAAAAGGTTACTCAAACCACAAGAGTGTAACTGCTTCCTAACCTGCACATAGCCACTGGTCCAGTCTCTAGTCAAATCACACACATCACACCTTTGAATGATTCATTGTACCAGCTTCAGGCTGAATTAGAGGTCTTCTTCCAGTGAAAATACAACAGTAAGTTCTAAGTTTAGAAAACAGGGCTGCCTGGTTGGGCTACTCCCTACCTATAATTAAAAAAAAAAAAACCAAACCTCTAATATCTTGGCATTGGTAACTCTAAACCGAGAAACCATTTGACCTGAATTGATGTAATGTGGTGAGGGCATATGGTGGTTGGCTTCTAACTGCCAACTTGGAAGTACAGAATCATACACTAGAAACTAAAAGGGACTTTAACTGAGCATGTGAACTCACACCTGTCTTCAGGATCAACAGTCAAAATCCACCACCCTAATCTGTTTACTTCTGGTGTAAAACTTCACAGTAATGAGCGCCGTGCCTTATATTCAATATATAATGACACTAATAATAATAGCTGCTTTTTATCAAGCCTCTTCTGTATACACAGTGTTGTCCTATATACTTTGAAGATTGTCTCATTTGATCAGCCCTTTCAAATTCTCATCTCGCAGTCAGAAGAAGAACCCAAAACACAACTGGTCTGATTCAATTTCCAAGGTCACCCATTGGTGAATGGAGAACTGGGATGCAACCCAAGAGCCCAACATATCTCAGTATATGTGTATGTGTGTGTGTGTGTGTGCATTAACTGTCATTTCCTGGCTGTTATTTTGCCCATAGCTGCATGTTCCCTCCACAAGCAGTGACTTCAGATTCTCCACTGAGGTGGTTCCCATAAGCAGTCAAAAGGGGGCTAAGTGGTCATAATTACTTTTGCCACATGGACCAGCACAGGCATTCAAAAAGTGTCTCTGATGTCCAGACGTGATGTGAAGTCTAAAAAGTGCTTAACAGAGTACCTGACGTGTGTAAGCACTCAAAAAGTGGTAGATCTACTATTATTTGCTCAGCACCTTGTTAGATGCTTTGAGGAATACAAACATAACTGCAACCCAATAGAGAAGAAACAGGATTTACACAGTTTCATTACAAATCAGTATCTTCAATGCTATGTGATAGAATGCAGTATAGAGTAGCTAAGAAAGTGGAGATAGAACTATGGGCCACCCTTCAAATGTGCTACACATAAGACGGGGCAAATATTCATGTATTCTTTCCTTTAAAATCTCCTTGTAGCCAGAGGTGGTGATGGTAGTCATGGTGGTAGAGACAGTCATATCTACAACAAGGAGCTGATTACTAACTATGCCAGGAGGGCAGACAGAGAATGGAGCAGAGAACCGGGGTGGGGGATGTGGATAATACGGACTTTTAAGGCAGCTGTGAGAGAGGGTGTCCTGAGAACCTGGAAAGAATGACTGCACAGTAGTGGGAAAATATTATATAGATGTGGGAGTAGTAGTTCCTTGTGATCAACATGAAAGTCTAGTTGGCTGAAATGGTAAAATTAGAAAAGGTAGGGGTAGGCCGGTGCCATGGCTTACTTGGCTAATCCTCTGCCTGTGGCGCCGGCACACCGGGTTCTAGTCCCGGTTGGGGCACCGGATTCTGTCCTGGTTGTTCCTCTTCCAGTCCAGCTCTCTGCTGTGGCCCAGGAAGGCAGTGGAGGATGGCCCAAGTGGTTGGGCCCTGCACCCGCATGGGAGACCAGGAGAAGCACCTGGCTCCTGCCTTTGGATTGGCGTAGCGCCGGTTGTAGTGGCCATTAGGGGAGTAAACCAACAGAAGGAAGACCTTTCTATCTGTCTCTCTCTCACTGTCTATAACTCTCTGTCTGTCTCTCTCTCACTGTCTAACTCTGCCTGGCCAAAAAAAAAAAAAAAAAAAAAAAAAAAAAGGTAGGGGTGGGCATTTTGTCCAATAGTCAAGAATTTGGTAGTGGGGCCGGTGTTGTGGCTAAGTGGGTTAAAGCTGTGGCCTGCAGCATTGGCATCCTATGTGGGCACCTCTTTTATTTATTTATTTAGTTAGTTAGTTATTTACTTGACAGGTAGAGTTGTAGACAGAGAGAGACAGAGAGAAAGGTCTTCCCTCTGTTGGTTCACCCCCAAATGGCCGTCACGGCCAGCGTACGCTGATCCGAAGCGAGGAGCCAGGTGCTTCCTCCCACTCTCCCATGTCGGGGGGCACCTCTTTTAATCCAGCTCTCTGCTAATGCACCTGGGAAAGCAGTGGAGGATAGCCCAAGTGCTTGGCCCCCTGTACCCACATCAGAGACCTGGAAGAAGCTCCTGGCTCCTGGCTTCAGCCTGTACCAGTCTTGGCTATTACAGCCATTGGGGGAGTGAACTAGCAGATGGGAGATCTCTCTCTTTGTCTTTCCTTCTCTCTCTAACTCTGCCTTTCAAATAAATAAAATCTTAAAAAAAAAAATAAAAGAAGAATTTGGTTGTCATGCCTGCAGACCACACTGGAGTGCCTGGGTTTGAGTCCTGACTCTGGCTCCCCAGTTCTAGTTTCCTGCTAATGTGGGTACTGGTAGTGAGCAGGTGATGGCTCAAAGTACCTGGGTCCTTACCACCCATGTTGTAGACCTGGACTGGGTCCTTAGTTCCTGCCTTGGCCCAGCCCAGTCTCAGGCTGTCGCCTGCATTTGGGACAATGAATCAACAAATAGGAGCTCTTTCTCTGTTTCTCAAACTATAATAATAATAATAACAATAAATTAGAAAACACAAGGCTCACACTGTGGTGTAGCAGGTATAGCTGCCAACTGTGGTGCCAGCATCCCATATTGGCATGACTTCCCTGCTAATGCACCTGGGAAATCAGCAGAAGATGGCCCAAGTCCTTGGGCCCCTACAACCATGTGAGATGCCTGAAAGAAGCTCCTGGATCTTGGCTTGGGATCTGCCCAGCTCCAGCCATTGCAGCCATTTGGGGAGTGAACCAGCAGACAGAAGATCTTGCTCTTTCTTGTTATGTCTCTCTGTTTCTCTCTGTAACTCTGCCTTCAAATAAATAAATAAATAAATATTTTTTAAAAAAGAAAACACAGATTGGAGATAAATTGTGGTAGGCTCAGAATGCCTGAGTGGTTGGATTTCATTGCACTGAGGAATCATTGAAAAATTTTTTGAAGAGGGTAAACTGACTTGACCTTTAGAAAAATAAAAAAATTTCAATATTACAATCACCATGATAGGATATTATGAAATATTGAGGTTTCTTTAGGTATTTAAGTTTCTCAAATCACGTAAATGTGTTTGCTGCTGCTCCGTGTAGTTTCCTGCATCTATTACCACTTATCCTTACTGCCAGCACATATCATCCATCCACCCACCCCAAAGCAGGTAAGTAGTGGAAATGGAATATTCAACAATCAAGATGCTCTGGTCTCAATTTACACGGGTCTGAATGATAGACCCCTCTCCAGGAGAAAGAAAACAGGAGCCAGAAAGCAAGAAGCAGCAGGAAGGAGGAGTGAGAATAGACAGCAGCCACCTGCTAAAGGCCACACTGCAGAATGCAGAAGTCTTTGTCCTCCGGGAGGCACTTGAGTGGCAGGGGAGACAGCTCTTTCTCAAGGACAGCTTCCCTTCAACGGGCTTTGCTTCCAGCAGGGCTCACTCCTGGCAGAAAAGGCACCTCCTATGGCACACAGGACAGCCTGCTGTGGGTGCTGGGTGACCTCTCTTCTGGCTGCAGCGCCTTCTAAATGTAAGTCTAGTCCTGCTCTGTCGCCTGCCAGCTGTGTTCATCCATCTCTGATCCTCCTGCCATTCTTGATATAAGGGTTTGGGTGGTTCCTAATACTCCCAAAATGCTATGATCCTGTAAGGCTTATGGGATACTTGATGACAGGCTTTTGGGAAGGGGTGGGAGAAGGTCCTTCATGCTTTCAGATACAGGTTATCAAACTGTTTCCTGTCACTCTGTTAACCAAGGCACGCTATTTCTCATTAGCTACTTCACAGGGAGAAGCAACAGTGTTTGCTGAAGTGTTAAAACCTCACTGACGTCTTTACTAGGGGTGAGTGAGATTTTTTTCTCATGCTTTTCTCCACATTAAAACTTCCTTTAATAAAGTGGTATGTAAAATGAATAGTCAAGGAGATGCTGTGGTAACCACTAGGTCTGAATAACCTATCTGTTTTGGGGGAAAGAATGAAAATCAGGAAAAACAAATATGCAGAAATGCAATCATATTTCTCTTTCCTCTGGCAGAAAAATGTGGTCTCCATTTTGAGCTAAGCATTTGAGGTGGCTTAGCTCGAAGAACAAACAAGTTTATAACAGGAGGACAAGATTCAGAGAAATGAAAACACTTTAAAGGGTTAGGATGCTAAAAGGAAAGTCTTCTTGTCTTTTGACAAGAACAATTGAACAGAATTTCTAAATTTTTTTAAAATTTATTTGAAAGGCAGATAGAGTGTCCATTTATTTCCTATTTGACACAGAATAATATAAAATGTCTTAAAGAATTAGAAAAAAAGTTTCTTTTTCTTTTCCTTAGGCAGTTATTTAACTTAACTCTTTAATAGAAGGATGCTCTTGTGTTTGAAAATGTATTTAGACTTACTCCAATACATCCCTCTTCCTCAGTTTCTTTTTATTTCTTTTTCCTTCCTTCCTTCCTTCCTTCCTTCCTTCCTTCCTTCCTTCCTCCCTCCCTCCCTTTTTTTTTTTTTTTTGACAGGCAGAGTGGACAGTGAGAGAGAGAGAGACAGAGAGAAAGGTCTTCCTTTTGCCGTTGGTTCACCCTCCAATGGCCGCCGCGGCCGGCGCGCTGCGGCCGGCGCACCGCGCTGATCCGATGGCAGGAGCCAGGAGCCAGGTGCTTTTCCTGGTCTCCCATGGGGTGCAGGGCCCAAGCACCTGGGCCATCCTCCACTGCACTCCCGGGCCACAGCAGAGGGCTGGCCTGGAAGAGGGGCAACCGGGACAGAATCCGGCGCCCCTACCGGGACTAGAACCCGGTGTGCCGGCGCCGCTAGGCGGAGGATTAGCCTAGTGAGCCGCGGCGCCAGCCTCCCTCTCTCTCTTTTGATAGGCAGAGTTAGACAGTGAGAGAGAGAGACAGACAGACAGAGGGAAAGGTCTTTCTTCTGTTGGTTCACCCCCCAAATGGCTGCTAAGGCCGGCGCACTGTGCTGATCTGAAGCCAGGAGCCAGGTACTTCCTCCCGGTCTCCCATGCGGGTGCAGGGCCCAAGCACTTGGGCCATCCTCCACTGCCTTCCTGGGCCACAGCAGAGAGCTGGACTGGAAGAGGAGCAACCGGGACAGAATCTGGTGCCCCCACCGGGACTAGAACCTGGGGTGCCAGCACCACAGGCAGAGGATTAGCCAAGTGAGCCACGGCACTGGCTCTCTCTCTCTCTCTTTAAATATTTATTTTATTTATTTGAAAGGCAGAGTTAGAGAGAGGGTGCATCAGAGAGATCTTCCATCTGCTAGTTCACTCCCCAAATGACCAAAATGGCTAGGGCTGGGCCAGGCTGAATCCAGGAGACAGGAGCTTCTTCTGGGTCTCCCACATGAGTACTGGAGCCCAAGTACTTGGGCCATCTTTTATTGCTTTCCCAGGCACATTAGCAGGGAACTGAATTGGAAGTGGAGCAGCCAGGTCTCAAACTGGTGCCCATATGGGATGCTGGTGCCATAGTTAGTGGCATTACCTGCTACACCACAATGCCAGCCCCCTCAGTTCACTTCTAATGCTACCAAAGGTTATGGTCTCTAACTCAGCAGGACGAGCTGACCTGATGGTATAATTTCACTTCTACCTTCACGATTCAAGAGGTCAGGAAGCCAAGAATGGACAGAGTACTAAGCATGATTCAGTCAAATGAGTCAAGCAATTTTTTTCTTTTTTTTCTTTCTTTTTTTTTTTTTTTTTTGACAGGCAGAGTGGACAGTGAGAGAGAGACAGGGAGAAAGGTCTTCCTTTTGCTGTTGGTTCACCCTCCAATGGCCGCTGCAGCCGGCACATTGCGCTGATCCGAAGGCAGGAGCCAGCTGCTTCTCCTGGTCTCCCATGCAGGTTCAGGGCCCAAGGACTTGGGCCATCCTCCACTGCACTCCCGGGCCAGAGTAGAGAGCTGGCCTGGAAGAGGGGGCAACCGGGACAGAATCCGGCACTCCGACCGGGACTAGAACCGGGTGTGCTGGCGCCGCAAGGTGGAGGATTAGCCTAGTGAGCCACGGTGCCGGCTAAGTAATTTTCTTTAATTAAAAAAAAAAAATCTCTCAACAAAGGTTTAAGATATAAGTGAATACCCATGAACAAGTATACCATGTTCATAACAGAGCACTTAGCCATTTGAATGACCAATGAATGGATGAAACAGCAAATGAAAAAAACAGTACTTTCCTAAGTAAAATAGATGAATGTTGAGCTAATGAAACTGCTTTTCAAATTTTTTATTTATTTACTTATTTTTATTTGTTTGTTTGTTTGACAGGCAGGGAGACATAAAGAGGGACAGACAGAGAGAACTCCCATCTGCCAGTTCACTCCCCAAAAGCCCAAAGCAGCCAGGGCTAAGAACACAATCCAGGTGTCCTCCGTGGTGGCAGGAGCCCAGTTACTGAAGCCATCACTGCTGCCTCTCAGGATCTGCATTAGCAGGAAGCTAAAATCAGGAGCTGCAAACAAGCATCAAACCCAGGAATGCTGATGTGGGATGCAGGCTTCTCAGTCACTATGCTAAATGCTTGCTTCATAATTGTTTTTTTCAGACGTCCACTTTTAACAACATCTTCCTTAGAAAAAAAACCTAAAATACATGATATGGTTTGTAATATAAACACCATATCTAGTGCAGCCTTGAGAAAAAAAATTACTGAACTATGCACATGGGCTTTAAAAAAACAAAAAGTAGTATTCATAACTGCTGCTTCAGATGTGTTTTCTTAGCCATCACAGATCTATAGATGGGAGAAGACTTCCTGGTCCCTTCATTACCTGTGCAGTCTTTTCATTTCACAGATGAGTAAACACAGAGGTCCAGAAAGGACTTGTGATTTTCTAGACACACAGAGTTCAGAAATGACAGAGTTAGAGTCGGAACCTGGGTCTTCTGGCTTCAGAGACAGTTCATCAAAATATAATAAAATAAAATCTTCTCAATCATTCTGTGCTTTGAATCCCTGAAGTTGCTACCTCAGCGCAACTGAACAAGAACCAACTCTAGTAGGTTTCTGAATCAAGCACAGAGAGAACATGATGGTTCAGGAGATAAACCAGCACCCACAAAATCAGTGCCCCTCATTAGTCTGGAAGTGGAGGAATGAAAATCTAATTGGGGCCAGTGCTGTAGCATAGCCGGTAAGGTCGCCACCTGTGGTGCCAGCATCTCATATGGGTACCGTTCGAGTCCTGGCTGCTCCACTTCCGATCCACCTCTCTGCTATGGCCTGGGAAAGCAGTAGAAGATGGCCAAAGACCTTGGACCTTTGCACCCAAGTGGGAGACCAGGAAGAAAGAAAATCTCATGGTTTCAATAGAATGGATCCCTGAAGCAACAGGCAAAATGGCTTGGATCTGGTTATATGTGTGGGGAGCAGCTCGGACTAGACTGTTACTGGAATTAAGACTTATTCTATGCATCTGCTCTCCCACAATATGGCGCTGGGAGAGAAGTAAACAGCTTCCGCACAGCTGCCTCCAGTTCAACCAATTAACTGTAGGACTTGCTCCTGATTGGAGGAGAGCAGCGTACTCGGCGTGTGGGCAGCCGAGTTGGGATTGGCGGAGGAGGACTATAAAGGAGGAGAGAGACGGCATGCACCAGGAACATCTATGGGGAACATCTAGCTGAAGGAACACCCGTGCAGCCCCCGAGAGAGCCGGCCGGCGGTGTGCCGCTCCCCTGTGGAAGTGGGGAATGTGGCCAGGGGGAACTGCCCTTCCACGGAGGTGGAAGGGATAGTAGCCAACCCGGGAAGAACCAGCAGCAAACCCGGGGGGGGCCGAGCAGACGAAAGAACAGCGCAGGGTTCAGTGTCGTTCCTCCACGAAGAGGGGGAGCGACATAATGGTGCCGTGACTCGGATATGAAGCCTAGGCAGGGTTTAGTGTCGTTCCCCCATGAAGACGGGGAGCGACATAATGGTGCCGTGACTCGGATTAGGAAACCTGACTCGGATAGGAAACCTAGTTTGGATAGGAAACCTAGGACGGATATGAAACTTAGGAGGGAAGAAACGGGAAGAACTAGGGAAAATATCGGAGAGAGAAACTAGCAAAGAGCCTAGGGAAATTACCGGAGAAAGAGACTAGTAAACAGCCTAGGGAAAAGCCGGACGAAAAAGGGTGCCGGAAGAAGCTATTGAAAGCCTAGGCATAGACTCAGATACGGACTACGGGGGAAGCTGGGAGAAATCTCTAAGGTCGAAAGCGAAAGTGAAAGCTAGAACAAACAGACTCGGACGCGGACTGTGGGGAGAGGCCAGGAGAAATGAGGGAGGAATATCGTTGGAGGAAAGCTTGGGGAAACATACCGGGTAGAGAAAAATGTTAGGGAAATTGAAGCCGCGGGGGGCAGGCCGAGGCGGAAACGGAAGCCACTTTGGGGTTCTCAAGTTAGCCCGGGAATAGGGGGCGAAAAGTTGAAACCAGAAGCTGAGACGTAAGCCAGATTGGGATCCGTCTGATTAGCCCGGGGAGCAAAGGACGGGAAGCCAAACCGTGGGGCGGAGACGTACGCTGGGTTGAATTCGCCAGGCTAGCCCGGGGAACTTGGATTGAATGCTAGTGGTGGAGACGCAAGCTACGCTGTGTTACTCGCGGAAGCCGCCGCGTGCAGAGAGAGCACGGGGCGTGAATAGATAGGGAACGCTGGCGTAGGCCGTGGTTCAGACGCGAAAGGGTTAAGCGTGGAGACCGCGGAGCGCGCGAAGCCGAGCCGCGCAAAGCCGGGAAGCTGCGCAGATGAGAGAGGCGCGCTGGCTGAAGCGGCGCAGAGCCGGGAACCCGCCGGCGGGGCGAGGTGCCGGGAAGCTGCGGGGATAAGAGAAACAGAAGTTTTAGAAGTAAAGTGAGAGAAATAGGAATGCTGGAAGATAGAAGTAAAATGGGAGAAATAGGAATGCCCGGAGATAGAGAAATAGAGAGAAATAAGGCCTCCCCTCAACATGCCAATTAGAAGGCTTGGATTCGGTCTGCCCGATTAGTGAGGCGATGAGCACCTGGGCGGCTAGCCGCAGGTCACCGAAGACAGGCACGAATTAACATCAGTAAAGCTTCCCCACAATGCAACAATTAGGAGGCTTGGATTCGGTCTGCCTGATTTAAGGCGGTAAGCGCCAGCAAAGCTCGACCAGAGTATGAGCTGCAGGTCACCGAAGATAGGCACGAACCAACACTAATAAGTCTCCCCCACAATAAGGCAATGAGAAGGCTTGGATTCGGTTTGCCTGATAGAGCTTGTAAGCCCCTGCAGGCAGAGCAGAGCATGCGCTGCAGGGCACCGAACACAGGCACGCATCAGCGCCTAAAAACCTCCTCACAACATGGCGAAGAGAGGACCCGGATTCGGTTTGCCTGATGGATAGGACTTGTAAGAGCCTGTGGCAACTCTAGCAAGTAGAGCAGAGTGTGTGCTGCGGGACACCGAAGACAGGCGCGTATCAACGCCAAAAAAATAAAAAGAAAGGGGGATCTGTGGGGAGCAGCTCGGACTAGACTGTTACTGGAATTAAGACTTATTCTATGCATCTGCTCTCCCACAATATGGCGCTGGGAGAGAAGTAAACAGCTTCCGCACAGCTGCCTCCAGTTCAACCAATTAACTGTAGGACTTGCTCCTGATTGGAGGAGAGCAGCGTACTCGGCGTGTGGGCAGCCGAGTTGGGATTGGCGGAGGAGGACTATAAAGGAGGAGAGAGACGGCATGCACCAGGAACATCTATGGGGAACATCTAGCTGAAGGAACACCCGTGCAGCCCCCGAGAGAGCCGGCCGGCGGTGTGCCGCTCCCCTGCGGAAGTGGGGAATGTGGCCAGGGGGAACTGCCCTTCCACGGAGGTGGAAGGGATAGTAGCCAACCCGGGAAGAACCAGCAGCAAACCCGGGGGGGGCCGAGCAGACGAAAGAACAGCGCAGGGTTCAGTGTCGTTCCTCCACGAAGAGGGGGAGCGACATAATGGTGCCGTGACTCGGATACGAAGCCTAGGCAGGGTTTAGTGTCGTTCCCCCATGAAGATGGGGAGCGACAATATGAAATGAGTTTCTAAACACATGGACATGCCAAACCAACTTTTATTATAGTAAGTAGAGCTTCAGCTCAACTACATGTTTAGGGCAGCTATAAGATATAGGTATTTTTTCTTAAATTTTAGTTCTCTTACATCAAAATTCATTGACCATAACTGGATTGAAATTAAGTCACTTTACATTGTTTTTCTTGCCCATCTTTCCCCTTGTTCCCCCCTATATCAGCTTAGGACATTTTTAGGGTCAAAACTTTCTCTAAATTAACATATAGTCTTAGCATACAAAAATGATCCAAGCCTTTCATACTTCAGCCTTTACATAAATAATGCTTAAAGATATATGGGCAATGTTGTAGAACAAAGTCTTGGAATCACACTTGGTCCACTATATCTAAATTCTACATAGAAGTGTCACTACAGGCCACATGGTGGTTCTCATAAGAAGAGGGGATAATGAAGAAGGGAATCTCCCTAGGCTGAAATCTACCAACTTTAGTCTGACACAATTTAGGCATAAGTGACTAAGGTGTGTAAAAACCTTTCAGCTAAGCAAAATAAAATGAGTAAGCAGAAACATCAAGTTAGATAATTTTGAAATTATTTTGGGTTCTTTCAATGTATCTCTGTAGGTCACACAGAATGTCTGCTGTAAAAATATCTCAACCAGAATAAAATTTAGCCAGATTTTAAAACCAGGCACTTAATATCTGTAAAGGATATTAAAAAGAATAAACACAAAAGGATTGAAGGAAGAAATCAATAGCAGGCAAGGGTCTTTGGAAAAGGAGACTGGTAGGTTTCTAAAATATGTTGGTGTTGAAGGAGGTATATTTTCATGTGGTAACTATTCTGTTCAAATAATTTTTGTTATAAATTATTTTAATTTATAACAAAATTGAAACATTCAATTCAGCTGCCTTTTTCACTAATACAATTCTATTTTAAACATCACAGTCACATGTATGTAAACATCTGGGAGAATTCAGCAAAATATCTTCCATTTGGAAGCCCTGACACTTTAATGAATATAATCATTTTTTAGTCATTTCATCCTGTTCTATTTTTGACAATGTGAAAACTAGTGGCATAAAAATTAATGCCAATAAGACACATGATTGAATCAAACACTGTTATTTAAATCTGTTTGCCTCCCAAACCATTTTGCCTTAAAGCCAATTCTCAAACTTAAGAAAAATAAGGCAGTATGCTAGAGCATAAAAAAAGTTTGAGCACACTAGCAGAACCTACTTGTACAATACAATTACAAAAGACTACAAAAGTGCTATCTCCAGCATCTTCCTGGCGTAGATTGCATAAATTCTCTCATGCGACACATATCATTCACTATAAAGAGGAAGGAAAAGCATTTTTAACCCAACTTGCATTTAGGAAATTGGATACCCAATGCTTCTATCTTCTGTCATTAGGATTCTTTAACATCTTTTGTTCTATTTGTTAGTGCTATCAAAATTTACCAAGAATAAAAGTAAAATGGAAAACCAGTTACCTTATTTTAAGAGATTGTTAGTAGGGGCCTGTGTAGTAATAGACCTGTTAGCTAATTCACACTATCTGCTAACAGCAGCAGGAAAAAGGCTTGCATTCTTACCAATGAATTTCTGAGGCATTGAGCTTTTTCGTTTTGCCACATTGCTTGCTAATCTGTCCAGAACGAGAGCTCTTTCACTTCCCATCTCTGCTTTGATGTGTCTTGCCTCCACACTTGCTGGTTTGGAAAAATGAAAAAAGGAGAGGAAAAAGAACACATTGGTAAATAGTGAGAAAAGGAAATAAACTGGAAAGAAAAGTGTCCGAGGTCTTCTGCGCGCTCTGCATTGTTACCTGTTGGTACTACTGAGATTCTTGGCCAGGTACCTGCCGTGGTCAGTGAAGCCGACAACAGGGCACATTCAAATCTTGCAGTCTTATGCTGAGATGGGAAAGCCCAACCCATCCCCAACCAGTACCTTCATTAGCAAGAGGAAGTATTAAATAAACAGCCTGGACGTGGTTGGTTGCAAAAAGATAGATAGATGCAGATCTTCTAACCCCCTTCAGCGTTCTTTCTGATTCTGAGTAACTGCGTGTGACACCTGCAGACTGATATAATTCTTAACAACTTTGAAAAGAAAAAAAAAAAAAGTATGGTGCCCCAGATTTACTGTTCTGTTTATGTTAATAGCACTTTTGAAAATAGATACATTCACCCAGATAGCAAAAAATCTACTCAGTGATTTGTGTATTGAAATTCTGAGGGTTTTTTCTTTTCTTTCTTTTTTTTTTTTTGTCAGCATGCTCGTCTCAGATCCTATCTTTCATATTCTATTTCTCTGGGCCTGCATTATTTGTTTCATATGCTGTTCTTTCAAAACTGTCTCAGTTAACATTTCCCTGAGCAATACTTCTGTCTTGAAATTAAAGAACAATTTGTATAATGTACTGCTATTATTTTTCTAATGAAAAATATGAATAAAAATTGCCCAAGATTATGGGCTAAATTTTCAGTCCTGGAAAAGATCTTTGGATGGCAGTAGGCCAGTGTTCTCACACTTGCCTGCATATTAGGATCACCTAAAGAATAAATAAGAAATACCTATACCCTGGCTCCCCTTTCAGATCAATGAAATCGGGATCACTGATACAGGGGCCTGGGCAACAGTATTTTCAAAAATCCCCTGATGATTTTAAAATGAAGCCAGAATTGAGAACCACTAGAAGAATATATGAACAGCACCAATATATAATCAATTAGACTAGAGAATTGGAATACATCTGTATAATTTTTATTTATTTATTTATTTATTTTATTATTATTATTATTTTTTTTTTGACAGGCAGAGTGGACAGTGAGAGAGAGAGACAGAGAGAAAGGTCTTCCTTTGCTGTTGGTTCACCCTCCAATGGCACCCCGACCGGGACTAGAACCCAGTGTGCCGGCGCCGCAAGGCGGAGGATCAGCCTAGTGAGCCACGGCGCCGGCCTATTTATTTATTTTTAAAGATTTATTTTTATGAAAGAGTGACAGAGAAAGAGGCAGAGACAGAGACAGAGAAAGAGATCTTCTACCTGCTGGTTCACTCCCAAAATGGCCTCGGGGGCCAGAGCTGGGCCAGGACAAAGCCAGGAGCCTAGAACTCCATTTGGGTCTCCCAAGTGCGTGGCAAGGGTCCAAGTACTTGGGCCATCTTTCACTGCTTTCCCAAGCACATTATCAGAGAGCTGGATCCAGAAGTGGAGAATCTGGGACACAAACAAAAGCTCCAGTATGGGATGCTGATGTTGCAGGCAGCAGCTTAACTCACTGTGCCAATGTTACAGGCCCTTAAATAGAGTATAATTCAGAGTGGCCATATCAGAGTGCCTGGTTTGAGTCCTGGCTATTCTGCTTCCCTGTCCAGCTTCCTGCTAATGTTTATTCTGGGAGGCAGCAGATGTTGGCTCAGGTACTTAAATCCCTGCCACCAATGTGGGAGGTTTGGATGGAGTTCTGAAGTTCCATGGTCTTGGCTTCTGCCTGACCCAGCCATGGTTTTTGCTGACATTTGGGGAGTGAAGCAGCAGATAGAAGATCTCTCCATCTCTCTGTCTTTCAAATGAAATGAAAGCAAAAATTTTTTTAAATTCATAGCACAATTTACCTTGATACAGCAGACAGTATCCAGTAAGATGTCATCTCTAAAGTTTAAAGAGAAACCAACTGTTCTAAAGTTTGAAACTTCAACACTTGAAGCTAGCCTGAGCCAGGTATTAGCAAAAAAAAATTTTTTTTTTGGTAAAGAGTCAGATAGTTAATATTTGAAATGTGTGGGACACACAAAGTCTCTGTCCTTTATTTTATTTTATTTTATTTTATTTTATTTTATTTTATTAATTCTGCCTTATACCCTTAAAAAAGATAAACTGCTACCTGTGGGCCTGGTTTGCTCTCTCCTGCACTAAGCAAACATACTGTAGTGCTACCAACATTTCTGTTTTATTATAAGTATTTGTGGAGTCTAAACTAAAATGAAATATCCGTGCATTTCTAATTCTGCTAAGAAAGAAGAAATTGAAATTAGTTTAAGAGACTAAGCCAGTGATGATTACAGAATGGAATTTTTCCTCCAAAATACTCATATATGTAGGCCTGGAAGTTGTTAGTGCTCATTCTGTAACTGAAGAGCATGATGTTTGCTGGGTAAAGAGATTCTGATACAAAGAACTAATGTCACCAGTTCCACAGTCTCCTAGACATTTAGTACCATAAATGGATATTCCCAAAAAGAAGAGAACTAGCCACCTTTGAAGGAAATGATTGAAGGGAAAGCCCTCCAGGGTAAGACATTGAGGATGAGACCCAAATCCGAATTAGAAACAGAGAATTCAAAGTACTAAATATTTTTCATTTTATTAATGGCATTAAAAAATAAAAATGTTCAGCTAGCCATTATACAAACATTATAAAGTTCAGTTTTTTCTTTTTAAATTCAAGAATAAAATGAAACCTGGCTCCAAAAGTGAGTAAGAGAAGAGGATAGTGATAGTGATAATATTTACCAGTAAAGTTCTTGTCAAAAATAATCCTAGGCTCTACAGAAGTAAATCAGAGCCTAGAGTCTAAACTATTAACAGCTACTGTAAGGCCCAGAATAAAGTTCTGGGTTTTGGACTAGTGGAGTACTGCAACTTTAGCACTTCAGCTATTGGACAGGACACTACTGTTGAGTGAAGTGGGTCAAATTCTGTCCAGCAAAGGGATAGGTTTAAATGACCAAACAGGAAACTATTATATATATATTATTTCCTTTCACACAAACCACCACCAGATGTGGCACTACCCAAAGCCCCAAGGGTAGAAAGATGAAAGACATAGGCTGGAATCTGAAATAAGTTCCTGAGGGTGTTACAAGGAGGTTTTTTTTTAGCAGCAGGAGAAAAGCAGTGAAGTTTATGCTCTGACCAGTAACATTTATTCTGGTTGGAGCAATTCTAAGAGGATTAAATCCAAATGAGGCTCCCCCTACCCTATCTTTACTACTAAAAAGACTTAAAGTGAAATGAAAATAAAAACCAGATCTCTTGGAATTTTTACCTTTTATTTCCACTTACCACTATTCTTATCAGTCTCTTGGCTCTCATGGCCAAATCATTACCTGGGACCTATCCATGCATTATCCTGCCAGTCTAGTTTTCCCATTGGCCTCTCAGCAGTCACAGTCTACATTACACCAAAGTCTCTATCAGTGACAACAAACAGCTTCCCGGGGACACGTAGTCAACATCCTCTGCATTTGTGAGGATGCTGAAGCACAGACACATTGACCTAAATAAACATACTGAGGGCACGGCACTAATGGCAACTTCTGAGATAACATCAGCTTTTATTCCTGGTTACCCATCAAGCTAGTCTTGACAGTCATTTCCACAAAAATCTTACACAGTAAGTAAGTGAGTGACCAAATATCTAACATTTGTAAAAAAAAAAAAAAAAATCGGAGAGTTCATTCATGGACAGCAAATATGAGACATATTTGTTAACTCACCTTCACTGAGTTAACTATATTTTCTAATTGCCAAGTTAGACAAAGGCTCACTTTCTTTTTCTTTAAAGATTTATTTATTTATTTGAGAGGCAGAATTACAGACAGAGAGAGAGGTCTTCCATCTGTTGGTTCACCCTCCAAATGGCTGCAACAGCCAGAGCTGAGCAGATCCAAAGCCAGAAGCCAAGAGGTTCTTCCGGGACTCCCGTAGGGTACAGGGGCCCAAGGACTTGGGCCAGCTTCTGCTGCTTTCCCAGGCCATTAGCAGGGAGCTGAATCAGAAGAGCAGCAGCCAGCCAGCCGGCGCTGTGGCATAGCAGGTGAAGCCGCCGCCTGCAGTGCTGGCATCCCATATGGACCTCAGTTGGAATCCCGGCTGCTCTATTTCCGATCCAGCTCTCTGCTATGGCCTGAGAAAACAGTAGAAGATGGCCCAATTCCTTGGGCCCCTGCACCCGCATGGGAGACCTGGAAGCTCCTGGCTCCTAGCTTCAGATTGGCCCAGCTCCAGTCATTGTGGCCAACTGGGGAGTGAACCAGCGGATGGAATAATTCTTTCTCTCTCCTCTCTCTGTGTAACTCTGACTTTCAAATAAATAAATACATCTTAAAAAAAAAAAAAAAAAAAAAAGCAGCTGCCAGGACTGGATGCCTGTGCTGCAGGTGGAGGCTTAACCTCCACCACAGCACTGGCCTCAAAGGCTCATTTTCAAATGAATATGATGCACTCTCATTCTGTTTCCTAAACTGCCAACTTTTTGCCTTGCAACTGTTTGCAGCTGATATACAATACTGGTCACCCTTTGAAACACAAAGAGTCACTTAGTGGTTGCACAGTCTCTTTGGGATTACAATGGAGTTTAGGTAGTGCACAGGAAAGAAAAAATAAGGGACTGTGGCTTTGGTCCTCTGTCCCAATTTTAGGGTCCAACTGTCTATACAGTCTAGACTTGTTATCTTGCCACATCATGTCTCAGAAATGTAAGTAGAGGGAAACCAGTTTGGCAAGAGAGTCAGGGAACAAGATAATGGGTTTACATGATGAAATAGGAAATCCGTTCCTGGGTAGTGTTTGGCGGTTTAATGTTGCAAGGGGTGGGTGTACATTACATGGGATGTGGCAAGGAACAATTTGCACATGTGGTTCATGATAGAGCACAGAAGGTGTAGAACTGTAATTCTGGTTCAGTTTTCCTTTGTGCCACTTGCTTGCTACATAGTGAATGTACCAATATTCATTAGCTAAGTGATTTTAAAGATATGTTGAAAAAAGCAAACAACAAAATGTAACACAAAATTAAAATCACAAAAATGGGTTCCTACCTTTATTCTCTGCACAAGTCTTACTAGTTTGGTTTTTAGCTAACTGTTTCCATTATGCAATTTCTGTCTCAAAGTGATTGTAAGGTTAACTATGTAATGTGTTGTCTTTTGTTTTTGTTCGAAATCTTCATTAGATCTTGGAGTGCTAAATGGAGCTTAAACAAGAGGCTTTATTTCCTGTCTTCTCTATGGTGTGGTCAGTCAGTAGCTAACAGAGAGTGAAACAAAGGGGTATTATTATGCAATAAGAATTGTCTACCAAGAGATAGCTATCAGAGATGGATGCAGGATCTCACAAAAAACATATAAAACTGTTGCCCTTTGGAGCAAGGAAAATGAATGCCACTTCTTATATTAGTTGGGAACATAGACACATATTTTAAACTTTTCCTTTGGCAAAAATACAAGTTGGTAAAACATAACTTTACTCTGAAATCATTACGTTTACATTAGCTAAACTGAACCAATGAGAATGAAGATGAAAGGATCTAACTCCTGGGTTCAGAATCAAATACTTTAAAAATCTTACTGCTGCTAGAGCTCACTGTTATATAAAAATAAGTCCTGCTGTAAGAATTCATAAGTGTGAAATGAGGCTAAATCAATCTGTATACCAGCTGTTGGTCCCTGTCTGGAGTAAGGATCAAGCTAATGAGACAATGAAGTCCACATCATCTATATTTTTTCCTCTTTTCATAAATAATCCATTAAGATAGGACAACTGGAATATTTTGAGAATGTAACTCATGATATCTGGTATAGAAACTTGGACTGAAGCAGCAATATTAGTGTTTCTATTAGCCCTTTGTGTTGTATCAATAGATCAAATGTCTTATTGGACGGTGGGTTAAATAGTTCTGAAACAGAACCTAACACAGAGAGAATTCCACAAATGCTATCTCAGTAAAAGAAAATGACTGTCAAGGCCAGAAGTGCTGTCGCCCATGTCTTACATTCTTTTGCAGGCTAGTCTTTAGCACAAGGCCTTTCAATCTGCATCCACAAAGGTTTGTCCCAAAGCTTGGCACTCACAGGATGCTACAGTTTAATTTACAATAAAGGTTTGATGAACAAGTGCTGTCTCCACAGTAGTGATGGAGCATCACCACTTTAAAGGTGAGGGATGAAGGTGTGAGGTATACTGTACTGCTCAGACTTGGAATGGAACATTTGCCCACACTGCACTCTCAATTTTAAGAAAAAAAAAAAAAACAGAAATGAAAACCACATGCAGAGCAGTGGCAATAACTAAAGGACTTGTTTATATTATATTAAACATTCTTTATACTTTGGATCTCAGGAAAATTACAGGAACTGTTTGAAACAAAAGGGTAATATATTGACTGGCATGCAGTATTTACACTTGATGAAGTTGTGACTTTATACATTCTGTAATCTGAAACCACCATTACAACATATTTGTCAAAAAATCAAAACTTGCTGACTTTGTTAACCCTTTATTTTTTTTTGCTGAAACTTAAAGTATGTTGTATGCATCCATCAAACCACTGCATGAAATGCAAATGAACTCAACCTCTGTGTTTTAGCATTTCCTGAATCACCTAACACCATTGGAGACAGTTGAAAAGTTTCTTTTGTTATGTTACCTAATTTTAAATTCATGTAAAAGGTTGTGGGAATAGAGTAAGGTGGTGACCTTATTTCAAAATCAATAATTTTGAATTTGGAGTATCCTTTACAAATTTTTCCCCCTACTTTCAGGAAAAAAAAAATACAGCCAATCATGTCAAAAAGTAGGGGAAAAAACTCATCCAAATGTCTACTGATGGATGGACAAATAGAATGTGGTAAATCCATACAACAGACTATTATGCGGCCAAAAAAGGAATTAAGAGCTGATACATATTTCAACATGGATGAACCTTAAACACATGCTAAGTGAAAGAAGCCAGAATAAAAGGCCACATAGTCTATGATTCCATTTACATTGAAATGTCCAGAGAATGTAAATCCATAGAGACAGAAAATAGATTAGTGGCTTCCAGGGGCAGAAGTGGGAACGGGAGGTGTCAACTAAGGATTTTTTCTAGGGTGGATGGAAATGTAACATAATGATGATGGTAGTATAACTTTATGAATATGCTGAAACTACTGTACTGTACACTTAAAAAGGTGAATTTTATGGTATGAGAATTACATCTAGAGTTTCTTTAAAAATAGAATATATAGCTGATCACAAAACAACTAAAGTTGTAGAAATTTTTAAGTCAGTCACTGAATTTTGAGATGAGTCTTGGTTTTCCTATCTCTAAAATTAAGAAGAGGATTCAATGCCCTCTTTCATACTTCTAGCTTTAAATATTAATGAATCCACTTGGTATCCAGTGGATTTTTTCATGACTTGGGAATGTCTCACAAGTAAGAGCTTTGCTTATTTTCTAAAATGTGGAACTGCAAGTAAAAGATGCCTATAATGTGTCCTTGGGTAAGTAAGTAATGCCTGATTAACATGAAGCTTGTCATTCTTATGTCAAACTCAAGTTTCGGGACTGGCATTGAGGCTCAGTGGGTTAAAGCCATGGCCTGCAGTGCCAGCATCCCATATGGGCACCAGTTCGAGTCCCAGCAGTTTGAGTATTTTCAAATAAATGCATCATATATATATATATATATATATATATATATATATATATATATATATAAAAACTCAGGTTTCGGGTTTTTTTTTTTAAAGGAGTGACCATTCCTCTTTAGAAATACGAAGGAAATCCAACTTTTTGATAAAACTAAGGATGCCACCAGGATAAACAGCAGAAACAGAACAAACCAACAGAATTCAGTTGGCCAACTCTGAACACTGTAAAACAGGCTGTATCTGAAACACAAATTTTCTTTCATTTAAAACAGAGATTTTTTTTTAAGGTTTATTTATTTATTTTTATTTGAAAGGCAGAGTGGCAGAGAGAGAGGGAGAGAGGGAATGAGAGACAGCCTGGGCTAGGCCCATTGAAGTCAGGAGCCTGGAACAGCATCTAGGTCTCCATGTGGGTGGCAGGGACCCAAGTACCACAGCAGCACCTGCTGCCTCCTGGGATGCTTTATCAGGAAACTTAATTAGAAGTGGAGTATCAAGGACTTGAACTCACTCTCCAACATGGGATGTAGGTGTTCCAAGCAATAGCTTAACCCACTGAACCACAACATCCAAAATAGGAACAGCTTAAATCCTAATGATTTCCATCCGATTGTTCCTGAGTTTCACATTATTTCTGCCATATTTTTGTAATACTTCTGCTTTAGGCTGTTCAAATGATTCAACTGCAACTACTCTTGTAGAAGTCCAAATCTCAGGACGATTTGTTCTTACTCTAAATAAGCAGTAGGTTCAAGCAACCAAAGAAAAATGTCAGATAACCCAAGCTGCAAAACCAAGCTGATGGTTGACTGGACAGGACAAAGGACAACTGCAGAGATGTGACATGAAATGTTTCAGGTTGTTTCAACCAAAGAATGAAAAGGAAAAAGACTGCAATGAATACATGGAAAGATATCTATTAGTTCAACCAATAACCAATAGGCATCTAATTCAAATCAATGAACAAAACAGGAAATCCCCAAAGACAAATATAAACATCACAATAAATCATGTAAGTAGACAAGAGGGAGATCTTCCATTTGCTGATTCACTCCTCAAATGGCTACAATAGCCAGCTTTAGGCCAGACTGAAGCTAAGAGCCAAGAACTCCATCTTGGTCTCCCACATAGGTGGCAGGGGCCTAAACACTGGGGACATCTGCTGCTGCTTTCCCAGATACATTAGCAAGAAGCTGGATCAGAAGCAGAGCAGCAGGAACTTGAACCAACACTCTGACATGTGTCGTTGGCCTTGTAAGTGGTGGCATAATCCACTGTGCCATAACACCCATCCCCACTGAAGACTCTACAGGGCTTTAAATTTGAGTCCCAGGACCTCTGTACTTGCTGTTTTTTGGTTATCTGCTGGGCTC
Organism: Oryctolagus cuniculus; assembly: GCF_964237555.1. Lineage (NCBI taxonomy): Eukaryota > Metazoa > Chordata > Mammalia > Lagomorpha > Leporidae > Oryctolagus > Oryctolagus cuniculus. Next base: position 22,611,654 of record NC_091448.1, on the reverse strand, counting down.
ACTCCTCATCCCTTTAAGTCTGTTAAAATGTTATGTTGTGGAATCCTTCTGTGGTTCATTGACACTCCTCAATACCTGCTTAATTTCTTTCAGTAACACTTAACTACCTTCCAACCTTCTCATAGAGTTTGCTTTTCTACTTTGTCCCTAATCTGCCTGGCTTCATCAAAATACAGATTCCACTAGGGCAGGATTTTTAAAATCTTTTTATTTACTCCTGTATCTCACACCCTTAGAACAGTAGATGCTCGCGGGCGCCGCGGCTCACTAGGCTAATCCTCCGCCTAGCGGCGCCGGCACACCGGGTTCTAGTCCCGGTCGGGGCGCTGGATTCTGTCCCGGTTGCCCCTCTTCCAGGCCAGCTCTCTGCTGTGGCCCGGGAGTGCAGTGGAGGATGGCCCAAGTGCTTGGGTCCTGCACCCCATGGGAGACCAGGAAAAGCACCTGGAGCCTGGCTCCTGCCATCGGATCAGCGCGGTGCGCCGGCCGCAGCGCGCTGGCCACGGCGGCCATTGGAGGGTGAACCAACGGCAAAGGAAGACCTTTCTCTCTCTGTCTCTCTCTCTCACTATCCACTCTGCCTGTCAAAAAAAAAAAAAAAAAAAAAAAAAAAAAAAAAAAAAAAAAAGAACAGTAGATGCTCACTAAATGTGTGTGGAACCAGTGCTACATGAACTCACCCGTGTCCCCCAGGTCAGGGCTCTGAAGGAATGTACGGCATCGCTCCTTGTGCTCCTCAAGAGAACTTCTCTGCTTGTAACTCCTTCCACAGAACTCACATTTGTAGGGTTTCTCAACTAGAAGGAGAACACAAGGGGCACTCAATGACATAGCGGCTACAGGGGTCCCATATAGGAAGTATATTGGGGCTCTGAAAACTGTACTAGAAATACTGACCAAAGCCAGGGTAGCTGGATACTTCTGAATCTACAATACTTTTAAATTTAGTAAGCTGAAATAATGTTATGATCTGATTGGTTATTATACCAACAGGGTTCTCCGAAAGGATCACATCCTGTCACAGAGAAAGAATTTGAATTTAATGACTACCATTTAGCATAGTGTTTGGGCTTCAGGTAAAATCCTGTTTTTTTTTGGAAAAAAATAAAAGGCTCTTTTATTTTTCAAGGAGGTTAGTGTGGTATAGAATGAAATAGGATGGGATTCCTTATTTTGTGACATCCATCTGATTGTAAGGAAAGAATTCTGTAGTTCTGTGTGAGTTAGCCATTCAGCCAGACACTGATGGCCTTTATAGAACATTGACCTAATTGGGTGAATTGAGTTCATCCTTGCCAAATGGCCATAGAAAAGCATAAGCTAAAACAATAAAAACTGATTTAATTAACTAATAATAGAATTAAGGATGAATTGCAAAATGACCTCATATACATTTCTAAGATGAGTAAAAAATTTCTTTAGAAGTTCACCCAGACAATTCAGACAAACTTTGTCTTCCTACATCCCCCAAAAGCTTCATTGTTTGAAGTAATAACATAAACTCTCTGTGCAAGGCTGGCCTTTCCCATTTTTTAAATATACCCTATGAATTTGTAAGAGTTTTAAGGACCAAAATTTGTATTTTCTAACTCTTCTTGCTCTGTTTAAAACATAGGATTTAGAATTTAAAGCACTAAAAGATCCTTACGGAATCCCAAAGTAAGATAAATGCAGGTTTGGTAGGACTAAATACATTAGATTTCTGCATAAATTGGGAACCTCTAAAATCTGTTTTAAAAATGCCTGTTGTTGATGTTTCCACACTTGAAAAAGGCAACACAGAGACCTATTCAAATTTTAGGGAACCAAACCTATCCTTAGTTCATTATTTTGAAAAATGAGCTGAAAGCAAAGAGACTTTTGGTGGGTTTTGTTGGGGCTGGCTTATTTAATCCTAGTCTCTTGAAATGTGATCAGTTTCAAGTTTTGGGCTGGGTTTTACTCAAAACAGTAGATGTGGATTGATACAAAAACAACCCTCCCCCCCTTTTTTAAACAATTATAATTTTGTCAGATAACATCAAGAACATGAGGTCCCAAATTTGAAAATAAACTCAGTCTCATTTTTCTGGGAGGGAAATTCTATGTGTTAGAAAAAATGTATTATTCTCTTGCTTGCTCAAAATAAGGAGTAAAAACATCAAGAGAACATACAGCTTTTAACAAATTCTTATCACAGCTCATCTTTCAGAGAGTAAAAGCAGGTTAAGCTGATTAAGAGGGAAGTTGGATTTAAGAAATTTAGCCCAGACTGGCCAAAAACTAATCCTCAAAAGTGATTTATCCGCAGCTTACGGTTTTTTTTTTTTTTTTTTTAAGATTTTATTTATTTATTTGATAGGTAGAGTTACAGACAGTGAGAGAGAGGTTCACTCCCCAAATGGCCCCAATGGCAGGATGTGCCGATCCGAAGCCAGGAGCCAGGAGCTTCCCGGTCTCCCATGCAGGTGCAGGGGCCCAAGCATTTGGGCCCATCTTCCACTGCTATACCAGGCCACAGCAGAGAGCTGGACTGGAAGAGGAGCCGCTGGGACTAGAACCGGCGCCCATATGGGATGCTGATGCCACGGGCGGAGGATTAACCTACTGTACCACAGCGCCGGCCCTTGTCCGGTCTATTGAATGGAGAGAGTGTGTGTACATGTTCAGATGTCATGTACACATCTTAGGAAAATCGTCTTTAATAAAGTTTACCATAAGAAAATACTGATGGCTATAACTTCCTCACAAAAATTTAAATGGCATTTTTATAAGGCAGGCTCTTCCTGTCTGTGTTGTTCTCCAGGGGAGCAAGGATGTTGAGATCATCCCATTGAGGCAGACGGAGAGCAATTAATGCTCTAATGGAAGTGTAATTAGCCCTAGAGGTCTCTGCTGTTGTAACCCTTCAGAGCAAGAATGACAGATTAAAACCTCCATCCTTAACTCTTTCCAGTTTCCACACTGGGCTCTGAGGAACCCACAGTTGCCAGACATAGGGTGCTCATTCTCTCACTTACCAGAATGTGTTCTAAGATGCCCCGTGAGCGCATCTCTTCTCTGGCACGCATAGTTGCAGAGGTGGCACTTAAAAGGTTTTTCCCCTGTGTGCAGTTTAATGTGGCGGAGGAGGTTACCTTTTTGAGTAAAAGATGCCCCACACTGATTACACTGGAATGGGCGTTCACCTTTAAAAAGAGCAAAAAAGGAGATTACTAATCAGTAGGTGAGTGCAGAAGCATATGCACAGATTAGATGCCTATGGCAAAACTCAACTTTTAGACAGTTTCTGTCCGTAATAGAATGACTTCTGAGGTGTATAAGTGTTAGGTCTTACTTATGGAGAGAAAAAGGACCCATCTAGCAGGACTATTTTAGGAATCATCTTGTCTTCAGTTAGAACAAGTAATAAGAGTAGCTCTAGAAGTGTTTTCCAGATGTTAAGTTTTTATAATATTTAGCATTCTTTTAAAATATAATCTCCTCTAAAAAAGAGTTACAGACTCAAGTTTTAATAGGATGTTAAGGGCCAGAAATGCTTCTTTCTAAAATCTTAATATTAGATGTCTCTCTTGGCTCAGGGGGAATTACTGTGTGTGTACCCATTCCTACAGACTACCTATTATTGTCTGAAAGTAAATTTTTTAAAATTAGTAATAAAAGCTATATCCTTTAATCTACCAAAGTTGAACCAGGTATAACAATCTGCTTTTATTAAAAGTATTATGCAAAAATACATGAAAAATTTCTAAGAAGCAAATAATACCATTCAACCCCTAATTATTAACTAAAGAAATTATTTGGCTAACTTAAAAACACTGTGCTCACTGAAGCCTTTTTTTTTATTCAAAGCATTTGCAATATGTTTGCCAAATGTATTGATAAAACAGGAATAAAAATATGGCAATGCAGACAGGTAGAGATACATCAGAGTGATAGCAAAAATAAATAAAGTCATCAGAAGTCCTTTCACTTCATTTCTCGGTGACTGCATCAGGACAGAAGAAAGGAAAAGGAGTGTATTTACCAGTATGGCTCCGCTTATGAACCATTAAGACATTGAAGCTAATGCAGGACAATCCACACACATCGCAGTTCATCTTCCCACTGGTTGGCCTGCTATTATCATATGAGACAACATGTCTCTCCAACTTAATGTTTTCATATTCATTATATTCTCTTGAATAGCTGTAAGGGATTTCAGGCTCTTCCACATTTCCCATGGGCTCTGGCTTTAAAACACTCTCATCTCTTTCATTGTATTCATCTTTCATTTTCATCGAATCATCTGCAGGGAAGAAAATGCAAGAATTGAACAATGATTGTATGTGGAGCTATCAGACCAGCTCAAAAAGCAAAGACTCACAACTGACAAATACCAAATGAAGCCAACATAAAATTGTATATCCACAAGGCAAGGAAACAACATCAGAATGATCACTCAATATCTGAATTTAGAATCACAAAGAAAAACACACAGACTCACAAACTTGAAAATAGATGAGAATGTTTTGTGCTATCCAGAAAATTAGAGATAACAGATTTTTAGCTATGACTACTCAAAGCAACTATGAAACAAATATTTTGAACAACCTTCTCTAGTACTAGTACAGAAGAAAGGATCTCAAATCTAGTACCTTTTTTCTTGACTGTAGTCAAAAGGCAAGGTGCTCTTAGGTTTCAAACAGAAAATTACTGTTTCAATCCTTCAGATGGATCTACTTTAAGCCAGTAAGATTGAGAACTGAAGAGTCAACATGATTCTTCTGATTCTTTAGCCTTTTCCTCTTGCATGTATATGAACTACTAAGCCATGTCTCATCTCCCTGTCTCTTCTTGGAACAGATAAAAACACAACACTGAATGTAGAGGAAGCTGTCAGTACTAGTGAAATAGTGTTGAGAAAGATAAAAGGGGAAGTAATTCTTTTACATAATTTAAGGAGCTACTTCCATGACACAGGTAAATGAGGTTCAATCTGAGCAAGGGGAAAGGTATTCATACCAAAGATAAGGAGAACTAAAGTCAAGACCCTAGGATTGCAGGACTGGGTAGGAGAGGAGAAAATAGGTCAAGAGCGTTGGCTCAAGCCAGTGCCGCGGCTCAATAGGCTAATCCTCCGCCTTGCGGTGGCGGCACACCGGGTTCTAGTCCCGGTCGGGGCGCCAGATTCTGTCCCGGTTGCCCCTTTTCCAGGCCAGCTCTCTGCTGTGGCCCGGGAGTGCAGTGGAGGATGGCCCAAGTCCTAAGGCCCTGCACCCCATGGGAGACCAGGAGAAGCACCTGGCTCCTGCCTTTGGATCAGCGCGGTGCGCTGGCCGCAGTGTGCCGGCCGCAGCGGCCATTGGAGGGTGAACCAACAGCAAAGGAAGACCTTTCTCTCTGTCTCTCTCTCTCACTGTCCACTCTGCCTGTCAAAAAAAAAAAAAAAAAAAAGCGTTGGCTCACCAAATATTATTTCCAAAACAGCTATAACACTCTTCTAGTGGAAAACATAAAAAAGGGCAAATTTATGTGTTGAATAGGAACAAACCTAAACATTCACCTGATAAGAGGATTTTCATGTATAAATATATAAAATATGTTATATAAATGATTACTTTTTCAAACATTGATTCTTAGGAAAAGGAAGTTAGACCTCCTCATGAGGAATTTGCAAATCAATGGGATTTAGGGCTGGAAGGGAGTTTATAGATCATCTCATCCTTATTTTTCAGATCAAGAAATCTGGGAGCAGACATGTTTTCAGGGATTTATCCAAACTTATACAACCAGTTGCTGGCAGAGGTGTGATTAGGGCACTAAACTTGACCCTGAGCTATCAGTTACTTAGGTTTGATTTCACATAATTCACGTATAAGATCTAACTGGCTTATTACCAACTATACTCCACACCCTCTTATCAGTGGTGTAGATGTTAACACCAAAACACTCTTAAAAAAGATACTTAAAAAAAACTACATCCCTTCAAAAAACATCAATAAATGTTGTTCCTGTTGCCACACAGGAGGAAGTACAACTGCAGCTGTGCCTGGCTTGCTACCTTCAACCCAAGTTTCAATTTTCACTTCTATCAAGGTTACCTTTCATCTGTATTAACCATGTTTGCTTAACCGAGCAAGACAGGGCCTAACCACCAACAAAGGAGCCATAGCTACAACACGGTTCCTCTGCCTCTTACCACAGTTCATGGTTCACAACCTTTCACTCAGAGATGCAGGGCTGTGGGATAAATTCAACATGTTTCAAATTTCCCCATCCTGTGCATCTGGGTTGTACATGAATTGCTATCAATGAGGGTCATTTCCTTCTTTCTCTGGACAGGTCGTGCCTGCTTTCATTTGGAATTGGTTTGCTTAAGTGGTTTTTGTTTTTAAACAATTTTTTAAGAGAAGGATGCACCTGAGGCTTGTATACTCCTCTCTTCCTCCATCACTCCAGCTGTGGGTGCTATCCCACCAAAGCTTGAGTGCTCTTCAGTTTGCATGTAGGCGTTTAAAAGAACCTCAACGGAAAAACTTGACTACTGAAAACCAACAACGGCAGACAGAGAGGGCCAGCAGAAAAAAGAATCCTTTTCATTTAGTTAGATGTGAATCTGACCAGACTCAGGTTATTCCATGGTTAGTATACATTAGATAATACTGAAGATCAAAGTGTAGGTTATTTCTGAAAACAGAGGACAGAAGATCTGCTGTTTTCCTCAGAATGTTGGCCTTAAGTAGGCCTTCTCTGGGAGTCAATACTTTACCAACCCGGCTCAACCTCAAACCTTAGCTTTAGTCCTTTATGATTTGCCTGTAGAGCAAAGAAGACAGTATTTGAGACAAAGAGCCATAAAAGAAAGGGTAAGAGTCACATAGCAGGGATGAGGGAAGTCACTTGGACTGACTGGACCAAAAATGTTTCTGCTATAGTTGCTGGTTTGCTTTAGAGTCTTATCTAAAAATGACCTGGCTAACCTGTCTGAATTCTTACTGGGGATCAGCAGTTTATTATGTGAGTGTAAAAAGAGAGGAATGGTGGGATAAATTAAAATGTAAAGAGGACTCCTGAGAGATTATCAAGCTTAGCACCCAGCCTCCAAAGACAGTCTACTGAAACAATGAGGAAAAGTCCATTCTTTTTTTTTTTCCCAAATTTTATTTATTTATTTATTTAACTTGAAAGGCAGAGTTACAGAGACAGAGAGGCCAATGAAGCAGGGAGCCAGGAGCTTCTCACACATGGGTGCAGGGGCCCAAGAATTTGGGCCATCCTCCACTGCTTTCCCAGGGAGCTGGATCAGAAGTTGAGAGAAGTGGAGCAGCTGAGACTTGAACCAGTGCCTATATGGGATGCTGTCACTGCAGGAATATATAACCCGCTACACTACTATGCCACAATACCAGCCCCGATACCAGTTCATTCTAATGAAGAGATCCTTCCCATTCCTTGGGAGGAAGTTTATTGGAGCAGAGTGAAGGGGACATTCTACTTAGTATCCCTAAGAAATACCAAACATGTCTATCAAGCTTGTCATCTTTGAATTCAAACTTCCTTCTATTTTATGACATATTTATGTTTATTAGTCTCCCTACTTCCATCCTCCAAGTATTAAGACTACAGAATCCTTTCCCTTTCAATCTCTTCATTAGTCAGTCTCCAAGATCTGTCAACTCTAAGTCCTCAGGCTCTCTAGATACCAAGTTTTTTTTTTTTTTTTTTTTTTTTTTAATGATTTTATTGATTGATTTGAGAGACAGGGAGTCACAGAGAGAGGCAGAAAGAGAGAGGAATCTTCCATCTGCTGGTTCACTCTCCAGATGGCCTCATTGGCCAGAGCTAAGCCCATCTGAAGTCAGGAGCCTGGAACTTCTTCCAGGTCCCCCACGTGGAGTCACTTGGGTGCAGGGACCCAAAGACTTGGGCCATCTTCCACTGCTTTCCCAGGCCACAGCAGAGAGCTGAATCGGAAGAGGAGCAGCCAGGATATGAACCAGCACTCATATGGGATTCTGGCACCGCACGCAGCGGCTTAGCCCACTACGCCACAGTGCCAGCCCTGCCAACTCCTCTTTTCCTTTTCCTTTTCAATTTAGTTTAACATCTCATCACATCATACCTAAGCTTATCCTCTTGCAACATTCCTTTCTACACATTTATTAAAAAGGTGATCAAGGCTTACTGCCTCTACATCTGCAAAACTGACTCAAAATTGCTGGTAATCTGGTTTCTGCCTCTATAATTCACTGAATCTGCTTCCTTACAGATCACCAATAATATCCTGATTCCTGGGACCTGCATTGTGGCGAAGCAGGTAAAGCTGCTGCCTGTTATGCCGGCATCCCATATGGGTTCAGGTTCAAGTCCTGGCTGCTCCACTTCCAATCCAGCTCCCTGTTAATGCACCTGGGAAAGCAATACAAGATGGCCCAAGTCCTTGGGCCCCTTGCACCCTTGTAGAAGAAGCTCTTGGCTCCAGGATTTGGCTTAGCCCAACCCTGGTCATTGTGGCCATTTGGGGAGTGAACCACAGATGGAAGGTCTCTCTCTCTCTTTCTCCTTCTCTCTGTAAACTCTGCATTTCAAATAAATAACTAACTCTTAAAAAATTCTGATTCCTAAGTCCAATGTCTTTTTGTATGCCAGTCTCCCCATCTTCTCTGTAGTCCTTGATACTACTCACCACCATTTCTTCTACAGTCCTATTTCTTCAGTGAAACTGTACCTCCTTTCCTTTTTCTCTTTTCTCTCTCTCTCTTTTTTTTTTTTAAGATTTATTTACTTATTTGAGAGGCAGAGTTACAGAGACGCAAAGGGGGAGAGAGAGAGGGAGGTATCTTCCACCCATTGGTTCACTCCCTAAATGGCCACAATGGCCGGAGCTGTGCTGATCCGAAGCCAGGAGCCAGGAGCTTCTTTCAGGTCTCCCACATGGGTGTAGGGACCCAAGGACCTAGGCCATCTTGTACTGCTTTCCCAGGCCATAGCAGAGAGCTGGATGGGAAGTGGAAACTCGAAATGGTGCCCACATGGGATGCTGTCACTGCAGGTGGTGGCTTCACCTGCTAGGCCACAGCGCCAGCCCCCCCTCTTGTCTCCTAAATATGAAGGTGCTTAAAAATTTAATGGAAGAATGGACTTAAAAGATAAGTTTATTCGGTGCAAATTTTTTAAAATCCATGCATAGTTTTTTAAATAATACTCATTTTCCATAAATTTTTTTAAAATATTTTATTTATTTATTCATTAATTTTTGAAGACTGTCATATCCTCATTTTAAACCCTCTCTTTTTCTTATCTCTACATCTCTCTCTGGTGACAATTTCATCCACTTTTAAAGCTTTAACTATCATCTTATAGGATTAATATCCAAATATGTATCTGCAGTATAATCTCTCTTCCCTGCTTCAGTTCTTTATTTCCAAAGGTTTCCTAGCTATAATATTAGTCAGACTATCTGGATAGTCATCCTTCCTTTTTCTCATTTATGTCCTATAGTTAACCACTCATTGGTTCTATCTTTGAACCCAATCTCCAATTTGTTTTGCCACCCACCTTTCTGTATGTCCATTATCATAACTTTCAGACCCTATCAACTTTCCCATGATCTCACCATTGTTTTCCCTACCACCTTCTCTCACTTTCCAGGCTCATCTTGTATGAGAAGGCTCTTTTTAAACTCTAACTTGGGTCATACCATGGCCCTGTCAAAATTCTTCAATATTTTTCACTGCCAAGAAAATAAAGTCCAAATTCAGAAACAAAGCATCTGAAGTGTTTTCTGCCATCTGATCCCATCTTCCTTTGAAATATTGATTTTGATTACTCCAACTTTAACCAAACTAAAACAAATTCTAAGTACTCTTGGTTTAGTTTATATTATTTCCATTGCCTACAAGATTTTTCCTTAACATTGCCACAGGTCCAAATCTCACATATTTTTTAAATCCAAACTAATATGCTATCTCCACCCTACTAAGACTTCCCTGATTCTGCCAGCTGGAAAATAACCTGGTCCTTCTGCCTCTACATGACTTATAACCTTGCCTTATCTTCCCTTTGGACATGGACATTAGTTGAGGGCAGAACCTACACATACTTTGTGCATGCACCTGTGTGTATGTACATGTTTAATTCTGAATTTCCTATGATACTACTTAACCTGTAACTGTAAGAATAGAGGATATATATGGTTTTAAAATAGGAATTTTGGGCTCTCATCATAATCTAGGGGGACTGGAAATAGGCACTGAAAAACATGCTTTCCTGGTAAATCTTACGTGCGGTAGAGTTTGAGAATGATAGTTGTAGAGTTTAACACAGTGCCCCTCAGAAAGTAGATATGCTGTGTAAATAAACCATTCCATTAGCATCCTACCTGGCCCACAGTGTATTGACCTCTGTTATACTACATCCTATCACCAGATTAGCCATCCTAGAGAGCTAGATTGGAAGTGGAACAGCTGTGACTCGAACTAGCGCCCATATGGGATGCTGACACTGCAGGCGGCAGCATTACCCACTATGCCACAGTGCTGGTCCCAAAGTCCAAACTCTTTAGTGAGACATTCAAGGGCTAGAACACTGTCTAGAACCCACCTCCAGCCTGACTGGTCATCTCATTTCTTTTTATTTAAAAATTTTTTCTTTAAAAAGCTTTTATTTTGAAGGAAGAAAAACAGCAAGAGAGACAGACAGAGAAAGATTTTCATCTGCTGGTTCACTTCCCAAATGCCCACAACAGCTACAGCTGGTCCAGGCCAAAACCAGGGTCTTCCAGGTGGGTGGTCAGAACTCAATTATTTGAGCCATCACCTGCTGTTTCCCAGAGTGTCCATTAACAGGAAGATGGAATTGGAAGCAGAGCTGGGACTCAAACTGAGGCACTCTGAGAATGGATGTGGGTATTCCAATTGCTGTGCCAAGTGCCTACTCCATTTCTCAGTCATTTTGAATTGTCTTTTCATATGTAGCAGAACCTTGTTTCTCCAAGCGAGGTCCTTGGCTCAGCAGTTCCAGCGTATTCTGGGAGGTTGTTAGAAATGCAGATGCTCAGGCCTCACTCCAGACATACTGGATCAGAATTTGCATTTAAACAAGATTCTCAAAGATTCTTATGCCTATTGAACTTTCAGTAATCTGACTAACCATGATTCTTCAAAGCTTTTCCCACACCTAGAATACCCTCCCACTATATCAATATTCTACTTGAACTTCTTCCATTCAGTCTTCCTTGATACCGTTAACTAGCAAAAATTTCTTCGGTTTCTTTGATCTTACACCTATATCATTTTGCTTTATATTTAATACAATGTAATTAATCTTGAAAAATTTATCTTTTTATAGTTGATACATTCATAATATGGGGTAGGGATTTGGCCTAGTAGTTAAGACACCAGCTGGAATCCACAATCACATATCAGAGGGTCTAGGTTCAAGTTCCAGCTATGCTCCCAATTCCAGCATCCAGCTAGCATGCAACCTGAAAAGCAGCAGATGATGGCTCATGTAGCTGAGTCCTGTCTCCCACACGGGATACCTGGATTGAGTTCCTGAGTCTTGGCTTTACCTGGCTCAACCCCAACTATTGTGAGCATTTAGAGAGTGAACCAGACAATGGGAGCTGATTCTTTTTCTTAAACAACAACAAAATAACAATAAAAGCCAAAACGTGAGTATGGCCTAATGATGGTCAAGAATTCTTTTAAAAAAAGGGCGGGGGGAGGGCATTCTAGTGCAGAAGAGTTAAGTTGCTGCTTGGGATACACACATCCCATAATGGAGTGCTGGTTCTATCCCAGCTCCTCCTCTTCTGATCTACCTTCCAGTTAATGCACCATGGGAGGCAGAAGATGACGACTAAAGTGCTTGAGTCCCTGCCACCCATGTGGGAGACCCAGATGGAGTTCCAGGCTTCTGGCTTTGACATGGCCCAGCCCTGGCTATTTTGGGCATTTGGGGAGTAAACCAGTAGATGCACGATTCTCATTCTCTCTCTCTCTCTCCCTCTCTCTCTCTCTCTCCCCCTCTCTACTCTCTTCCTCTTCTCTCTTCTCTCTCTCTCTCCTCCCTCTTCCTCTTTCAAATAAATAAATCTTTTTTTTTAAATCTTTGTCACTTTGTCTTTCAAATAGATGAAATTAAATAAATAAACCCAATCATTCATTCAATGAATTTAAATGTTCCATGTGAAACCAACAACATTGTTCTACTGATTTATATTACAGACTCAGAGATGTTTAACTTCATTTTTCACTGATTTGCAGTTATCAGTGAATGGCAATACCTGAACTTTTTAATAAAAGCAGAAAATCCTAAAGATCTGGCAACAGATATCTGAATATCCAAGTACTTGAGGAACTGCCTTATAGTATCCCGAAGCCTTTTGTAAAGCAAATAAGCTTTTTGTAATGTGAATAATCTCTCATTCTGGTTTTGTAAACTCTACTCTTATAATACATATCAAGTTTCTTAGACACGCAACCTAAATTGATTCTTTAAAGACTATTCAAGTTTACACAGGTATTAGCAAAATTTTATTTCTTAATTCAGTGGTAGATCTAGAGATGCTTGTTTTGTTATTCTTTAAATTATGCATGTAATTATATTTGCCTTTTTGTATGTATGATCTATTTCATAATAAAATAATGTTAAAGACTTCCTGAGTAAATTTTTATAATTGAACTTGTAGAGAAAAGAACATACCAAACCACAAATTGCTGATAAAGGTAATTGCTATACATTCCCAGAGGGGGAGAAAAGATGTCTAAATTGAATCTAACCCATAGGAAATCAGATTAAACTAAACTTCTTTCTAAAGGATCTGCTCTAGGGTGTAATTGTTCCCATCTTTGCCTATGTTCTGGAGGTCTCTTAGGAAGATGACACGGACTAACACACACACCCCAGAGAATTTTGCAGGCTGAAGAGAACAAAGGTTTGGCTCACTGGGGCTGATGCACATGGTTTCATTTCCTGGGGTGATGGTTATCACATGAAAGGCTTGCACTCCAGAGTAGACATTTTTTGGTTTCACCTGAGACACTGCGAAAACAATGGGTCCTGGAAAGGATCCAACATCTAAATCCTTCAGGGGCAATAGCAGTCTCAGCCAACTGTGCCTCAGTTTGTTTTTACAGGCACACAAAATGCTCAGTTGGTGAGAAGAACCTAGCAAAGATGGCAAAAAGAACAGGCAACTTGGGTGCCTTGAACAGCAGGTTCTTACTAGGAATTTCCCACAGTAAAAAAAAGGTTCTGAATTTCCACCCTGAACTATGCAAAACCCAGAATCTAACTCCAAGAAGGACCAAGTTTGAAGTAATAGCCTGAGTTTGCCAGGGATATTTTGAGAAGAGACAAAACGAGATAGAGGCTGTTAGGTAAAACACAAAAGGGTGATGTTGTTTAAATGTTTTACAAGGATCGGGGGTCATAACCGTGAAATCCTCAGCACATGCAAAAGTCAACCGGATAACAAAGAAGCTTAATCATCTTAATGTGGCATTTTAATGATGCCACTGATTTGCTATGCCAATTCAGAGATAATGAGGCCCTAATGCTACAGATGTTCAGCCAGGCTAAAAGAAAGGGGGGAGTGGTGGGCTTTTTTAGCATGCCATTTTCCAACTATCCAATTAAACAAATTGTGAAAGCATCTAAATAGTTTACCAGGTTTTGACAGCTGTTAATAGGATTTAGAAGCTTGAAGCACTAAAGAGCAATTGGGAGATATATGTATTGTAGGTATTTAGTCTACAGAGTTAGTTGCTATCATACAGTCTAGCACAGATGAACTAGAACAGTTTTCCTTATAAAATTAATGTCTGTACATCTTTCCCATAATGGCCTCTTTATATTAGGGACAAGAACACTGAAATGAGGGGTCATTTCAGATTCTAATTTATACATTTGTGTATACAGTAATAATAGTGAAAAACATGAAAACAAAGAGAAGTTTCAGTATCTGCAAACCAGTAAAATTAGAAAGTTTCAATGGAAACTAAATTTCTAGCATTGATTTACAAGAATCCATAGTGCTTTTTATTTCTTTTCAATTTTAAAATGATGGAGATCCAGTAATTTTTAAGCGCCTTTTTTTAAAAAAATATTTATTTTATTTATTTGAAAGGCAGAGTTAGCAAGAAGGAGAGACAGAGAGAAAAACCTTAAATCTGCTTGTTCATTCCCTAGATGACTGCATTGGCTAGGACTCGGCCAGATCGAAGTCAGGAGCTAAGAATTTCATCTGAGTCTCCCACGTGGGTGCAAGAGCCCAAGGACTTGGGCCATGTTCTATTGCTTTCCCAGGTGCACTAGCAGAGAGCTGGATGGGAAGTAGAGCGGCTGGGACTCCAATCAATGCCCAGATGGGATGCCAGCATCACAGGCATCAATTTTACCCACCACACCACAGTGCTAGCAACCAAATAAATTTATTTATTTATTTGAAAGGCAGAGTTACAGAGAAAGGAAGAGGCAGAAAGAGAGAGAGAGAAATCTTTCATCTGCTGGTTCTTCTCCCCAAATAACCAGGCCAAAGCCAGGAACCAGGAGTTTCATTAGGGTCTTCCACATGGGTGCAGGGGCCCAAACACTTGGGGCATCCTCCACTCCTTTTTTTTTTTTTTTAAAGATTTATTTATTTATTTGAAAGTCAGAGTTACACAGAGAGAGGAGAGGCAGAGAGAGAGAGAGAGAGAGAGAGAGAGAGAAAGAGAGGTCTTCCATCCAATGGTTCACTCCCCAATTGGCCGCAACGGCCAGAGCTGCGCCAGTCCGAAGCCAGGAGCCAGGAGCTTCTTCCGGGTCTCCCACATGGGTACAGGAGCCTAAGGACTTGGGCCATCTTCCACTGCTTTCCCAGGCCATAGCAGAGAGCTGGATCGGAAGAGGAGCAGCCGGGACTAGAACCGATGCCCATATGGGATGCCAGCGCTTCAGGCCAGGGCTTTACCCACTGCGCCACAGCGCCGGCCCCTCTCCACTGCTTTTCAGGCACATTAGCAGGGAGCTGGATCAGAAGTGGAGCAGCCAGGATTCAAACCTACACCCATATGGGATGCCAGCGCTGCAGGCAGCAGCTTAATCCACTGTGTCACAGCACCAGCCTCTAAATGTCCATTTTTTAAATTTAGTAAACTTTTTTTTTAGTTTTTTTTTTAAAAAGATTATTTATTTGAGAGGCAGAGTTACAAAGAGAGGAAGACACACACACACACACAGACACACGCACACAGATCTTCCATTTTGTACAATGCATTTTATTTATCTGAAAGGCAGAGACAGAGACACAAAGATAGATAGACAGACAGACAGACAGATATTGATTGATCTGCTGGTTCACTCCCTAAATGCTTGCAACAGACAGGGGTAGGTCAGGCTGAAGGCAGGAGCCAGGGATTCAACCCATGTAGGTGGCAGAGACCTAGTCACTGCATAACCTGCTGCCTCCCAGGGTGTAAACTGGCAGAGAGCTGGAATCAGTTGCAGAGCCAGGACTTGAAGGCAAGCACTCCCATATAGAATGTGGGTGTCCCAAGCAGTGACTTAACTGCTGTGTCAAATTCTCACCCTATTATACAATATTTTTAGTGTATTGCATTTTAAATGAGACTTACCACATGAGGTCAGGTATGGAATTTTCCACTCATGGTATCATGTCAGATCAAAAAGTTTTGGGGGCCAGCGCTATGGTGTAGCAGATAAAGCCACCACCTGTGGTGCCATCATCCCAGATGGGCACAAGTTCAAGTCCTGGCTGCTCCCCTTCCAATCCAGCTCTCTGCTATGGCCTGGGAAAGCAGTAGATGGCCCAAGTACTTGGGCCCCTGTACCCATGTGGGAGACCCGGAATAAGCTCCTGGCTCCCAGCTTTGGATCGGCTCAGCTCCAGCTATTGCGGTTGTTTGGGGAGTGGATGGAAGACCTTTCTCTCTGTTTTTATCTCTCTCTCTCTGTAACTCTACTTCTCAAATAAATAAACAAATAAATAAATCTTTTTAAAAAAAGTTTGGGATTTTGGAGAATTTGGAGTTTGGATTAACAGTTGCTCAGCTGGTAGTATACAGAGTTTCTCCTCATAACACATCAAAACAGGGCATAAATCCCACAGAAGTAATCAATTCTCCAGTTGACTTTTTCTAATCACTCTAGTCTGATTTTTCCTCTACCTTTGACATCCTGAAACCTCTTTCTTTTGCTCGTTCCATTCCTATCTCAGTTATTTATTTTCTCTGTTTCTTCTATTTTCTGTCTCTTAGATATGATTGATTTCCAGGGGGCCTGTTTCTTTGTCTTTTCATTTTACATACTCTCCTGATGTAATTTAAAAATTTATTTATGTATTTTAATTTTATCTGAAAGGCAGAGAGAGATCTTCTGTCTGCTGGTTTACTCCCCAAATGCCTACAACAGCCACGCTTGGGCCAGGCCAAAACCAGGAGCCCAGAACTCCATCCAGGTTTCGCACCGGGTGACAGGGATTCAAGTACTGAGCCATCATTGGCTGCCTCCCAGGGTGTGCATTAGCAGAAAGCTGGGTCAGAAGTGTAGAAGCTGAGCCCAGGTACCCAAATATGGGATGTGGGCATCCCAAGTGGTGTGTTAACTGCCTGCCTTATAATCTAATTTTTTATTGCTGTTGATTCTCATATCTACACATCCAGTACACCTCCATGCTGAGCTGCAGACATATACTTCCAATCACTTCCTGGGTTTCCTACACTTGTTTTACATTCAGCAAGTTTAGCTCATTACCTTTCTCCTTTCTTCTGCCTTTCCAAATCTACTCCTCTTAGAATATGCTCTGTTAACCCTTCTTCACTGTGGCTTCTTGATATCAATGTCTGTATATCAATCTGTTGATACCCTCAGGAGTTAGCAATATGCCTGGTACAGAGCCCAGTGACTTCTTACCAAACAGAAGCAAGGAAAGTGTGAAGAAAGGAAAGAGTGAGTAATTACTCTATTCTTTGCTTCAAGTACAAAATTAGGGTTAATGTTTTTAAAAATTGCACAGATTGCAATTTTGCCTAAAGTGAGCACATTAGCCCAGAGTCAAGGGAAACAATAAATTGTACTTCTAGTTTAAGACACTATATATCAATCGGATCCAAAGGGTATACAGGATTCTTGGAGGACAGGGAGATGAGTGTTAAGAATTAAGAATTAGAAGATTCTTGGGGCCAGCATTGTGGCAAAGCAGGTAAAGCTGCCACCTGCATTGCCAGCATCCCATATGGGTGCTGATTCATGTCCCAGCTGCTCCACTTCCAATCTAGCCTTCTGCTAATGGCCTGGGAAAAGCAGCAGAAGATGGCCCAAGTATTTGGGCCCTGCACCAACATGGAAGACCTGGATGAAACTCCTGGCTCCTGGCTTCAGCCTGGTCCAGCCCTGCTGTTGCAGCTATAAGATCTCTCTCTCTCTCTCTTTCCCTACCTCTGACTTTCAAATAAATAAATAAATCTCTGATTAAAAATTAGAATATTCTTGCTCTTTTTAACATTAAAATACAATATGTAAAAATAATTTAACATTCACCATCTGTAACATAATATTTGGACTTTTATTTCTTTTTGGTTCCTCCCATCCTCCCTTTCCTGTTTTCAAATAATGGAATTAGAGCACCAAGATATATAGAAGAAACTCAGCACTGACTCCTCCAGGTGATTGTACAACATTAACAGCACCCAAGGGAAGAAGCTATCTTGTCACTGGAACATGCTCATTCTTGGGGGTGAAGTATAACAACTGTTTAACAGATGCCCAGTAACACACTTCAAGGCTGCAGGCAAAGATGCATCCTAGCTCTTCCAGAAGCTGTGGAGGGAATCTTGTCAGGCAGAACAAACTAGAATGGAATCTAGCCAATAAACCAGAGCACATGTTCACCTTTACTTCATGTGAGAATGTCTAATGGTTACAAGTAGAGGTTTCTACCAGTAGTAGTCACAGAATACAAAGTGGATGCTCATAACTACAGGGAAGGGGATATGGTATTTAACTCTTATTTTTCCTATTGAAAATAGATTTGAATGCCTTTTTTTTTTTTATTTGACAGATAGAGTTAGACAGTAAGAGAGAGAGAGAGAGAGAGAGAAAGGTCTTCCTTCCATTGGTTCACCCCCCAAACGGCCGCTACGCTGATCCGAAGCCAGGAGCCAGGTGCTTCCTTCTGGTCTCCCATGTGGGTGCAGGGGCCCAAGCACTTGGGCCATCCTCCACTGCCCTCCCGGGCCACAGCAGAGAGCTGGACTGGAAGAGGAACAACCAGGACTAGAACCCGGTGCCCATATAGGATGCTGGCGCTGCAGGCGGAGGATCAACCAAGTGAGCCACAGTGCTGGCCCCTTGAATGTCTTTTTAAAAAGATCTCTGATAACAGAGCATGGGTTTTGGAGTAACACAGAACCTAGGTTCAAATTGTACCAACTAGCTATGTGACCTCAGCTAGTCCCTTGACTTGTGTGAATTTTCTCATTTATGCAGTGATGATATCTATACCTAACAGTGTTGTTATAGTAATGAAGTTAAGCAAAATAACCTGTCTAAAGGCCTAGCTAGTATAGTACTTGATGCAAAATATGTTTGTGACCTTGAGCTAAGCAAAGATTTTATAGAAATGACATCAAAAGCATAATTAGTAAATGAAAATATCTTACAACTAAATAAGAAGGCAATTGTTTTAAAAAAAAGATTTACTTTATTTGAAAGACAGAGTTACAGAGAGAGGTAGAGACAGAGAGAGAGGTCTTCCATCCGCTGGTTCACTCCCCAGATGGCCGCAACGGCCGGAGCTGCACTGATCTGCAGCCAGGAGCCAGGATCTTCTTCCTGGATCCTCACATGGGTGCAGGGGCCCAAGGACTTGTGCATCTTCCACTGCTTTCCCAGGCCATAGCAGAAAGCTGGATCGGAAGAGGAGCAGCCAGGACTAGAACAGCTGCCCATATAGGATGCCGGCGCTTCAGGCCAGGGCTTTACCCGCTGTGCCACAGTGCTGGTCCCAGAAGGTAATTTTTAAAAATGCATAAAAGGGGAAGATATTTGGTGCTGTGATTTAGATGCCACTTGGGATGCCCGTATCCCATATCAGAGTCCCCTGGGTTTGAGTCTTGGCTCTGTTTCCAAGTCTATCTTTCTACTAATGTGTGCCTTGGGAAGCACCAGATGATGGTTCAAGTATGTGGGTCTCTGATACCCACACAAGAAACCCAAATTGTGTTTAGGTCTCCTGGCTTTGGCCTGGCCCAGTCCCAGCTGTTGTGGGCATTTAAGGAGTGAGTAAATGGAAGGAAGATTTTCTGTGTCTCTCTCTACTTCTCAAATAAAAAGTGAAAATAAATAATAAATTAAAAATTTTAATGCACAAACGATTTGAATAGATTTATTTAACCAAAGAAACTATACAAACAGCCAATAGGCCAATGAAAAGATACTTCACAGCATCAGTCACTGGAGAAATGCAAGTTAAATCCACAATGAGATATTATTTCACACTGCCAGACCAGCTATTATCAAAAAGACAAGTTTTGGCAAGAATGTGAAGAACATGGAACCCTCCTGCACTGCTGCTGGTAGGAATGTAGAGTGGTGCAGTCATCTGGGAAACAGTTTGGCGCTCTGGTAGGCAGCTTTCTAAAACAGCCCCCAATGATCTCTGTATCCAAGGATTCAAATCTCTGTGCAAACTCTCCTTGAATATTTAATAGGCCCAGGGGACTGACTTGCTTCTTATTAACAGAACACAGCAAAAGGCATGGAAGGTGTCACTTCTGCAATTAGGTCATACAGGACAGTGACTTCTAGTATCCCTCCTTCCCTCGTGCTTCTCTGCCATATTTTGTGCTTTTAGGGACTGTACTATCTCATTTTCTATTCTCGTAATAATTTAGTTTGCTTTAGGCTATGAGTATAAACTAGTCAGCTACCTCTGACGTATAAGATGGCAGCGACATAAATGTACACTAAGAAATCCTCTGAAGGCTCACTCAGGGATGTGAGAGCTTAGCTCTCATAAGACAAAAAAAAAAAAAAAAAAAATATATATATATATATATATATATATATATACACCATCTCAGAGAACTCATACAACCTGAAGGACTAGAACTGGAAAGTCAAGCTGATAGTGAGTAAGGGACAGGTCATGTAAAAATGCCAGAGATAGTTCTGAGTTTCAAGTAATGAAGAGAGGTAATAAAGGACAACTAAGCTGTCTCCAAATTTTGGGGGATGGGAAGTATGGCCACAAGCCTGGACTGATGAAAGTTAATAAAAAGCCTTTTCTGTTTTCTCTGGGGCTGCAATAAACTTCCTAGAGGGGTAACGAAGGATAAGAAAGGCATGGCTGGGATTTCTGCTCCTGTAGACGCAGGTGCAGAAAGGCCTGGTTCTAACAAATCTTGTCAATGTCTTTAATGCCGCCAGACTGATGAATATAGTGAAATATCTATCATGATCCCATTTTCACTTTTTTCAGTTGACATAATTAACAAATCTATTAAGGGTAAGGTCACACATTATTTTTAATTATTAAACCATGGGTCCCCATATGTTATTGTTTAGACAGCGTCATCCACTGCAAAGTGTAGTTTTCAAGACTGGCATTCCTGCAACCTCAAATCTAGATCCAACTGCAGATTTTAACCAGGCAGCTAAATGAGAAAACATCTGGACCTACCAGTTGAAATGAGAAAGGTCACATGTTAAATCCAGATAATCTTGTTTATTGGTGTTTGAAGGTTATACACCAAGGGCTGGATTACCAGGGTTCTCCTTCAGGCCTGGCTCAGATATCTGCTGTGAGTGTGTGATACCTTAAATATCCAAAGCTTTAAAACTGTGTTGTTAATCACTTCCAAATATCATTTTCCTATTTTTAAAAATTTATTTGAGAGGCAGAGTGACAGAGCAAGAACAAAAGAGAGACAGACACAGAGAAAGAGATCTTCCAACCGCTGGTTCACTCCACAAATGCCTACAACAGCCAGAGTGGGGCCAGGCTGAAGCCAGGAGTTCCAGACTCCATGAGGGTCTCCCATGTAGGTGGCAGGGGGCCCAAGCACTGGAGCCATTATATGTTGCCTCTCAGGACACATTAGCAGGAAGTTGAATCAAAATTGGGGTTACTGGGACTCAAACTGGCACTCTGATATGGTTAAGCAGCAGCTTAACCAGCTGTGCCACAACACACACTCCATTTTCCTAATTCTAAGCTGGAACACTATGTCAGCCTATTGCTACATGTTGATTGGATGCTGTAAGAAATCACATAGCAGAACTGTCAAGGGCAGATGATATCTATTCTTTCCAAATTTCCATTCAGCATTTTCAATGGATGAAGCATCTATAATTTTCCCCACCAAAATTAAGAAAAAGGAAAGGCCTTTGAGTCAGCAAGGAAAAAAATTAAAAGACTGTTGGGAGTGGGGAGTTAACCCAGTGATTAAGACAAGTGGTTAAGAGAGAACTTCCACTTTGACCATGGCCTTGTCTAAATATGATCAGAGTCAGTGAACTCAGGGGGCTTCCATAGCCTTGGCAGCTCATGACAAGAGCCTAGGGTGATTACTGAGGCCATAAACAAGAGTGTCAATTTGTTAAGTCAACAACAGGAGTCACTGTGCACTTACTCCTCATGTAGGATCTTTGTCCTTGGTGTGCTGTACCTTGAGATTTAATGCTATAACTAGTACTCAAACAGTATTTTTCACTTTATGTTTCTGTGTGGGAGCAAACTATTGAAATCTTTACTTAATGTATGCTAAACTGATCTTCTGTATATAAAGAGAATCGAAAATGAATCTTGATGTGAATGGAAGGGGAGAGGGAGTGGGAAAGGGGAGGGTTGTGGGTGGGAGGGACGTTATGGGGGGGAAGCCATTGTAATCCATAAGCTGTACTTTGGAAATTTATATTCATTAAATAAAAGTTTGAAAGCAAAAAAAAAAAAAAAAAAAAAAGACAAGTGGTTAAGACATTGGATACCCGAGTTCAAGTCCCCTCAAGCTTCTTGCCAATGCAGATCTTGGGAGGCAGCAGTGATAGCTCAAGTAATTTGGTGTCTCCTCCCACAGGGAGACATGGATTGCTTTCCTAGCTCCTGGCTCTGTCCCTTGTGCAAGTCAGGCTACTCTGGATACTTGGGGAGTAGACCAGTAGATGAGAGTTCTCTGTCTCTGTCTCTGTCTCTCCCTCTCTCTCCACACACACACACACCACACACACACACACACACACACACATATCCCTTGGATTGGTTTCAGGACAGTAGAAAAGAAAAGGAGTTATGCACATTTCCTGACTTCTCATAATTAGTAAATATTATTATTGTTTTTAAAAAGTTTTTTTAATTTATCTGAAAGGCAGAGTTACAGAGAGGCAGAGGCAGAGAGAGAGAGAGAGAGAGAGAGAGAGAGAGAGAGGTCTTCCATCTGTTGGTTCACTCCCCAAATGGCCACAACGGCCGAGGCTGAGCCAGTCCAAAGCCAGGAGCCAGGAGCTTCTTCCGGGTCTCTCACATAGGTGTAGGAGGTCAGGGACTTGAGCCATCTTCTGCTGCTTTCCCAGGCCATAGCAGAGAGTTGGAATGGAAGTGGAGCAGCTGGGACTTGAACCAGAGCCCATATGGGATGCCAGCACTCCAGAAAGTGGCTTTACCTGCTATGCCGGCATCCTATATGGGTGCTGGGTGCTAGTCCCGGTTGCTCCTCTTTCAGTCCAGTTCTCTGCTGTGGCCTGGGATAGCAGTGGTGGATGGTCCAAGTCCTTGGTTCCCTGCACCCGCACGGGAGACCAGGAGGAAGTACCTGGCTCCTGGATTTGGATCGTGCCAGCTGTAGCGGTCATTTGGGGGGTGAACCAATGGAAGGAAGACTTTTCTCTGTCTCTCTCTCTCATTCTCTATAACTCTACCTGTCAAATAAAAAATAATAATAATAAATTAGCTCTTAAAAATCAGAAATTTTCTCCTTAAATTTCCATTTCCATTTCACTTTCCCCATAGATTTTACCCCAACATGCTGCTCTTACATGCTTGAATCTTTTGCTTCTCTTGTCTTTTGCTACTGTGTGTCAAAAAAATTTCTTCTGTCTTGAATTATCATTTCAATGATTAGCAAACGATTAAAAAACATAGCAGGGGTGGGAATTTGGTCTAACGGCTGAGATAGATATGTCCCACATTGGAGTGCCTAGATCTGATTCATGGTTCCCACTCATCACTCCAGGTTCCAGCTAATGCAGACCCTGGGAGGCAGCGGTGATGGCTCAAGTAGTTGGGTTCTTACTGCTCATGCTGAAGACCTGGATTGTGTTTCCAGCTCCCAGCTCTAGCCCTGGGAAAGACCCAGCAGTTGCAGGCATTTGGGGAATGAACCTAAAGATGGAAACTGATTTACATTCTCTCTCTGCCTCTCAGGTAAATTTCAAAAATGAAAAAAGTACATTATAATTCTTTATCAATAATTATCAAATAAGTAAAATTTATTGGAAATGCATCTCTTAATGAGAAGGATGGAGGGGAAATTATTTATAAAAGTTCTGTTAAAGCAATTATCTAAATTACTCTTTATTTCACATCTACCTTTTAGCTGGATGAAAGATGTGTCTGTCTTTGATACCGTCCGAGCGATCACTGTGAAAGGGGGGGAGAGCAACAAGAAGCTCAGCAGCAACAGCCTCTTGTGGCAGACGTTTCAGGAAGAACACAGACTGACGCTGAGGACGTGGAAAGTGCTTCTCTTAAGATTGTTCACATCCGTGCAATCCTTGGAAAGTCTTACCAGTATTTGAAGAACACAACTAAAAAAGAACCTATGGCCAAAATGTACTCACATGCTGCTCTTCAGCATTCAAGCGATGGTTATTCAGGGATTACTTATGAGCAAGGTAGGGGATGAATAGATGAATGGATGGTTGGATAGAATGGCAGAAAGGAAAATGGATAAATACTGAGCATTTACTATATGCCCAGAATTTCTGGCATAAAAGAAGAATACAGCTAAAAAATAAACTGTCCTTGCCAAGCTTCTGGAATACAACAAAGTATAGTAAGATTCTGCCTCTACACAGTATGTACATATCTGGTTATAATAGGATTGGTGACTATCTCCAGCTATCTCCCCTTACCCTTTCTCAGATAAGAGTAACCTAAATGGTGCCAGTGCTGTGGCACTGTGGTGGGTAAAGCCACCACCTGCAGTGCCGGCAACCCATATGGGCACCGGTTCAAGTCCTGGCTGCTCCACTTCTGATCCAGTTCTCTGCTATGGCCTGGGAAAGCAGCAGAAGATGGTCCAAGTCCTTGGGCCCATGGACCCCCGTGGGAGACCTGAAAGAACTCCAGGTTCCTGGCTTTGGACTGGTGCAGCTCCAGCCATTGTGGCGATCTGGGGAGTGAACCAGTGGATAGAAAACCTCTCTTTCTCTGTCTCTATGTAACTCTGCCTTTCAAATAAATAAATAAATATTAAAAAAAGAGTAACTTAAAGTTTTTAGTTTATCAGAGTGGAGAGTGGATAGGAAATAACTGTCTTTGGATTTTTAAAGTATAATACATCCAGTCAATTTTGTCCAGTCTAAACCTCACTGTTGTTACTTTGTGCTCTTTGTTAACTGTATATACAGAAAAACTACCATATTTTATTAACTTAACAACAGTACGATCCCCATATTTTATAATTTAAAATTTATGGATCTTATCTACTATGCTTTTCTCATCTGCAACACTTTTCTCCTTAGCACAAATTCCATCCCCCCCTTTCCAAAAAAAGCCCACTATATGGGCCAGCAAACTACAAATTATAAACTGTTCAGTCCTCAGTTCAGTGGTGTGCTAGTAAATGCTTAATAACCAATGCTATGCGTAGCATTTGTTAATTTCAGTGGTTTAGCTACTCTACCATGGCCAATTTCAAGCTACCACTTGAAGTGGATACTACTAAGTCAGCCACTCAAAAAATTCCTGAAAATATAACTGGCTATATTGGCTGGTTCTGGCACATCACCGGGACTTCTGATCTTTCCCTCAGCAGGGTGGCTTCATGTGGTCAACAATTTGCACAGACTACACAACAGCCCAAGTCACCATAGCCAGTGCCATACTTTGAGCAGCAGAACTCACTTGGCTATGAGAGCATGCACATATGGGTGTTTCTGCTAATCTAACTGGAGGAAGACACTGACACCACTGCTTCATAGTTAAAGAAATGCACAAGAAAGGAGGGAAAACTCTCCAAAGATCCACTAAGGACAGCAGGCAGACCCATTTTCTTATTGGTCATAACAATTGTCCTTTTTTCTGTAGATTCCAAATACCTTCCTATACATTCCTTTTAGTTCACTGTGCTACACAGATTGGTTTAAAAAAAAAAAAAACTCAGAGATGTTTTTGTTAAAGATTCAAGGAGACATGTCTTGGTTTTATCACCAACAGAATTTACCAGTTTGACACAGAGAAGCTGTAAAGATCTGCCCATGGCAAACACTCACAGAAATCCCCTGTGAGTGAACTTCTGCAGCGAAACACTGCTGATTTTGTAAGATAACCCTGCATCCCATGAGCCACAGGTCTCGATCTGGGCTTGAGAGATGTAATATTTTGATAAAAAACGGCACTTCCTTTTGAAGCATATAGTTGCGTGTGCTGAACAGTGCCGCTGGAACCTCAGTGAGCACCAAGGCAAGGCTGACTTGGTCTCTCCCAGCTTGCTCCAGCCACCCTCCTTCACACATCTAACTGCAGCAGTAATTAACATCCATAAACCACAAATGTGGCTTGTTTCTTTTTCCTCTTTTAAGAAGCATCAAAGTAGTTTGTACTTCTTAACAAAAAAGCTGTACATCTCAAAAGGGACAAAGGCTAGGGTGTGGAAAGGTAGTGAATATGGAAGTTATATCTCCTAAGGGGAGAAGAATTTTATTTTCAGCAAGTTTTCTTTTTTCTTTCTTTCTTTCTTTTTTTTTTTTTTTTTTTTACAGGCAGAGTGGACAGTGAGAGAGAGAGACAGAGAGAAAGGTCTTCCTTTTGCCGTTGGTTCACCCTCCAATGGCCGCCGCGGCCGGCGCGCTGCGGCCGGTGCACCGTGCTCATCCGATGGCAGGAGCCAGGTACTTATCCTGGTCTCCCATGGGGTGCAGGGCCCAAGTACTTGGGCCATCCTCCACTGCACTCACGGGCCACAGCAGAGAGCTGGCCTGGAAGAGGGGCAACCGGGACAGAATCCGGCGCCCCGACCCGGACTAGAACCTGGTGTGCCGGCGCCGCAAGGCGAGGATTAGCCTAATGAGCCGCGGCGCCGGCCTTCAGCAAGTTTTCTAATTAAAGTTATTATCTATCTAAGCACCTATATTGCTAAAATATCAAAAATATCAAATTCAATTAACTCAGACATAACTCTTACGTGACAGAAGTAATTAAATAAATACATTGATTGGCTACCACTGTACAATTAATTAAAAAGAAATCTATTCATAATGTATGTCAGGTGTGCTTCATATTTGGTTGTCAAGAGGCAGCAGATAGATGAAGGGTACAATGCACTGAATTCACATCTGCCTAGAACCTCAGAATGTGACTTTATCAGGGCTGGCACTGTGGTGTAGTGGGTAGAGCTGCCACCTGCAGCGCCGGCATGGTATACGGGCGCCAGTTACGGTCCCAGCTGTTCCACTTCTGATCCAGCTCATTGCTAATGTGCCTGAGAAAGCAGTGGAAGATGGTCCAAGTCCTTGAATCCCTGCATCCATAGATCTGAAGAAGCTCCAGGCTCCTGGCTTTCAATTGACCCAGCTCCAGCCATTGTGGCCATTTGGGGAGTAAATCGGTGGAAGGAAGACTCTCTGCCTCTGCCTCTGCCTCTCTAACTCTGCCTTTCAAATAACTAACCCTTAAAAAAAAAGTGACTTTATTTGGAAATAGATGTGATTAGTTAAGATGAGGTCACACTGGGTTACAGTGGGCCCTAAATCCAATACTGGAATCTTTATAAAAGGAAAGAACTCAGAGATACACATGGGGAAGAAGGCCATGTGGCAACAGAGGCAGAGATATGAGTTACAGAGTCACAATCGAAGGACTGCCAAGGACCATCACAAACTATAAAGAGGTAAGGAAGCATTCTTTCCTAGAGCCTTTAAAGGGAGGATGCTCCTGCCAGCACCTTGAATTTGTACTTCTAACCTCCAGGACTGTGAGAGAAAAAAATTGTTACTTTAAGCCACTCAATTTGAATGTTACAGAAGCCTTAAAAAACTAACACAAAGGGTAAATTGCAACTTGAGCAGCCTGAACAGCTGATGTTGATGGGAATCGAGGTACATTGTGTACTTTTGGCCCCTATAGCAGCTCCAGAACAAAGGGCTTATGTAGATAGAGATGGTGGCTGATAGGGACTGCTGAAAACAGAGCCAGTAGAGTGTTAAATGCAGGGGGTGAGTAGCCAAGCAATAATGCTATTGGCAAATGCAAACACAAAAAACACAGGCTCCTGGTGGAATCTTTCCCTCCTGTCTCTAAATGGAAATGGCAGTGAGAGGAATCCACTTTCAGAAGAAGGACTGAAGCAGAGATGTGGGAGTTCTACCTCAGGCACATGACAGTCCACAATCACATGTCTCACCTCTATCTAGTTCTATCCCTGGGTGCACTAAGATTAAACACATCTTGCCTCTAGTCCTGACATCCACAGGCTTTTATTTTAATGTATGCTTCTGTGACAGCAAGCCTGATATAAACAATAGGGATATTGTTTCTTAGGAGATGTTACATGGCTTTAACTTTTGCTTTTGACATTACAGGATCTCGGTGACATTTTATATCAAAGAAGGTCCCAATACACTATATATTCAGTGAAGTGCCTATCTATTCCCAGCACTCATGGGATGCCAAAAAAACAAAAAACAAAACAAAAAAAACACTTGGGCATTCCTGCGTTATTTCCTACTGTTCAAGATCTGTTAAGACCGTTACAATTGGTCACTAGGAAAAGGAGAAATAATAATTGTTCACAGAAGTTTTCTTCTGGCAAAAGTTCTTCTGGCAAAAGAACTCCAAATTCCTTCATTTCTTGTAGTTTTTTTTTTTTTAAGATTTTTATTTATTTGAGAGTCAGAGTTACACAGAGAGAGAAGGAGAGGCAGAAAGAGAGAGAGAGAGAGGTCTTCCATTCGCTGGTTCACTCCTCAGATGGCCGCAAAGGCTGGAGCTGCACCAATCTGAAGCCAGGCACCAGGAGCTTCTTCTGGGTCTCCCACATGGGTACAGGAACCCAGGCACTTGGACCATCTTCTCCTGCTTTCCCAGGCCATAGCAGAGAGCTGGATCGGAAGAGGAGCAGCTGGGACTTGAACTGGTGCCCATATAAGATGCTGGCACTGCAGGCAGTGGCTTTACCTGCTATGCCACAGTGCTGGCCCCTGTACTTTTCACCAATTGGATCACCTCACTTTATAGGTAAGCATTTTTAGAAATATGTGAATGTGGGCTACTCAGGATTTTTTTTTTTTACAAAAAATGTATAATGTAAAGGAGTAAAAACTTGTCATGCAAAAATAATTCCAGATAAAACACAATTAGATGTTTAAACAAATACTAATCCAAACTAATACTAATTCCATAAACTCAGATCTAAGATTACAGTGGGGGAGTTGGGATAGTGTAAAAAGGCCTCCTGGTAGAAATAAACTGGAGTTGATATAAATATCACCAGTGCTTTGGCCAGGTAGTTTAAATTTTTGGGAGTAAACCAGTGGATGGAAAATCTCTCTGTCTCTCCCTCTTTCTCTGACACTCTACCTTTCAAATAAATCTCTCTTTTTTTTGAGTAAAGCTTTTTTTAAAAATGCTTCTATTAAGCAACATAGAATAGGATCCTCTAAGGCATGTTTTTTAATTATTGTTATTCCCTTATAGCTAACTTTCTTTAATCACCTTTAAAAGTATAATCTTAATTCTAGCTTAATGTCTCCCCATGCTGCATTTGGACAAAGTACTTTATTATGTAATAGGTCTATCTTCTATCAGACAATGCTACTTTTCAGCTCTGTTGTTTTTATAATTTAGCATGTATAATTTATATGTACTCATCATATTATATCTTTTTTAAGAAGCAGGGTCCTGGTAATAACTTTTTTCAAAGATATATATGACCCAGATTAAGTTTCAACATTAATAGTACAATGATCAGTTTGGAGATTAATCATGAAATAATGGAATAATCTTTCAGCATTAAATTAGCCTATTCATTTCTTTCTACATGAGTCTTAGAGAAAAGAACTGTTTCTTCTTTCTTTTTCAAAATATTTAGAAGGATTGATCATATCTTCTAATCTTTATCAAGATGGGGCCAGCACTGTAGTGCAGCGGGTTAAAGCCCCAGCCTGCAGCGCCAGCATCTCATATGGGTGCCAGTTTGAGTCCCAGCTGCTCTACTTCCAATCCAGCTTTCTGCTATGGCCTGGGAAAGCAGTAGAAGATGGTCCAAGTCCTTGGTCTCCTGCACCTGCGTGGGAGACCCAGAGGAAGTTCCTGGCTCCTAGTTTCCTGATCCTAGCTTCAGATCAGCTCAGCTCTGGTCATTGGCAGTCATCTGGGAGTGAACCAGAGGATGGAAGACCCCTCTCTCTCTTTCTCTCTCTCTCTCTGGCTCCACCTCTCTCTGTAATTCTGTCTTTCAATTAAATAAAATAATATATATTATTTTATTTAATATATATTATATATTAATATATAATATATAATATATTTATAATATACTATATATTATATAATATATATAAGTTATATATATAATATATAAGTTATATATATATATATAACTACATGACATTTCCAGGCCACTGGCAATTGGGAAAAACATGTCCATATAGACATTTTATAAATCTATTGCCATGCAGCTAGAGGTAAGGTGATAGACATGGCAAAGGCAGCTCCATTAGTCAAAGAGGGCCCAAACTGCATGAACCACAAAGACTAAATCTCTGTCTCTCTTTTCTCTTGGGTAACACTTAGGTAGGGGCATCATAAGCAGGATCAAAATGTACAGAGGCCTACAGTCTGTTGTATGGATTCCTAAGGAGATGCTGCATCACTTGGATTTTTACAATATTTGTTTGAAATTCCTACTGTTGAACAGAAATTATTTGGTTTCCTGTTTACATTTAGGTACTTAATTTTTTCTTTTTTTCCTCAACTACCTGAAAACTTATAGCCTATTTTTGAACCCAGAGAAAACTCCAACATAAATTGTAGATTCCCACTATATTCCTAAAGTTGTACTTATGAAATGCATGAAGTCTGTATTCCTTAAATTAAAGGTTTCTTTGGGGGGAAAAAAAACAAATTGTAGATTCACAGACCAACAGTTGTATAAGAATCACTATTATGTTTAAATACAAACTTCACTATTAAGTTTAAACACAAAATTCTATGCCAGAAAAATGCACACCAAAGGCAGCTATCATGTGCCTCACTTGGAGTATGACTCCAGGGATGTCACCTTCAAGAAGCTGCATAAAGCTCATATACTACATGCCTTTCCTCAGCACAAATGACCACATCCTGTGCCAGGTGGCATTTTTCTGTCTCTGTGGTTAAAAACTGGTACAAATTAATGTATAGCTCGGCAGTGCTGGAATGTTAGTTGAAGCTGTGATTTGAATCTCAGAAGTTTTAGACAAAGAACTTCATTTTTTGTTTCCTTAAGAAATCTAATTACAGAGGTAAGCATTTAGCCTAACAATGAAAATGTCCACATCCCATATCAGAGTGCCTAGGTTCATTCATAGTTCTAACTTCTGACTCTATCTTCCTACTAATGCAGACCTTGTGAAGATGGCTGAAATAATGGGTTTTCTGATACCCTCATGGGAGATCTGGACAGTGTTTCTGGCTCCTGGCTTTGGCTCAGCCCCAAACATTGCAGGTATCTGGGAATGAACCAGCAGAAACGATCTCCTTTCAGTCTCTCGCACGAGCGCATGTGCGCTCTCTCTCTCTCTCTCTCTCTCTCTCAAATAAATAAAAAATCTAAAACAAAAGAAACAGACACTGAGAAACTTCTTTTCCTCTTCTAAGAAATACACATGGAGGGCTGGCACTGTGGCAGAGTGGGATTAAGCCTCAGCCTACAGTGCCAGCATCCCATATGGACACTGGTTTGAGTCCTGACTACTCCACTTTCAATCTAGTTCTCTGCTACTGCACCTTGCAAAGTGTCAGAGGATGGCCCAAGTCCTTGGGTCCCTGCACCCATGTGGGGGACTCGGAGGAAGCTCCTGCCTCCTGACTTCAGATTAGTCTAGCTCTAGCCATTGCGACCATTTGGGGAGTGAACTAGTGGATGGAAGATCTCTCTCTCTCTCTCTCTTTCTTTCTCTGTGTCTCTATATTTCTCTGTAACTCTGTCTTTCAAATAAATAAAAGAAATCCTAAAAAAAAAGAAAGAAATACACTTGGGCCCAGTTTTGTGGCATAACAGGTAACACTGCCACTGTGATGTTGGCATCCCATACGGGTGCTAGTTTGTGTCCTGGCTGCTCTGCTTCCAATACAGATCCAGGTCCCTGCTAATGGCCTAGGAAAAACAGCAGAAGATGGCCCAAATGTTTGGCCTCCTGCCATACATGTGGGAGACCCAGAAGAAACTCCTGGATCCCAGCTTTGGCCTAGCCTAGCCCAGACGGTTGTAGCCATCTGAGGAGTAAATGAGCAGATGAAAGATCTCTCTCTCTCTCTCTCTCTCTTTCACTCTCTTGCTCTCTCCTTCTCTCTCTCTTTCAAATAAAATAAATCTTTTTTTTCTTAAAAGAAACACTTATAAACCTACATACAATTAACCTAGGACTTTCGTTAAGTCACTACTCAGTAAGTATTTACTGCATGTCTACTACTGGCCAACTACTGTTCTAGAAGTTACAACTAGCTAGCAGTGAAAAAGATAGCCCAACATCCTAGTTAATGAAGAAAGGAAGAAGAGAAATAATAAACAAATAAAACTCCAAAATTACCTGAGATAAGTGTATGTAAAGAATTAAAGTAAGGTGCTGTGTTAAAATAGTAACTGGGTTGTCAAGGAAACCCTCTCTGCAGAAATGACATGTAAGATGAGAGCTGAGTGACACTCCTAAAGCAATAGCAATTATGTTTATCAACATAAATATTAGCATAAAATGTGAGTAATATCAACATAGGGAGAGTACTTAAAATTCACCCAAAAAAGCCTGGATGTAAGTATTCTGTAAAGCTAATAAAGACTACTTTTGAGTGGTAGGATACAGGTGGACTTTTTTTTTTCTCTATTTCAGTGAACTTTCCAAACTATAGTATAACATAAAAATATAGTTGGTCTTTGTTTCTGTTCCCTGTTCTGGGTACAGAGCTCCTAAAATCCTTGGAACTTCCTAAATTATTATTCATAACAAGCCCCCCCCCCTTTTAAATATTTATTTATTTATTTGAAAGATAGAGTGACAAAGAGGAAAGAGAGAGTGATAGAGATATTTCGTCTTCTGGTTCACTCCCTAAAGGCTCGCAACAGCTTGGGCTAGGCCAAGCCAAAGCCGGGAGTAGGAACTTCATTCAGGGCCCCGCACGGGTGGCAAGAACCAAAGCAGGGGCTGGCACTGTGGAACATTGGGACAAGTTGCTGTTGCCTGCAGCATGACATCCCATATTGGAGCACAGGTTTGAGTTCCAGCTGCTCCGCTTCCAACCCAGATCTTTGCTAATGTGCCTGGGAAAGCAGCAGAATATGGCCCAAGTGCTTGGCTCCTGCCACCCACGTGGAAGACCCAGATGGAATTCTAGGTTCCTGGCTTTGGCCAGCTGCAGCCATTGTGGCCATTTAGGGAGTGAACCAGTGGATACAAAATCAATTTCCCCCTCTGTCTCTCTCTCTCTCTCTCCCCTTCTCTCTGTGTTACTCTGCCTTTCAAATAAATAAATCTTTAAAAAGAAAAAAATGAAAAAGGAAGGAAGGGAGGGAGGGAGGGAGGGAGGGATGAAGGAAGGAAGAGTAACTGCACCATCATCAGCTGCCACCCAGGTGCATTAGCTGGAAGCTGGATCAGAAGAGTGGAGTAGCTGGGATTTGAACCAGCACTCTGATTTGGGATGTGGGCTTCCCAAGCAGCTGTGCCATAATGTCTGCCCAAGCCCCTTTCAATAGCCCTGAATTTATGCTAATGAGGTGACTTAGCCTGGGGCTTCCAGATAGCCTCAGAATGGGGATAGTCACCAGAAAGATCAAGTAACTAAAAGAGGGGCCAGTGTTGTGGCACAGTGAGTTAACGCCCTGGCCTGAAGTGCCGGCATCCCATATGGGTGCAGGTTCTAGTCCCGGCTGCTCCTTTTCTGATCCAGAAGCTCCTGGCTCCTGGCTTCAGATCAGCGCAGCTCTGGCCATTGTGGCCATCTGGGGAGTGAACCACCGGATGGAAGACCTTTCTCTGTAATTCTGTCTTTCAAATAAATAAAAATGAATCTTTTAAAAAAAGTAACTAAAAGATTAGAATTCCCAGCTACATACATTAATCTCTGGAGAGTGGAGGAGGGTTGGAAATTGTATTTTTTAAAGATTTATTTATTTATTTGAAAGGCAGTTACAGAGAAATAGAGAGGGAGAGACAGAGACAGAAATCTTCTATCCTCTAGTTTACTCTTCAAATGCCTGCAACAGCTGGGGCTGGGCTGATCTGAAGCCAGGATCCAGGAGTTTCTTCTGGGTCTCCCACATAGGTGCAGGGGCTTAAGTACTTGTGCCATCTTCTGCTGCTTTCCCAGGCACATTAGGAGGGAGCTGGATAGAAAGTGGAGCAGCCAGGACTTGATCTGGTGCCCATTTGGGATACCAGCATTGCAGGTGGTGGCTTTACCCACTATGCCACAGTGCCATCCTGGAAACTGTGTTTTATAAAAACTCTTGAATAAGGAATCAGAAAACCTCCAGGTTGGGGACCACATAGAGACACAGTGAGGGTGGCATGCTTCAGAGGGCATGTAAGCTCTGCCCCTCTTTTCCCCATATCTTGCCCTAATGCAGCTCTTCCACTTGGCTGTTCCTGAGTTTTATCTCGAATCATAAACCAGTATTAGTAAAGTGATATCCTGAGTTCTGTGAATCATTCTAGCAAATTATCAAATATGAGGAAGGGTTGTGAGAACCCCAAGTCTGTCCAAGTTGTACAGAAGTGCAAGTAACGTGAGACTTAGTACTGGTAACTGACAGGAATGACAGCAGTCTCAGGGGATCTAAGCTCTTAACCTGTGGGATCTGCATTAACTCCAGGAGTTAGTCTCAGACTTGAATTGTTGGATACAACAATTGAACTATAGACTACAGACATGGTTATTGGTATTGGAAAATATCCCAGAATTGTCAAAAATGGGATTTGGTATGCCAGCTCTCGCTTAAAGAAACATGTGATTTGAAGGGGGGGTGGTTCAAAGGGTAGGGGATGATTCCTGGGTGGCTATATGGGCACCCATGATATGCAGTAGCAGCTTCACTGTGATCAGTTACTAAAGGGAAAATTTATCAGTGGAATTTACAGAGAGATCCAATTCCCAGGGATTTGGTTCACTGGATACATAAGGAACTTAAAACTAATAAGAAAATAGTGAAATACATAATCCTTTGGTTACTCTTACCTGTAACAGTTAAAATGAAAGAAAAAGAGGGCATTTGGCTGGATATTTATGTTGGACCAAACACAGATTCCAATCAGCCTGAGCTTTGCATATTACACTAGAAACAATGTCTAAGGCAAAGAAGTATGTGGGAACAACAGAGAATACCTGTGAGACCTCTGATTACCAAGAAGGTGATCCAAAAAAGAAGGAAGAAAGGAAGAAAGGAAGAAAGGAAGAAAGGAAGGAAGGAAGGAAGGAAGGAAGGAAGGAAGGAAGGAAGGAAGGAAGGAAGGAAGGAAGGAAAAGAAAAACTAACTAACTAAAGAAGGTGGTCCAGTTTGGAGATGATAAAACCCAGCAACAACTGAAACCAAGGAGGATAGTGGAAAGGAGTTACCATATTTTATAGAACTGTATTATCAGCTTCCTTAACAACGGCTACTAAAATGTATGGTGAGAATAACTACTTTAGGGGTGGCATTTAATTATTTAAATGCTGAGGAGTGTAAGAGCGTGTTTAGCTTGAAACAGGATCCACAGCTAATGATGGAACAATACACCAGGGATGGGGAAGCTTTTTTCTGCCAAGGGCCATTTGGATACTTATAACATCATTTGTGGGTCATAAAAAATTATCAACTTAAAAATTGGCCTGCTGGCCGGCGCCGCAGCTCACTAGGCTAATCCTCCGCCTAGCGGCGCCGGCACACCGGGTTCTAGTCCCGGTTGGGGTGCCGGATTCTGTCCCGGTTGCCCCTCTTCCAGGCCAGCTCTCTGCTGTGGCCAGGGAGTGCAGTGGAGGATGGCCCAGGTGCTTGGGCCCTGCACCCCATGGGAGACCAGGAAAAGCACCTGGCTCCTGGCTCCTGCCATCAGGTCAGCGCGGTGCGCCGGCCACAGCGCGCCGGCCGTGGCGGCCATTGGAGGGTGAACCAACGGCAAAAAGGAAGACCTTTCTCTCTGTCTCTCTCTCTCACTGTCCACTCTGCCTGTCAAAAAAATAATAAAAAAAATTGGCCTGCTATAGATGTATTGAATTTCTAGTCCCACCTGAGACTGCCTTGGCAGGGCCATACCAAATGGCTTCACAGGCTTCATGCAGCCCATAGGTAGGATGGTCCCCACCCCTGCAATATGTGATCTAAACACACAGCAAGTCATTCCCAAGGGAACAGCTAGTCTGGTGAACAAGATGAAAGTCACTACAAGATCTGTTAACTCCGAGAAAGGACAGTGTCTGACTCCTCCTATAAATAAATTCTAAGTGGAACACCCCAAGTGAAGCAGCTAATATGCTTCATATACAAGTCATGTGGGACTAGCTTTACGAGAATCTGGGTATTCTCCCTCTGACTATGTCCATTTCCTAGGTCATGGTAAATTCCACAGTTAAGGATGCACATGTTGGATATGGCATGGTAAGGTATGTATGGTCACAGAAAAGCAAGAACAAAGCTTGAAAGGAAGAAGGGTCCCAGAGAGAAGGGTCACTGTACGCCACGTGGGGTCACAAAGGAAAGCACCAGTGTTGGGGGTTGGTCAGGAGGCAGAAAAGAGGAACAAGGAATGGCCGGCGCCGCGGCTCACTAGGCTAATCCTCTGCCTAGCGGCGCTGGCACACCGGGTTCTAGTCCGGGTCGGGGCGCCGGATTCTGTCCCGGTTGCCCCTCTTCCAGGCCAGCTCTCTGCTGTGGCCAGGGAGTGCAGTGGAGGATGGCCCAGGTGCTTGGGCCCTGCACCCCATGGGAGACCAGGAAAAGCACCTGGCTCCTGGCTCCTGCCATCGGATCAGCGCGGTGCGCCGGCCGCGGCGGCCATTGGAGGGTGAACCAACGGCAAAGGAAGACCTTTCTCTCTGTCTCTCTCTCATTGTCCACTCTGCCTGTAAAAAAAAAAAAAAAAAAGAGGAACAAGGAAAAGCTTAGGCCAGAACCTTTGTTGGGGCTTTTGTGGGAAAGACAAAGTTGGGCAAGGTAAACAGTTTAATATTGGTTAATCTGATTTGAGCAATTCCGGTGGGCTTTGGGGATTAGGGATAGTCTATAGTTGTCTGGGATGGCCCTAGCATGATTTAGGGGAGGGAGAAATATTGCCTTGGTGTGTGAGAAGTGGATAGGGAAGTGATTCAGGTATGGACTTGGCTTGTATATATATAAAGTATATTCACACCCGAGCCCTCCACTATTGTTCACAATTGGCTAACCCTCAGCAGAATAGCCTCTTCCTAGGTCTGTAAGACCCCAATGCCAGAGCAGCAAGAATACAGAAAATAAGATATAAAATGATGAATGGATGTCAAATAGGCAAATATAGAAGCCAAAAAAATATAGTTGGCACATGGGGTCCCCTTTGCAAGGATAGGCCATGTGACTTCACTGTTGCAAAACTGAGTCACAGTCCAAGAAGAATGTCTTAGCTTCCCCTCATGTGCCATTTTTTTTTTTTTTTTTTTGACAGGCAGAGTGGACAGTGAGAGAGAGAGACAGAGAGAAAGGTCTTCCTTTTTGCCGTTGGTTCACCCTCCAATGGCCGCAGCGTGCAGCGGCCGGCGCACTGTGCTGATCTGAAGGCAGGAGCCAGGTGCTTCTCCTGGTTTCCCATGGGGTGCAGGGCCCAAGCACTTGGGCCATCCTCCACTGCACTCCCGGGCCACAGCAGAGAGCTGGCCTGGAAGAGGGGCAACCGGGACAGAATCCGGCGCCCCAACCGGGACTAGAACCCGGTGTGCCGGCGCCGCTAGGCGGAGGATTAGCCTGTTGAGCCGCGGTGCCGGCCTCCCTCATGTGTCTTATAGACGCTAACAAGATTTTCCGTTTAATTAACAAGAAGATGGGAAGAGTCAAAGGACTCAGCCATCAAAGTGGACATTTTTAAAATGAGTATTAAGAAATAAAGTGAATAAAGGAACCCTTGATAGGGTGAAACAAAGGGAAAACAAGGGGGAGAGTGACTCATTCCCAGAGAATAAATTTCCAGCAGGGTGAAGTTTTTAAGACATAGGAGGGGCTGGTGCAGCGGCATAGCGGGTAAAGCCAGTGCCTGCAGTGCCGGCATCCTATATGGGTGCCATTTCAAGTCCTGGCTGCTCTATTTCCGATCCAGCTCTCTGCTATGGCTTGGGAAAGCAGTAGAAGATGGTCCAAGTCCTTGGGCCCCTGCACTCATGTGGGAGACCCAGAAGAAGCTCCTGGCTCCTGGCTTCGGATCAGCCCAGCTCCAGCCATTGTAGCCATTTGGGGAATGAACCCGCAGATGGAAGATTTCTCTCTCTCTGCCTCTACCTCTCTGTAACTCTGTCTTTCAAATAAATAATAAATCTAAAAAAAAAAAAAAGACATAAGAAAAGAGGCTGGTGCTGTGGTGTAGCTGGTAAAGCCACCACCTGCAGTGCTGGCATCCCATATGGGTGCCAGTTCATGGCTTGGCTGCTTCACTTCCAATCCAGCCATGGCCTGGGAAAGCAGTAGGAGATGGCTCAAGTTTGGGCCCCTGCACCCATGTGGGAGACCTGGAAGAAGCGCCAGGTTCCTGACTTCTTTTATTTATTTATTTATTTTTATTTTTATTTTTTTTTTATTTTTTATTTTTTATTTTTTGACAGGCAGAGTGGACAGTGAGAGAGAGACAGAGAGAAAGGTCTTCCTTTGCCGTTGGATCACCCTCCAATGGCCGCCGCTGCAGCCGGCGCACCGTGCTGATCCGATGGCAGGAGCCAGGATCCAGGTGCTTTTCCTGGTCTCCCATGGGGTGCAGGGCCCAAGCACCTGGGCCATCCTCCACTGCACTCCCTGGCCATAGCAGAGAGCTGGCCTGGAAGAGGGGCAACCGGGACAGAATCCGGCGCCCCAACCGGGACTAGAACCCGGTGTGCCGGCGCCGCAAGGTGGAGGATTAGCCTATTGAGCCACGGCGCCGGCCTTATTTTTATTTTTTGACAGGCAGAGTGGACAGTGAGAGAGAAAGACAGACAGAGAGAGAAAGGTCTTCCTTTACCGTTGGTTCACCCTCCAATGGCCGCTGTGGCCGGCGCACTGCAGCCGGCGCACCATGCTGATCCGAAGCCACAGGTTCCTGACTTCTGATCGGCCCAGCTCCAGCTGTTGCAGCCATTTGGGGAGCAGATGGAAGACATCGCTCTCTCTCTCTCTCTCCTCTTCTCTCTCTCTGCTTCTACCTCTGTAACTCTGCCTTTCAAATAAATAAATAGACATGCAAAAAATGAAAGACATTGATGGAATTCAAACAAAGGTCTTAACATAGCACTATTACAAGTTGGGACAACCAAAGGGAATCCCTTATTAGTTCCCCTACACTAAATGGCTCCAAACAAGTTCACTCAATCTACTCCAGTTTGGAAAAAAAGTTTAAAGCCAGAAAGCAAAGACTACAATAAGAAATCTGATATGAAATGGTCTGGACAATGACAGGGTAATCATGACAAAGATTGAAAAAAAAAAAAGGCCAAGGTTCCTTGGCTTAATCCCTCACCAGGGACCTAAAAGCCTTTTGCACATGAAGGGCTAAGACGGGTCAGATGGTAGAGAAGAAAAGCTTGTGGGACTTCTTTTTTTTTTTTTTTTTTGACAGGCAGAGTTAGACAGTGAGAGAGAGACAGACAGAGACAGAGAGAAAGGTCTTCCTTTTCCATTGGTTCACTCCCCAAATGGCCACTATGGCCGGTGTGTTGCTCTGATCCGAAGCCAGGAGCCAGGTGCTTCCTCCTGGTCTCCCATGCGGGTTCAGGGCCCAAACACTTAGGCCATCCTCCACTGCCTTCCCAGGCCACAGCAGAGAGCTGGACTGGAAGAGGAGCAACCGGGACAGAATTCGGCACCCCAACCGGGACTAGAACCCGGGATGCCAGCGCCGCAGTGCTAGTGAGCCGCGGTGCCGGCCACTTGTGGGACTTCTTGATGTGGGAACTTTGTACACTATGGTAACAAAACTTATTGGCAAAGCCTAACAGGGGCTTCAAGTTAGACTGAGAGAATACAAAAATTGTAAGGGTTGACATGATTAAGGTGGAAATTCAGATGAAAATTGGAAGGTTTAAACCAGTTCTATGTGAAGAGGTTGTATCTCCCTTGCCTGATTTTTTTGGGGGGAATGGATGTTAGGTCATGACTAAGGAACACTTCCTATAATACCTAGTATTATACAAACAAAGCCTGTTGATGAAGTCCCAGCAGAGGCTGCAGTTAGAAAAATGAGTTGATGAGATTAAGATGAAAGTTAGGAAGAAACTTTATTTGAAATGGTTCAGTCTCTTTTACCTGAATGTGTTATGGGGATAGACATTGTGTCTGCCTGGGGAACTGTTTCTGCAAAACAGAGGCATGTGAATCTGCCCTTCAGGCAATATTAACTAGATGTGAAATGGAAATGACTAAGATGGCCTGAGCTCACTCAGTGTAGAAGAGAACTTAAGAGTGTAGTATGGACACATTGTCTGCAATAGCTCTATACAAAATATAGACAAGGACTTATGCCAAAAGCCTGTGAATTCTTCCCAGCAATGAGCTGAGACTTTGGGCTAGAGAATTTCCACTTGAGAGGCAATTACTAGACTGCTATTAATTTAAATTGTCCCTATTACTAAAGTACAAAAAGAATCCCTCAAATTCTCAATTATCCATGATGTCTTAGGTGACATCAAAGAAACACTTAACATTTCTGGACAGTGCTTGGAAAAGTTCCATTATAAAATAGAAATGGCTTATACAGGGAATGGCAGAAATAAATACAAGCAATGAGCCTCTTTCCTTTAGAACTGACTTCAGAACTGTGTCAGATTCTGTCATCAATTGGGCAGTGCTGTATGAAGTAACCTTTAACTAACCAACAAAGAGCTGTTCTATTTGTAGACAGCAGTTAAAGGGACAACATATTGCTTGGAATACCACCACTCTGATTTAAGAAGGTAAAAATAAATAATCTCAATGGGCTGAAATACCTAGCAGTGATGGAAGAACTAAATCAAAGTAAATATTCTTATGTTTCAGTTTCTACCAATTCAAGAGAAATGGCCAAGGAGCCTGGCCACATGGTAAGGCAGAAGGGCAATGGAAATTTGGCTTATTAACACAACTCCTGTATGGGATACAACCCTATGAAAACCACTATAGGAATCTGATGGGTGTATTAAAGCAGGCCAGGTAAATGCTCAGAAAAAGAACTTTCCAAATCTGGACTGTGATTAGAACCAATGAACAGACATCACAGTGTGCTTCCTTGAGCTACCACTTCGGTCCATGAATGAGTTGACGTGGTAAGATGTGCTGCAACAATGAGGAAGGTGCACTAAATTGAGATGTATTCCTCTTGCACCCTCCGAGGCACAAAATGCCAACAGATGGTTCTGTCTGCCAACAAGAGAAACAGAAATACAGACTGTCTATGGAGAAGGTTCCCTCGGGGAAGGCCTCACACAGCATTGGGAAGTCAATTACATTGAAGGATCAATGCTGGTAGCCCCAGGGACTACACATGCCAGGGATAAACAGTGACCCTGGGCTGGGCTTTCCTTACTGGTGGTAGATAGAAATGGCCAAGAGTACCATAAAAGAATCAGAACAGAAGATACCTCACCAATTTTGACCACAGAATCACATTTCCTCAGTTCAAGGAATATTCTTTATGTATATCCCATAATGTCAAATGATGGATAAAGAGATATACTTAGAGTAACTGTCGGATAGAGAACTGAAGTGGCCAACTGAAACACTATCTAAGACAGGTTAAGATAGAGGCATGAAGGGCAGTTTACATATTTTCATGAGTGTGTGTGCTCACATTCAACATGAGCTAAAGAGTATCTCCACCAGGTGGATTTCCCTGTTTTATTGGTGGATTAAGGGAGGAAGGGGTGGAGGAGGACACTGGCATGATGATTATCCTTTGTTTTTTCCTTCCAAACATTACTTCAACTTTTTCTTTCCTATTAGATGTGGTGTTTCCAAGATTAGGGGGAGGGTACAACTGTAAGTGCTAGAAATAAAGATGCTTTCTAAGCAACAAACTGCAACTATAGTTTTAGACAATTATGTCAGAATTTCTAAAGGCCTGAATGAAGCAAGTTGTGCCCTCATCCCACCTAGCAAAACTGGGGTTAACAGTGTGTGCAGTTATATTGCCTGGTGGCAAATGTAGCCTACTAGTTCTCCACCGTGTAACTTTATCTTATAAGAAGAGAAGAAGGGATCAAAATTCCAGAGCTTCCAAGATGGCAGAGTAGGGAGGGAGCTTACCGCTGTAGTCTAGGAGAAGATAGTTTTAAAAAAAAGTAGAAAGAGTGCACTCTCAGGGAAGAGTTAGGGAGAAAACAGCAGAGGAAAATATAAAAATCAGAGGGACACAGTGGACCTACATGGAAGGCGTGGATGCCCACAGCTCAGGACCCCAGCAGCTGACAGCCTATGCACCAGCATTGGAGAGTGAGGTAAGACCAGACTACAGCAGCCCAAGCCCCTGGTTATAGAGCTGCAGGAAGAACCTAGAGGGAACCCAGCTTGGAGCCCCACGAGAGATGGTGTACCCACCAAACTAGAGAAGAGCAAAAAAAAAAAAAAAAAAGGAAGGACATGCTTCTCTCTCCCTGATCACCTTACAATGGTGTCCTATAACAAGCCAATAGAGTGGTGCCATTTTGGACATATGTAACAGCTGTGCCAGCTCTTGTCCATGCCCAGCAACCAGCTGGGTGGAGACTCCTGACTCTGGTGGGGAGAACCCAGGGGACTGGGTGCTCGTGACTATGGGAGGCTTGCGTGCCAGGACTGTGAAAAAAAAAAAAAAACAAACTGAGACTGTGTGGGAGGACTCACAGTGCAGCTAGGACTTTGGGCAGTCACTGTAGGAGACTCCACATGCTCAGGGCTTCCTGGTTACCTGCTGAGGGACATTGCTGGGGAATCTGAGCTTACACTGAGGACTGCATATAGCCTTTGTGTGGTCCTTGGGGCAGAGGGGAAGAATATTATATCCACTGGGGCTAGTGCTCAGGTCTCCTTTGAGGAGAGGAGCTCAGTTGAGCAGAATAAATCCCCCTTCTGATAAAAAAAAAAAATAAAGAGATTTACTGTGCCAAACCTGGGTGTGTCACCTTAGACATGCCCTTCACTCTGGAAAACTGAACAGTTCCCTGGCCATACCCACCACAAGCCTCTAGATATTCACTGAAAGAAGACACTCCACTTATTAACGAGGCATAGTACAAAGATAAAAGCCACCACAGTGAAAAAAACAAAGAAGAAACCAAGGAGTATCTCCACAAATGCCAAATAACAAATGGGTTGATTCAAGAAATAAGAATAAGGAAGACAATATGATGCTCCCAAAAGAATACAACACTTCAATACTAGATTGTGAAGATGATGAGATTGAAGAAATGCCAGAAATAGAATTCAAAAAGTTGGTCATAAGATTACATAGAAGTAATCAAAAGCAAATGCATGAACTACTGAAATCCGTACATAACATGAAAGAAAATTTCTCCCATGAAATTGAGATCTTAAAGAGAAATCAAAATGAAATGAATAATTCATTAGAATAAATAAAAAATGCAGTGGAAAGTCTTAACAACAGGATCAGTGAAGCAAAAGAAAGAATATTGACTTAGAAGACAAAGCACAGGAAGTTATACAGTCAAACCAAAGACAAGATGAGGAAATTAGAAAACTAAAAAACACTGTTAGGAATCTACAGGATACTATCAAACGACCCAACATACAGGTTCTAGGAGTTCCTGAAGGCATGGAAAGAGAGAAAGGATTAGAAGGCCTTTTTAGTGAAATAACAGAAAACTTCCCTAATGGAAAAAGAAAGGGACATCCAAGTACAAGAAGCACATAGAATCCCTAATAGACATGATCAGAAAAGATATTCACCATGACACATTGTAATCTAACTCACCACAGTAAAATATAAAGAAAATATTATAAAATGTGCATGAGAGAAATGCCAGATTACTTCCAGAGGATCTCCAATTAGACTCACAGCAGATTTCTCACCAGAAACCCTATATGCCAGGAGAGAATGGTGAGATATATTCCAAGTATTAAAAGAAAAAACCCATCAACCCAGAATATTATACCCTGCAAGGTTCTCATTAATGAATGAAGGTGAAATAAAGACCTTTCATAACAAACAGAAATTGAAAGAACTTGTCACCACCCATCCAGCCCTACAAAAGATGCTTAAGGATTGCTGCACACAAAAATACAGAAGCATGGTCATCACTACAAAAGAGGGTAAAGGAAGAAAACCTCCCAATAAAAGATCAAAGGAAATTCAAAGTAAAAAATAGGAATATTTTTGGAAAAATGGTAGGGCAAAGTTATTACTTATCAATAATTACCTTGAAT
This sequence comes from Oryctolagus cuniculus, assembly GCF_964237555.1. Lineage (NCBI taxonomy): Eukaryota > Metazoa > Chordata > Mammalia > Lagomorpha > Leporidae > Oryctolagus > Oryctolagus cuniculus. The sequence continues at coordinate 22,567,692 of NC_091448.1, read as the reverse complement.
GTAAATGGCCTCAACTCGTCAGTTAAAAGACACAGACTGGCTGAATGGATTAAAAGACAAAACCCATTTATTTGTTGTCTATAAGAAACACATCTCACCAACAAAGATGCATGCAGACTGAAAGTGAAAGGATGGAAAAAGAGATTCCATGCCAACAGAAACCCAAAAAGAACTGGGAGAGCCATCCTAATACCAGACAAAATAGACCTTAACACAAAAACTGTTAAAAAAGACAAAGAAGGGGACTATGTAATGATTAAGGGATCAATTTAACTGGAAACTGTAACTATTATAAACATATATGCACCTAATTACAGGACACCTGGCTATTTAAAAGAAATGTTAAAGGATCTAAAGGGAGACATAGACTCCAATACAATAGTAATGGGGGACTTCAATACCCTACTTTCTTTTTTTTTACAGGCAGAGTGGACAGTGAGAGAGAGAGACAGAGAGAAAGGTCTTCCTTTTGCCGTTGGTTCACCCTCCAATTGGTGCCTACATCAAGAAATTGGAAAGGCACCAAATAAATGAGTTATCAGTGCATCTCAAAGATCTACAACAAACAACAAACCAAACTCAAACCTAGTAGGAGAAAAAGAATAATTAAAATTAGAGAAGAAATAAACAAAATTGAATAAAAAAACAATATACATGATCAGTAAAATGAAGAGCTGGTTTTTTGAAAAAATAAATAAAATTGACACACTATTGGCCCAACTAACCAAAAAAAGGGCGAGAAAAGACCCAAATCAATAAAATTAGAGATGAAAAAAGAAATGTAATAACAGACAACACAGAAATAAAAAGAATCATCAGAAATTACTAAAGAGCTGTATACCAACAAACCAGGAATCCTAGAAGAAATGGATAGATTCCTGGATACATGAAACCTGCCTAAATTGAGTCATGAAGACATAGAAAACTTAAAGAAACCAATAACCAGACAGAAATTCAATCAATAATAAAGAGCCTCCCAATAAAGAAAAGCTCAGGACCAGATGGCTTTGCTGCTGAATTCTACCAGACATTTAAAGAACTAACTCCAATTCTTCCCAAGGTATTCAAAACAATTGAAAGGGAATGTAGAATCCTCCCAAATTCTTTCTATGAAGTCAGCATCACCTTAATTCCTAAACCTGAAAAAGATGCAATAGAGAAAGAGAACTACAGACCAATTTTTCTGATGAACATAGACGCAAAAATCCTCAACAAAATTCTAGCTGATCGAATCCAACAACACATCAGAAAGATCATCCACCAGACCAAGTGGGATTTATCCCTGATTTGCAGGGATTGTTCAACATTTGCAAACCAATCAATGCGATACATCACATTAACAAACTGAAAAACAAAAACCATATGATTATCTAAATAGATGCAGAGAAAGCATTTGATAAAACACAACACCCTTTCATGATGAAAACTCTAAGCAAATTGGGTATAGAAGGAATATTCCTCAACACAATGAAGGCAATTTATGACAAACCCACAGCCTGTTATATTGAATGGGAAAAAGTTGGAAGCATTCCAACTGAGATCCAGTACCAGACACTCACCATTGCTATTCAATATAGTCCTGGAAGTTTTAGTCAAAGCCATTAGGTAAGAAAAAGAAATCAAGGGGATATAAATTTGGAAGAAGGAAGTCAAAATATCCCTATTTGTAAATGACATGATTTTTTATATAGGGGATCCAAAAGACTTTACCAAGAGACTATTGGAACTCATAGAAGCGTTTGTTAAAGTAGCAGGATATAAAATCAATACACAAAAATCAACAGCCTTTGTATACACAGACAATACCAAGGCTGATATTGAGCTTCTAAGATCAATCTCATTCACAATTGCTAAAAAAAATCAAATACCTTGGACTAAATTTAACCAAGGATGTCAAAGATCTCTACAATGAGAAATATAAACATTAAAGAAAAAGAAAAACAGAAGAAGATACAAAAAAATGGAAAAGTCTTCCATGTTCATGGGTTGGAAGAATCAATATCATCAAAATGTCCATTCTTCCAAAAGCAATTTACAGATTCAATGTGATACCAATCAAAATACCAAAGACATTCTTCTCAGATGTAGAAAAAATGATGCTGAAATTCACATGGAAACACAGGATACCTCAAGTAGCTTATACAATTTATAAAGCAATCTTATACAACAAAAACAAAGCCAGAGGCATCACAATACCAGATTTCAAGACATACTGCAAGGCAGTTATAATCAAAACAGCCTGGTACTGGTACAAAAACAGATGGATAGACCAATGGAACAGAATAGAAATGCCAGAAATCAATCCAAGCATCTACAATCAACTTGTATTTGACCAAGGAGCTAAAACCAATCCCTGGAGCAAGGACGATCTCTTCAACAAATGGTCCCCACATGTAGAAGGATGAAGAAAGACCCCTAGCTTACACCTTACACAAAAATCCACTCGAAACAGATTAAAGATCTAAATCAATGACCCAATACCATCAAATTATTAGAAAGCATTGAGGAAACCCTGCAAGACATTGGCATAGGCAAAGAGTTCTTGGAAAAGTCCCCAGAGGCACAGGCAGTGAAAGCCAAAATTAACAAATGGGATTACATCAAATTCAGAAGTTTCTGTACTGCAAAAGAAACATTCAGGAAAGTGAAGAGGCAACTGACAGAATGGGAGAAATTATTTGCAAACTATGGAACTGATAAAGGCTTAATAGTCAGAATATATAAAGAAATTAAGAAACTCCACAACAACAAAACCAACAATGAAGTTAAGAGATGGGCAAAAGACTTAAACAGACATTTTTCAAAAGAGGAAATCCAAATGGCCAACAGACACATGAAAAAATATTCAGGATCACTAGCCATCAGGGAAATGCAAATCAAAACCTCAATGAAGTTTCACTTCACCCCAGTTAGAATGGCTTTCATACAGAAATCAACAAACAACAAATGCTGGTGAAGATTTGGGGAAAAAGGTACCCTAATCCAGTGTTGATGGGAATGTAAGCTGGTAAAGCCACTATGGAAGATAGTATGGAGATACCTCAAAAATCATATGACCCAGCCATCCCACTCCTGGGAATTTACCCAAGGGAAATGAAATCAGTAAATAAAAAAGTTACCTGCACCCCTATGTTTATTGTAGCTCAGTTCACAATAGCTAAGACATGGAATCAACCAAAATGCCTGTCAACCAAAGACCAGATAAAGTAATTATGGGATATGTACACTATGGAATAATACATAGTGGTAAAAATAATATAATCCGGTCATTTGCAACAAAATGGATAAATCTGAAAAACATCATACTTATTGAAATAAGCCAGTCCTAAAGGGACAAATACTATATGTTTTCCCTGATCTCTGAGAACTAATAGAACACCTAAAATCAAATCTGTATAAGTGTAATTGACACTTTGAGAAGGGATGACTTGAGCTGCCCTTGTCTTGACTATCGAGGAAGTTTATTTTTGTTGTTTCTGTTTTCTGCTTTTTTTCTTCATACTATTTGTTGAACTCTTAACACAGAGTTAATCAAATGTGTATAAAGTCAATTGAGGATGGATCTCAGTGAAAAATAAGAGTGGGAACGAGAGAGGGAAGAGTAAGTTTGTAATTGTGAAAATTGTATAGTCCTGCATACATTCCTATAAACTTACTTCTAAGGGTACAGCTTAAAAATTTGTCATGGGACCTCAAATCCCATTAAGCTGGGTGGTAAAAATGCCATCATAGCTGTTAAAGTGATCATATAGTGTTAAAGTGAACATATAGATAGTGGTCATATAAATAGGATATAAACATATTATAATAGTCATCTAAATAGGATCAAGTGTCTGGTAATAATAACAGATAGGATTAAAAAGGAGAGAATGTTCCAACATGGGAAGCAGTCCACACAGCAGACTCATAGAATGAAAATCACTTTAAGTAACACTCTGACCTCAGAATCAGCCCTTAAGGTTTCCTGGTCTGGCTGAAAAGCCCAAGAGAGCATTTCAGGCATGGAAAGCCAAGACACTGTGGCAAAAAATGTTCTACATGAAGGATCTCTGTGAGTGAGACCCCAGCAGAAAGAAGTGGCCATCAAAGAAAGATGTACTTTTCTCTAAAGGGAGGAGAGAACTTCCACTTTGCTTATGGCCTTGTCTAAATACTGACAGAGTCTGTGGATTCAAAAGGCTTCCATAGCATAGGAAGCTCATGTCAAGAGCCTCAGATGGTCACTGACATTGTACAAAAGATTGTTAATTGTTAAATTAACAACAGGAGGGGCTGGCACTTTGGCACAGCAGGTAAAGCCACTGCCTGCAGTGCTGGCATCCCATATGGGTGCCAGTTCAAGTCCTGGCTGCTCCACTTCTGATCCAGCTCTCTGCTATGGCCTGGGAAAGCAGTAGAAGATGTCCCAAGTCCTTGGGCCCCTGCACCCATGTGAGAGATCTGGAAGAAGTTCCTGGCTCCTACTTTTGGAACAGCATAGCTCTACCCATTGTGGCCAACTGGGGAAGTGAACCAGCAGATGGAAGACCTCTCTCTCTCTCTCTTTCTCTTTCTCTCTCTTTCTGCTTCTCCTTCTCTCTCTGTGTAACTCTTTCAAATAAATAAATAAATCTTTAAAAAAATTAACAACAGGAGTCACTGTGTACTAACTCCCCTTGCAGGACCTCTGTCCTCAGTGAGTTATTTTATGAGAGTTAACTGTAAAACTAGGTCTCAGGGTTTTTTTTTTTTTTTTTTTGAGTGTGTGCAAAATGTTGAAATCTACTTAGTATAGAGTTGATCTTCTGTGTACTAAGTTAATTGAAAATGAATCTTAATGGAAAATGGGACTGGAAAGGGGAGAGGGAGGAGGAGGAGGGGTGGGAGTATGGGTGGGTGGATGGGTATGGTGGAAAGAATAACTATATTCCTAAAGTCGTAGCTATGAAATTTGTATTCCTTTAAAAATCAATCAATTAATTAATTTTTAAAAATAGAGGAATACTTGCTAATGCTTTCACTCTAGACCAGTACAGTATAAGTGAACTTAACGTTTCTGCCAAAGGTACAAAAGTTCAGAGAAAAGGATGAACAATAGCTGGGGGTAAAGAATGAACAAAGAGGTTATATGACAAGTTCTGTGAGTCATCCCAGAAAATTACTGAACCTCAGTGAGGGGCAGGTTGTGAGGACTCCCAACTTTGTGGTCACATTGGACAGAAGTGTAGGTTACCTGGGCATCTGGAACTTGAGACTGACATCTGAAGTGGGGACTGTTTTGTGGGACTGATTCCTTAAGCTGTACAGTCTGTGCTAACTCTGGGAGTATCAGAATTGAATTGAAGTGAACTGCTAGACACCCAGTTGTTGTCTGGAGACTTGAAGAATTGGTTGTTAAGTTTTGAAAAACAACCAAATTTTCTGTAATGAACTTGTATTACTGTTTTTAGTGGAAAAAGAGTAAATTGAATGTTATTTTTTAAAAAAATAAAGTTAATACAATTTGAGCACAATATAGATACCTTACATTCTCAAAATTTGCTAATATTCTGTAACAGACTATTAAATGCAAATATTTGTGAAATTAAAAGAAATCACTCTTAACTAAACCTATAAAAGCAAGTTTTCCTTGAAGAGCTGGTTTCTTCTTCTTACTAAGCCTTACCCAAATCTATAACCATTAGATTTTAGTTTTTCCACTATGGCTCACCTCCCATATCTTCATCTTCATTGGTTGGGCCTTCTGTACTGTCCACATTTTCTATTTCGTGACATTTGGTTAAATTGTAGTCATTCAAAACCGCTGGGCTTTCTAAAAGACAAAATAGTTTTACATATGCAGTCAACTTAAAAGGATTTTTATGAATATGTATAAGTATCAAGTAGACCTTCAATGAAAGCTGAGCTTCACACAGCCACTTCACATATACCCAGGAGGGATATGTGAAAACTCTTGAGGTTTAGAACTGCTCAGGGTTCATGCATCTTTCCATTATACACAATTTGCCTGCATACTTTCACCTGAGTCAAAAATGCACTTATGGGGGTGGGTATTGTGGTACAATGGGTTAAACTGCCTCTTTGATGCCTAAATCCCATATGGGAGGGTCACTTCAAGTCCCAGCTACTCAGCTTTTGATCCAGCTTACAACTACGAATCGTTGGAGGAAGTAGGGACAGCTTATGTGCTTAGGTCCCTACTACCTACATGGGAGATCTGGATGGAGTTCTAATTCCTGGCTTTGGCCTGACCTAGCCTTCCCCTGGCTATTGTGGTCATTTGGGGGAGTGAACCAACAGATGGAATATCTCTCTCACTCTTGCTCTGACTCTGCCTTTCAAACAGGTGAAAATAAATTTTTTAAAAACTACATGTACATTCTTTCTGGATAGAAACTCTGCCTCCATTGGTATAACTCACAATATTTAGTAGGATGCTACTGTTATTTATGTCTAAGAAATATAATTAATATGTAATCATGAGAAATGTTATGCCTGAAAACACTGGCATAATTCAATTTGGGAGGAATGTTTTTCTAAGAGGAAGCCAGTAAGCTTCTGTATTTGAAATCCTATTTTCCCTGGGGCTGGTATTGTGGCATAGAGGGTTAAGATACCACCTACAATTCTGGCATCGCTTATGGGCACTAGTTAGATTCCCAGCTGCTCCACTTCTGACCTAACTCTCTGCTAGTGTGCCTGGGAAAGCAGCAGAAGATGGCCCAAGTGCTTAGGCCCCTGCACCCAAGTAGGAGACCTCAACGAAGTTCCTGGCTCCTAGCTTCAGCCTGGCCCAGCTCTGGCCATCACAGCCATCTGGGGAGTAAACCAACAGATGGAAGATCTCTCTGTGTGTCTCTCTGTAACTTTTTTCAGATAAAAATGAGTAAATCTTTTTTTTAAAAGAAATCCTATTTTTCCCTCTGTTCACATCAGAAATGCAACTCTATTGGGTGCCAAGTTCAAGTTCCTTTATTTATTTGAACATTTACTAAATGCTAGCAAGGCTATATATATTAGTTATTATGCCTGTTCTCAAGGAGCTTACATTTAGCAGCTATAAGTAAGAGAAGCCCACAATCACAATGCAAGGTAGACTTAGAAAAGGACTGAAGAAAGCACAAAGTATTTTGGGAGTTCATAAGTAAAAGGGAGCAGATATAATAGAAGCATGTTTAAATAATCAGCAAATAGGGCTGCTGCTGTGGCACAAGGGTTAAAGCATTAGCCTGCAGCACTAGCATTCCACATGGATGCCACTTCAAGTCCTGGTTGCTCCACTTTTGATCCAGCTCCCTGTTAATGAGCCTGGGAAAGCAGCAGAGGATAGCCCAGGTCCTTGGGCCCCTGCATCCATGTGGGAGACCTGGAAGAAGCTCCTGGCTCCTGGCTTTGAAGCAGCTTAGCTCCAGCCATTGTGGCCATTTGGGGAGTGAACCAACAGGTGGAAAACTCCTGTCTGTCTCTACTTCTCTCTGTAACGTTGTCTTACAAGTAAATTTAAATATATATATATATATATATATATATATATATATATAAAGTAAATAAGCAGCAAATTTGTTAAAAATCAGATTTAAGGAAAATATAGCTTTGTACAATAAATATTGATAACACTAGAAGAAAAAGGAACAGTGTGACTGGAATTATTTTCACACATAAAGCATAGTAACTTAACGAAAAGGTGACAGCAGAGAAATGAACTGAAAAGTTACCATTTTCTATCAAACTCCTTCCCAGTGTTCAATAAAATATAAAATACTCTAAGATACTGACTCCTGTGGCATTTAAGCTGGGCTAAAGTGGAGAGGTGACTAGAAACTCTATAGTAGTGTTTCTTTCTTCTGCAGTTATGAGCAAACACATGGATCAGAGCATTTACTGGAGGACTAAAAATGGAAACACATTTCCTAAAATCTATAACTAATAACCCTGAAAATGTTATCATATGGACTCAGTTTCTGATTTATGAATTCCTAAGGTTTCTAATTTCTTTGTATTATAACATGTATTCTATGATATTGTTCTAAAGAATGGTTCACTTTTCTCAAGCTTAAATGACCAAAACACAATTCATACCTGAATAATCAATATAAGCTTCAGGTTCAATTAAATATGGCAGTACACACAATTCACAGTAACACAAAAAGGCACGTAGGTAATAAATTTTTTTAACTTAACATAAGCTTTGATTCAAGCAAAGCAAGTGAATTGATGGAAAAAGCACAGGAATTATTTTTAGGAAACAAACTATTTTAATTGTTTATAGCTTATCCCAGAGCAAGGGCAATTCAATTATAGCCTAAGGACCAACTCTGACTATGGCCTGCTTCTATATGGGCCCAGGAGGGAAGTATTTCTTTCACATTTTTAAAGGATTGTGAAGAAAAACAAAGAATATATGACAGAGACCACATATGGTCTGCAAAGTCTAAAACATTTACCTTCTGGCCCTTTGCAAAGAAATTTGCTGACCACTATTTTAGAGTGAAACACATAAGTCATACAAAGACAAGCCCCTATATTATTCACCAAAAATTGTCTTTATCCAAATCAAGGTTAAAATTTTAAAAAGAAAAATAGTCCAGTGATCAACATTATATAGTATGGTTTAATCTTGTAAGATCTGAATTAGTGAGTTATTTTTTATCAGCAAGGAAAAATCATATTTTTAATAAAAAGAAATGCATTTCCAAGGCAGGTATGGCACAGTAGATTAAGCTGTCACTTGCAATGCCCAAATCCCATATCAGGGTGCTGGTTCAAGTTCTGGCTACTCCACTTCTGATCCAGCTCCCTGCGAATGCACCTAGGAAAGCAGCGAAAGATGGTCCAAGTACTTGGGTCCCTGCTACCCATGTGGGAGACCAGGATGGACTTCCTGGTTCCTGGCTTGGCCAGACCCAGCCCTGGCTCTTCCAGCCATTTGGGGAGTAAACCAATAGATGGGAGAAATTTCTCCCTCTCTTTCTTTCCCCACACCTCTCCCTCTCTCCGTTTCCCCCTGTGGTTTCTGCCTTTCAAATAAATAAATGAAATCTTAAGACACATATACATACACACACATTTCCATAGCATTTTTACTGAAGTCAGAATAATATTCCTCTTTTTTTTATATTTTCAGTAAAGATGTATTTCTACAAAGATGATGTTACCTGTGGGCACAGCCTGCTCCTGAGTGTTTTGCAGTTCTGCATTTGCTTGTGTATCTGAAAAAAAAAATGAGTTAAAAAATATTAGCTACTTAGTAGGATATAATTCTAGACTTGAGCATTCCAAATTTAAAAAGGATATCATTTTGGACCTTGAGGAGTAGAATTCTTTCAGAGCAGGACTACTCCTCCTCTATACTCTCCCTAAGTGTCTGAAGGAGAAAGGAAATGAATTATTGTCACAGCAAATGTTACTCTAAGAATTTTCTGTCAACTTATGCCAAGAACAATGAAAAAAAACAGTGGGTCCCAATGGAGAGAATCTCAGATATCCTTAATATTTTCTCCTCCAATACTTTATTATGAGCACTTTCAAATACACGGAAAGAAAAGTTTAGAAATTTAGAAGATTTACACAGTGAACCTATTACCTACCAAGTAGATTCTATAGTTAACATTTTGCTTTTGCTTTATCATGTAACTTTCCACCTATTCATCAATTTATCCACCAACTCACCTTATTCACTTTCTTTCTTTTTTTAAAGATTATTTATTTATTTGAAAGGCAGAGTAACAGAGAGGCAGAGGCAAAGAGGCAGAGAGAGAGAGAGAGAGAGAGAGGTCTTCCACCTTCTAGTTTACTCCCCAGATGGCTGCGACAGCTGGAGCTGGGCCAATCTGAAGCCAGGAGCTTCCTCCAGGTGGGTGCAGGGGCCCTAGGACCTGGGCCATCTTCCACTGTTTTCCCTGGCTATATCAGAGAACTGGATTGGAAGTGGAGCAGCTGAGACTGGAACCGGTGCCCTTATGGGATGCTGGCACTGCAGGCTGCAGCTTTTATTGCTGCTTCTTGTTTAAGAAAAGCCTGTTGTCTCCAAGTTGTGAAGATTTCTTTTTTTCTTTTCTTTTTTTTTTTTTTTTTTTTTTTTGACAGGCAGAGTGGACAATGAGAGAGAGAGAGACAGAGAGAGAAAGGTCTTCCTTTGCCGTTGGTTCACCCTCCAATGGCCACTGTGGCCAGTGCACTGCGCTGATCCTATGGCAGGAGCCAGGTACTTATCCTGGTCTCCCATGGGGTGCAGGACCCAAGGACTTGGGCCATCCTCCACTGCACTCCCTGGCCACAGCAGAGAGCTGGCCTGGAAGAGGGGCAACCAGGACAGAATCCAGCGCCCCGACCGGGACTAGAACCCAGTGTGCCGGTGCTGCAATTAGCCTAGTGAGCCGTGGCGCCGGCCGAAGATTTCCTCTTGATTTCTTCTATAAGCTTCATAGTTTTGGTTTTTATGTTTGTCTATGCTTCGCAGTGAGTTAATTTTCAAGTAAGTATAAGGCAGAAGTTGAGGTTCTTCATTTTCTGTGGTTTTTCAGCTGTTCCAACACCACTTATTGAAAAGACTTTTCTTTCTCCATTGGATTATTTTGGGTGCTTTTGCCACAAATCAAATAACTTTAAGACTATGGCTTGTGGCCGGCGCCAAGGCTCAATAGGCTAATCCTCCGCCTGCGGCACTGGCACCCCGGGTTCTAGTCCTGGTCGGGGCACTGGATTCTGTCCCGGTTGCTCCTCTTCTGTGGCCCAGGAGTGCAGTGCAGGATAGCCCAAATGCTTGGGCCCTGCACCCGCATGGGAGACCAAGAGAAGCACCTGGCTCCTGGCTTCGGATCAGTGAAGTGCTGCCGCAGCGGTGTACTGGCCGCAGCAGCCACTGGGGAGTGAACTAACGGAAAAGGAAGACCTTTCTCTCTGTGTCTCTCTCACTGTCCACTCTGCCTGTCAAAAAAAAAAAAAAAGAACTTTTGTTACAGGGGAAACATTAAATATTTTATCATAAATTACAGTTTTAGGGACCACCGTTGTGGTGCAGCACATTAAGCTGCCACCTATGATGCCAACATTCCATATGGGCACAGGTTTGAGTCCTGGCTGCTCCACTTCCAATCTGGCTCCCTGCTAATGCTCCTGGGACAGCAGCAGAAGTCCAAGTACTTGGGCCCCTGCTCTCCTTGTACAAGGCCATCCTGGCTCCTGGCTTCAAACTGGCCCAGTCTTGGCTGTTGTGGCCATTTGAGGAGTGAATCAGTGGATGGAAAACTCTCTCTCTCTCTGTAATTCTGCCTTTCACATAAATAAATAAATCTTTTTTTTTTAAAAAGTGTAGTTTTAATTGTAGGTTTTCCACAGAACTCAAGAATTCCCTGGTACTTCTAATTTGCTGAGAGGGTTTTTGTTTGTTCGTTTTATCATGAATGAATGTATAAATTTGTCAAGTACTTCTTCTATATTGTTTGAAATTTTATACTTTTTCCCCTTTATTCTACTAATTTGGTAAATCATTGATCTTACTTCTGAGATAAACCATAGAATAAGTTTGTGGGATTGCATCCCTTGAGTTTCTAGGATAAACACCTGCTTGGCCATGACATAGTTTCTGTTCCATGTACTACTATATTTAGCTGCTATAGTGTATTAAGGATTTATGTATCTATGTTTGTAAATAATTTTGGGCCTGTGGTTTTCTTTTTCTTTAATGTCTTCAATAGATTTTGGTATCAGAGTTTGGTAGCATTCCCTCCCCCTCTACTTTAGGAAAGAATTGTGTAAGACTATTTTCTGCTTAAGTGTTTGATCCTGTTACACAATTGGGTCTGGAGTTTTATTTTGATAACAATTCCAATTTCTTTAACAAATACAAGTCCACTCAGATTATTATTATTTTTATTATTATTTTGACAGGCAGAGTGGACAGTGAGAGAGAGACAGAGAGAAAGGTCTTCCTTTGCCGTTGGTTCACCCTCCAATGGCCGCTGCGGCCGGCGCACCGCGCTGATCCGATGGCAGGAGCCAGGTGCTTCTTCCGGTTTCCCATGGGGTGCAGGGCCCAAGCACTTGGGCCATCCTCCACTGCACTCCTGGGCCATAGCAGAGAGCTGGCCTGGAAGAGGGGCAACCGGGACAGAATCCAGCGCCCCGACCGGGACTAGAACCCAGTGTGCTGGCGTCGCTAGACGGAGGATTAGCCTGTTGAGCCGCGGTGCTGGCTGTCCACTCAGATTTTTAAACTCCATTTCGCATTAGTATCAGCAAGCTGTACTTCTTAAGGCATCTGTTCTAAGTTGTTAAATTTGGTCTGCGGCACCGGCACCCCAGGTTCTAGTTCCGGTTGGGGCGCCGGTTCTGTCCCGGTTGCTCCTCTTCCAGGCCAGCTCTCTGCTGTGGCCCGGGAGTGCAGTGGAGGATGGCCCAAGTGCTTGGGCCCTGAACCCGCATGGGAGACCAGGAGGAAGCACCAGGCTCCTGGCTTTGGATCGGCGCAGTGCGCCAGCCGTAGTGACCATTTGGGGAGTGAACCAACAGAAGGAAGACCTTTCTCTCTGTCTCTCTCTCTCACTGTAACTCTGCCTGTCCAAAAAAAAAAAAAAAAAAAAAAAGATGAACTAAGTTGTTAAATTGGCAAAAATTGTTTATAACATTTCTATCTGCTTAATATTTGTAGGATCCATAGACATATTTTCTTTTCATTTTCTATACTGATAATTTGTATTCTTTTTCTTGGTTAGTCTAGCCAGGGACTTATTGTTTAAAAAAAAAAAATCTTTTCAGGCCGGCGCCGTGGCGGCACCAGCACCCCAGGTTCTAGTTCCGGTCGGGGCGCCGTATTCTGTCCCGGTTGCTCCTCTTCCAGTTCGGCTCTCTGCTGTGGCCCAGGAGTGCAGTGGAGGATGGCCCAAGTGCTTGGGCCCTGCACCTGCATGAGAGACCAGGAGAAGCACCTGGCTCCTGGCTTCAGATCGGCGCAATGCGCCGGCCACAGCGCGCCAGCCACAGCGGCCATTGTGGGGTGAACCAACAGAAAAGGAAGACCTTTCTCTCTGTCTCTCTCTCTCTCTCACTGTCCACTCTGCCTGTCAAAAAAAAATATATTTTCAAAGAACGAATTTCTGGTTTGGTTAATTTTCTGTTTCCAGTTTTCAATTTTATTCATCTGTTGTCTTTTTCTTCCTTCTACTTATATTGGGTTTAACTTGCCTTTTTTTTCCCTTTCCCCTTTTATGGTGAAATTTTAGTAACTGATTTTATTCCTTTCTCCTTTTCTAAAGATATAAGTTTTTAAATCTATAAATTTTCCTCTCAGTACTGCTTTAGATGCATCTCATAAATTTTGATGATTTATTTTCATTATAATTCAGTTATAACTTCCCTTGTGACTTTTTTGATCCATTGGTTATTTGTGTTTAATTTCTATATATTTAGGGGAATTAGCAGATTCTCTGGTTATTTTACTGTCAATGATTTCTAGTTCCATTCCACTATACTCAGACAGTATAAGCTGAGGGATTTCAGTCCTTTTGAATTGATTAAGACTCATTTTCTTCATGAGTGTGCCAACTGTATTTGGATAGACACACATATATATTCATACATCCTGCTGTTGAGTCTATTGTTTGACAAATGTCAATGAGGTCAAGGTATTTGATAATGTTGTTAAGATCTTTTTTTTAAGATTTATTTATTCTATTTGAAAGGCAGAGTTAGAGAGAGAGAGAGAGAGAGAGAGATCCTCCATCTGCTAGTTCACTTCCCAAACGGTCACAACAGTTAGAGATGTGCCAGGCAGAAGTCAGGAGCTTCCTCCAGGTCTCTACATGGGTGCAGGGTCCCAAGCACTTGGCCATCCTCCTGCTGCTTTTCCAGGTGCATTAGCGGGCAGCTGGATCAGAAGTGGAGGAAAAAAAAAAAAAAAGAAATGGAGTAGCTGGGACTCAAACTGGCACTCATATGGGATGCCAGAGCCACAAGCAACAGCTCTGTTAAGATCTTCTATGGCAGCCGGTGCCACGGCTCAATAGGCTAATCCTCCGCCTGCGGCACCAGCGCCCCAGGTTCTAGTCCCGGTTGGGGCACTGGATTCTGTCCCGGTTGCTCCTCTTCCAGACCAGCTCTCTGCTGTGGCCCAGGAGTGCAGTGGAGAATGGCCCAAGTCCTTGGGCCCTGCACCCGCATGGGAGACCAGGAGAGGCACCTGGCTCCTGGCTTCAGATCGGTGCAGTGTGCTGGCTGTGGCAGCCATTTGAGGGGTGAACCAATGGAAGGAAGACCTTTCTCTCTGTCTCTTTCACTGTCTAACTCTACCTGTCAAATAAAAAAAAATCCAAATATGATTATTGGTTTGTCTATTTCTTCTTGTTCTAGAATCTATAATATGAATCTATAATTTTCCATAGTCTCCTTAGAGTAAAATTTACTTTACTTCATAAGACATGTGAGAAGCTTGCACCCTATATATACATAGTTAGGCCTATTTCCCATCCTCCAACTGTCATAATGTAGTTGTCATATGTATCACATATACATACACTATGAACTCCACAATACAATGTTATTCATTTTGTAATTAAGTAATCACACTATATTTTAAAGAAACTAAGAGGCAGGGGCCAGCACTGTGGCATAGCGGGTTAAGCTGCCGCCTGCAGCGCCAGCCTCCCAAATGGGCATCGGTTCAAGTCCTGGCTGCTCCACTTCTGATCCAGCTCTCTGCTATGGCCTGGAAAAGCAGTAGAAGATGTCCCAACTCCTTGGGCCCCTGCACCCATGTGGGAGACCCAGAAGAAGCTCCTGTTTCCTGGCTACAGATTGGCGCAGCTCTGGCCATTGCCGCCAATTGAGGAGTGAACCAGCAGATGGAAGACCCCTCTCTCTCTCTGTCTCTCCTTCTATCTCTGTGTAACTCTGACTTTCAAATAAATATTTTTAAAAATTAAAAAAGAAACTAAGAGGCAGAGTTTGGCCTAATGTTAAGATGCTCCTTAGGACACCGGCATTCCATATCAAAGTGCCTGGGTTCAAGTCCTGGCTGCACTCCTGATTCTAGCTTCCTGATGATGTACATCCCAAGAGGCAGCAGGTGATAGCTCAAGTATTTGATTCCCTTCCACCCATGTTGAGAGACTTGGATGGGGCTTCTGGCTCCTGGTTTTGGTCTAGCCCAGCCCTGGACATTGTGGGCATCAGGGAGTAAGCAAGTAAATGGGAGCTCTCACCTCCTCTGTCTCTGTCTCTCTGTGTCTGTCTCTATCTCTCCACCTCTTAATAATAAAAAGAAAGAGAAAAGAGTAGGAGGAAAGAAGAGAGGAAGGGAGGGAGTAATTAGGATGAAAAATTAGTAGCACTCTATCCACATACTTAATGTTTTCTGATGCTCTTCATTTTTTCCATGACAACCCAAGTTCTACCTTGTATCATTTCCTTTCAACCTAAAGAACTTTCTTTAGTAGTCCTAGTAACACAACTGGGTGAGCAACAGCGTCTCTCTTTTCATTTATTTGAAAATGTCTTTATTTTATTTTAATCTTACAGTATATTTTTGTTAGATACAAAATCTTGAATAGATGGTATTTTCACCCTCCAGCTCTTTAAAGATTACATTCCATTGTCTTCTTGCCTCTATTGTTTCTGATGAGAAGTCAGTGATATCATTTCTTTTCTATACTCAATGTTCCTTTCTCTGAATACTTTCAAGATTTTCTCTTTACTTTTGGTGTTCAAAAGTGTTATTTTTATATACCTAGGTCTGGTTTTACCTATATCTATCTTACCTTGATGCACTGAACTTCTTAACACCGTAAAATTATGTTTTCCACCAAACGTGGGAAATCTGCAGCTGTTATTTCTTCTGCAGCTGTTATTTCTGCTCCCTTCTCTCACCCATTTCCTTCTTTAACTTCAATTGTATGTCAGACCTTTCATATCTTCCCACAGTTCTCTGAGGCTCTGTTTTTCCCTCTAATGCCTTTTCTGTTATTCAGATTGAGTAATTTTTATTGTTATATCTTCAAGTTGTCACACTTGTTCTTCTGTCATCTCATAGCTATTTAAAATTCTTGTCTACCAATTCCAATATCTATCTGATCTTGGGGTCAGTAGCCATTGATTTCCTTTTCTCTTGAGTATGTACCACAGTCTCTTGATTCTTAAAATTACCTAATAACTTTGGATTGTATCTTGAATATTGAGAATGATATGTTATAGAAATTCTAAATTCTGCTGTTCTTCTGAAGTATACAGGAATTTTATTTGCTTTATTTTTTAAAAATATTTATTTATTTGAGAGGTAGAGTTACAGACTATGAGAGGAAGAAACAGAGAGAAAGGTCTTCCATCCACTGGTTCACTCCCCAGATGGCAGCAAAGGCCAGAGCTGGTCCCATTCAGAGTCAGGAACTTCTTCAGGTTCTCCCACGTGGGAATAGGGACCCAGGCACTTGGGCCATCTTCCACTGCTTTCCCAGACCATAGCAGAGAGCTGCATCAGAAGAGCAGCTGGGACTAGAACTGGTGTCCATATGGGATGCTGGCGCCACAGGCAGAGGATTAATGTACTGCGCCACAGTGCCAGCCCCATTTGCTTTATTTTTTAAAATATTCAGTTAACTTGCCTGAGATCAAACCCAAATTCTGTTTCAACTGTGATGACAGGAGGTAGGGTGACCAAATGCCCCGTATGTCTGTACTGATGGGATTCCCTGAACAGAGAACTGGAATGAGTTGGTTATTCTTGCAGAAGCATAAATATCTGTTATTTTAGCCTCAGACGTGCCACTTAGTACATGACCCTACATATGTTTTGTTCAAGGATCAGCCAGAGAATTTATACACAGAAAAGCCCTCTCAAGCTTTCTACATTCCAGGTTTTGCCTCTTCACATTTCAGCTGTGGTTGATATGGCTTTTTTTTTTTTTTTAAGATTTACTTATTTATTTGAAAGAGTTACACACACACAGAAAGAGAGAGAGAGAGAGAGAGAGAGAGAGAGAGAGGTCTTCCATCCACTGGTTCATTCCCCAATTGGCTGCAACAGCTGGAGCTGCACTGATCTGAAGCCAGATGCCAGGAGCTTCTGGGTATCCTGCGTGGGTGCAGGGGCCCAAGGACTTGGGCCATCTTCCACTGTTTTCCCAAGCCACAGCAGAGAGCTGGATCGGAAGTGGAGCAGCTGGGTCTTGAACTGGCATCCATATGGGACGCTGGCACTTCAGGCCAGGGCATTAACCTGCTGTGCCACAGCACCAGCCCTGATATGGCTTTTTTAAAGCCAGTAAAACTGTAAATTTTTTTATCTAAGTTTTAAAGGCCCTGAGGCTAAAATGAGAACTCACATTTGGCCCTGAGCAAAAAGACATAAAACAGGCTTCTTTGGGTCATTTTCCCAATGCCTTCAGGTGACAGATTTTAAAATATTTGTGTACAATCTATAATTGTTATCCATGTATGGGAAGGTTGGTTCAATAGGAGCTACTCTTCCATTACTAGAAGTTCGAAGTTTCCTTTTTTATTTATTTCAATGATGATCACTTACAAAAACTGTTCAGGATAGCACTGATTTCAAAATGTCTATACTATAATGAGGTCACATATCAGTTTTTTGTTTGAAAAATAGAGTCACTGTATATATACTCTGTCCCAATTTAAAACTAGATGTTAGCCACAAAGCATAAAGACATGGGAAACACACATATTTAAAAAATAAGCAAGGGCAGGCATTTGATATAGCACTCAAGACACAACTTGGCTCAGGAGTGGAGTGCTGGTATTGTGGCTCAGCAGGTTAAGCCACTGCTTGCAAAGCCAGCATCCCGTATTGGAGTGCCAGTTAGAGTTCTGGATGCTCCACTTCCAATCCAGCTCCCTGGTAATGCACAGGGGAAAGCAGCGGAAGATGGCTCAAGTACTTGGGCCCCTGTCACTCACATGGGAAATAGAGCTGGATGGAGTTCCTGGCTACTGGCTTCAGCCTGGTCCAGCCCTGGTGGGTACAGCCATTTGAGGAGTGAACCAGTGATGGAAGATCCCCGTTTATCTCCCTCTCTGTGTCACTCTTTCAAATAAAATAAAAATAAACTAAAAAAACAAAAGACACCACTTGGAATATCCACATCCCATACAGAATGCCTGAATTTGGGTCCTGGTTCCACTCCTTTTTGTTGTTAAGATTTATGTATTCATTTCAAAGGCAGAGAGTTACAGTAAGAAAGAGTGAAAAACATAGAGAAAGAGTTCTTTTATTTTATGGTTCACTCTCCAAATGGCTGTACACACCAGGGCTGGGCCAGGCTGAAGTCAGGAGCCTGAAACTCCATTCCAGCCTCCCATATGGGTGGCATGGGCCCAAGTACTTAGACCATCTTCTATTTCTATTCCAGGAACATTAGCAGGGAGTTGGATGGGAAGTGGAACAGCCAGGACTCAAACCAGCACTCATATAGAACGCTCATGTCACAGGTGGCAGCTTAACCCTCTGCGCTACAATGCTGGCCCCCTGGCTCCACTCCTGATTCCAGCTTCCTGTTAATGGGTACCCTGGGAATCAGCAAGTGATGACTCAGTATTTGGGTTACTGGCACCCACATGGGAGATCTGGATTGAGTTACAGGTTCATGGTTTGGCCCCAGTCAGCCCTTGCCAATGATTTTGGACATATAAGAAGTGAAGCAGTGAAGGGGCACTCTCTCCTCTGTTCTTTCCTCCTCTTCTCTCTTCTTCTCTCATCCCCTCCCCACCTTTCAAATAAATACACAAAAACTTGAAAAGAAAAGTAGTTCACCTATGAACACATTTTTAAAATAACAAGATTGGCCTGGGTGTCAAAACCCAAGGTGGTTGAGGGAAGAATGTCTATGCGAGGAAAGGGGGCAGCCCAGGATGGACTTCTGTGGTCCAACCAGCAAGAATGTGTCCACGTTGGATGGGAAGCATGAATGAGGTGAGTGGGGATCCACAGAGAGGGACAGGCAGCATGGCAAATCAGAACCTAAGGAGGGCTTTCAGGCAGGGGAGATGACCTGACTTGGAATGTTGGCATCTAGAGGAATGAAGAAGACACCCAAGCTAAGAAGCAGCCTCCCTTGGGGAGTTAGAGCCTAAGCATAGTGAAGACAGCTAAGCATCCATGGGGATGGAGTCTCAGAACCAAAACAGGGTGAGCAAGACACCCACCTCAGGAGAATGGGGTCTGTCAGCATGAAGCCCGCAGAAGTGGTCCAGTGCCAAGTGTCAGAACTTGAGCTGGGTGATAAGGGCATCCACATTTTAGGGGCAGTCTTGCGTGGGGGTGTCAGAGCCCAAGCAGTTGAAAAAAGTATTCACAGAGCAGAGGTCACCATAGGGGATGTTAGCCCCCAGGGAGGCAAGGAGAGCATTTGGCTGAGAAGGAAATGCCAGTGGCAATGGACAACTGGTTATATAAAGGAGGACTGATGAAATAAGTGAATATTATAAGAATAAGGATAGCTAAGTTTCTTTGTCAGAGAAGAGAATTGAAAATATGGAAACCTGTACAACTGTACTGGAATTAGCAGCACTGGCATGAATTCATAGTGTCTACAATATATAAACAGAAATAAAACATAGATATAAATTAATGTATAGGAGTTTACATGTATACAATCCCTAGTCTTGTCTACTGGGAGTAGTGTCACTACTAGGGCTTCACAGCACCCAGGTATTAACTTTGAAATATCATTTTCCACTTAAAAGACTCAGGTTTCTTGGAGAAATGACTGATTCCAGGGTTGGGGCAGGGAAAGTACAAGATGAGTCTGTAATATTTTGTTGTGTACAAATTGGAGAGGATAACGTAAAAGAATAAGGAAGGTATTTTGAAGGGGTTTCCACTGGCCAACTTTGGGACAAGGGAGCATCAAAATATTAATAGTATTGGTTTGTAACTCATTGGAAAAAAAAATTCATGAGAGCATTCAAACCTCAATAAGTGAATAAATTAAAAGTTTGATGACAAATGGGATATTTATATTGCTAAAAGTGCTTCTCAAAAAAGTACTTATTCATTACAAGATGAAAAAGCAACTATATGGTGAGAAGGTTGGCTGATACTGCTGCAGCTGAGTAAAGTTACATTGATTATCATCATTTTTTTTTTTTGACAGGCAGAGTGGACAGTGAGAGAGAGAGACAGAGAGAAAGGTCTTCCTTTGCCATTGGTTCACCCTCCAATGGCCGCCGCGGCCAGTGCACTGCACTGATCCGATGGCAGGAGCCAGGTGCTTCTCCTGGTCTCCCATGGGGTGCAGGGCCCAAGCACTTGGGCCATCCTCCACTGCACTCCCGGGCCACAGCAGAGAGCTGGCCTGGAAGAGGGGCAACCGGGACAGAACCCGGTGCCCTGACCGGGACTAGAACCCGGTGTGCCGGTGCTGCAAGGCGGAGGATTAGCCTAGTGAGCCTTGGTGCCTGCCTGATTATCATTTTAATGGGACACACATATGCTGCCTGATAATGAAAAGAACACAGAATCGCTTTTGTGATATCCCTTCCAAATACAGACCCATAACAAACTCACTCTAGTTGAAGCATGTGGAATGAGTTAAAGCAACTGGCTTATAATTCCCAAAAGAGTTAAAGTCATGAAAGCTAAACTGAAGAACAATGGAGATGTGACAATTAAATGCAATGTGTAAGTCTGACCTGAATGCTATTGCGCAGCAAAGATCATTATAGAAATAATTGGAGAAAAATGGAAAGGGGCTGAGGCGTGAACAGTAATGTAACAGCATTAATTTCCTGGGTTTGATAGGTGTGTTGTGTTTTTTTAGAAAGAAGGAGAGACACACTGATGTATTAGACAGTGATAGAGCATCATGTCAGCAGTTTACTCTCAAAATTTCCCGAGAAGATAGTTTTTTGTACTGTATCAACTTTTCTGTAAGTTATTTAGTGTTTTTAATTGAAAATGAAAAAGCTAACTATGCAACTTTCAACTGCACACTGAAAGAATTCTTAACAGAAAAAAAAGAAAGAGAATTAGTATAAAGGTTTCACATGAGCAACCTTCATGTGGGAATATCCTTTAGTTACTGAACAGCAACATGCCTTTTGATTTTGGTGACCTAAAGGCAAAAGGTCCTTATAAACCTGAAAGTGACATTTAAATAGCTATAGTAATATTTTTCTTTTCTTTTTTTAAAAGATTGATTGATTGATTTGAAAGTCAGAGTTACACAGAG
The DNA here is from genome assembly GCF_964237555.1 of Oryctolagus cuniculus. Lineage (NCBI taxonomy): Eukaryota > Metazoa > Chordata > Mammalia > Lagomorpha > Leporidae > Oryctolagus > Oryctolagus cuniculus. Next base: position 22,546,537 of record NC_091448.1, on the reverse strand, counting down.
AGAGAAGGAGAGGCAGAGTGAGAGAGAGAGAGAGAGAGAGAGATCTTCCATCCACTGGTTCACTCCTCAATGGGCCACAATGGCCGGAGCTATGCAGATCTCAAGGCAGGAGCCAGGAGCTTCTTCTGGGTCTCCCACGTGCATTCAGGGCTCAAGCAGTTGAGCCATCTTCTATTGCTTTCCCAGCCAAAGCAGAGAGTGGATAGGAAGTGGAGCAGTTGAGACTCGAACAGGCTAGCCACATCGCCGGCCCCAATAATATTTTCTCAAGTACCCTCTGTGTACTGTAACTAACACCTTAAGAGACATTAAAACCATCTACAACCAGGTAACATGCATGTTTTACTTAGGTACTAAAAAATACTTAAAATACAGGAACAAAATGAGCTGAAGTACATTTCCTGCCTAAACTTAAATGTCATTATAAGAACATGAAGCCCATAGAGGTGGTATGGGACAGATGGTGCCAGAATTCCCAAGTAAAGACCAAGGTTTGTTAAACATTTCTAAGTACAGCAAAAACCTTTTCGCTTTTAATCATTTTGGAATTTCTCCATACTTTGGCATCCCCCCCCCCAAAAAAAAGTTTCCATTTGATGGCATCTTCTGGGGTCTTTTTAATGTGTAGGTAGTCAATACAATTTTAAAATATTTTCCGAAAGAATGCTCTAGCTAAGTACGAAGGGTCTCTGTATTTCCTCTGATAGAAATAGAGTTTCTTAAGGCAGGTGTATGGACTAGTGGTTAAGACCCTGATTAATATACCTGTTTCCCATTATCACAGTGTTTGGGTTCAACACCAACCTCTGGCTCTTGATTCAGCTTCCAGATAATGCAAACCCTGGAAAGCAGCAGTGATGACTCAAGTAACTGGGTCCCTGCCACCCATGTGGAAGACCTGAATTCAGTTCCCAGCTCCTGGCTTTGGCCCTGGCCCAGCTTTGTTCCAGCTCCAGCTGTTGTGGGTATTTGGGGAGCAAATCAGTGGATGGGGATGGGAATGCTTGTTCTCTCTTCTCTCTCTCTATCTCGCTCTCGCTCTCTCTCGCTCTCTCATTTAAAGAAGGAAGAAAGGAAGAAAAAAAGGAAGGAAAGAAACATAGTTTCCTATACTGATGTTTAGATTCCTGGTACAAATGATGAAAGAACCTTGGAGAGTGTTGATTTTGTTGAAACGTAAGTCTCTTTCCTTTTCTACATCTCTCCTGTTACCTGAACAGGTAAAGACAGCTTCTGCCTGAGGACCTTGCATTTACCCTTCCCACAGGCCACCTGGCTTACTTCCTCTCCTCATTCATGTGTCTGCTCAAAAGTAACCTTATCAAGCAAGCTTTAACTACTCTATATAAAATTTCAGCCTCCATTGGTTACTCTTCCTCCTCGTATCTGGATTTTCTTCATAAAATGTCATTATCACTGTTGTTCACATTTTTATGTCTCTCCCCACCATAAGGTAAGCTCTTTGAAAACAGGGATGGTGTCTGTTTCGTTCTGCTGTATCTTCAGTCCCTCAAAGAATGCCTGCTCATGGTGAACACTCAATAAATAGTTGTTAAATAAACACACAAATTTTTACATATCTGTTGCTGAGCCCTCTCAACTGAAGATCAAGATTTGGCAAATTATGGCTCACCACCTGCTTTTGTCTGGCCTGTGAACTAAGAATGGCTTTTAAATTTTTTAGTTGTTGAAAAAAATAACACTATTGTTTCATGACACTTGAAAATTACACGAGAGCTGGCATTGTGGCATAGTGGGTTAAGATGCTGCCTGCAATGCAGCAAATGGGTGCCAGTTCGAGTCCCAGCTACTTCACATCTGATCCAGCTCCCTGCAGATGCACCTGGGAAGGCACTAGGGGCCGTCGTTGTGGCATAGCCTGCATCCCATATGAGCACCGGTTCTAGTCCTGGCTGCTCCACTTCCAATCCAGTCCTCTGCTAACGCTCCTGGGAAAGCAGTGGAAGATGATCCAAGTGATTGGGCCCCTGCACCCACATGGAAGACCCCGAAGAAGCTCCTGGCTCCTGCTTTCAGCCTGGCCTAGCCCTGGCCATTGTTTCCATTTGGGGAGTGAATCATCAGATGGAAGACCTCTCTGTGTCTCTCCCTCTCTGTAACGCTGCCTATCAAAATAAATAAAATAAAAAAAGAAGATGGCCCAAGTACTTGAGCCCCTGCCAACCACGAGGGAGATATAGATGAAGCTCCTGGCTCCTAGCTTTGGCCTGGCCCAGCCCTGGCTATTGTAGCCATCTGAGGAGTGAGCCAGCAGATAGATCTCTCTGTCTCTTGTCTCTCCCTCTCTCTATAACTCTGCCTTTCAAATAAAATAAACAAATATTTTTTAAAAAAGAAAAATTACATGAAATTCACATTTCAGTGTCCATAAATAAAGTTTTTTTAGAATACAATCAAGCCCATTTATGCACTATCTATGGCTTCTTTTGTACTACAGGGGGCAAAGGGATTATGGGACTCTCAAAGCCTAAAATATTCACTATCTTGTCCACTAAAAAAAAAGTTTGTGGAGCCATGTCCTATACTATAGGTTAATACAAATACTTTATTGTCCAATACAGTAGCCACTAGTCACATGTGGTTATGTAAGTTTTAAGTTTATTGCTTAGTCACACCAGTCACATTTCATGTACTCAACAGAACATATCGCTAGTGGCTACTGTATTGTTCAAAGCATAAAATTAACATCTCATCACTGTAGAAAGTTCTACTGAACATCACTTTTCTAGATTCTGAATCTCTAAATGATATTTGGGATACCACTGCAAAGCTGTTAATTTTTTTAAAAGTATTTAAAAATCTCCATCAATGCAGCACTATTCATGATAGCCAAGACATAAAGTTAACCTGAGTGCCCATCAGTGGAAGAATGGCTAAAGTAAATATGGTATATGTACACAGTGGAATACTATAATACTATTCAGCCTTTAAAAAGAAGGAAATTCTGTGTTTTTGTGAAAACATGGATGAACCCGAAGGATGTTAAGTGAAACGAGCCAGGCACAGAAAGGCAAATACCACATGGTCTCACTTACATGTAGAATCTAAAGCAATTGATCGCACAGAAGCAAACAGTAGAATAGTACTTTTCTTTCTTTCTTTAAAGATTTATTTATTTATTTATTTATTTGACAGGGAGAGTTACACGGGGGGGGGGGGGGGGGAAGAATCTTCCATATGCTGGTTCACTCCCCATATGGCCACAACATCCAGTTCTGGGCTGAGTGGAAACCAGAAGCTTCATCTGGGTCTCCCATATAGGTGCAGAGAACCAAGCACTTAGGCAACCTCTCCACTGCTTTCTCAGGTGTATTAGCAGAGAGCTGGTTCATAAGTGGAGCAGTCAGGACTTGAACCATCGGCAATATGGGACGCTGGCATTTCAGGTGGCAGCTTAACTCTGTGCTACAACACTGACCCCAGAAAGTGGTTTTCAAAGGCTGAGAAGTGGAGGGGGGTTAGGAGCACAAAGAAGAAATGAGGAGATATTGGTCAAAGAGTACAAAGTTTCAGTTAAGGACTGGTGTTGTGGCACAGTAGGTTAAGATGTCCACTTATGACGCCAACATCCCTTATCAGAGTGCTGCTTCAATTCCTAGCTACTCTACTTCTGATCCAGCTTCTTACTAAGCAGCTGGCTAGGGAACACAGCAGAATACAGGGATACCGGGCTGGAATTCCTGGCTACCAGCTTTGGCCTGGCCCAGTCCCAGCTGTTGTGGCTATTTGGTGAGTAAACCATGGGATAGAGGATCTCCCTCTCCCTCTCTGCCTTTCAAATAAATATTTAAATATTTTAAATACACACAAATATATGTGTAACATCATACTTTCTTCAAAAATTTTTTGTATCGTTAGATAAAACCATTTATCATATAATTTAAAAGCCAAATTGTAATCTAGCAGAAAAATCTGGTTAACACTTTCATATCATTTGTGCTTCTGCCCTGCCCACAACTAAATAACCTATCTCCTGATATGTTTTATGATTTAATTCAATCATAAGCACTTTTCATGAACACCTTACCTCTTAAATAACAAATCCTGGAAAATGAAAATAACTAATCTATTACTGATAACTGACAAATATATTGGACTGTATAAGTTCAAGGCTATCTCTTTTCTAGCTCTCCATGGAACTCTATTATTCATGGTTGTACTAGCAATCTCAAATATTTTCTACCCAGTCTTGAAAATGCCTTCATCACATACTTTCTTTAAAAAAAAAAAGATTTATTTATTTATTTGAAAGGCAGAGGTACAGAGAGAGAGAAGGAGAGGAAGAAAGAGAGAGAAGGAGAGGAAGAAAGAGAGAGAGGTCTTGCATCCACTGGTTCACTCCCCAATTGGCTGCAATGGCCAGAGCTGCACCCATCCGAAGCCAAGAGTCAGGAGCTTCTTCCAGAACTCCCACACAGGTGCAGGGGCCCAGGACTTGGGCAGTATTCTACTGCTTTCCCAGGCGATAGCAGAGAGCTGGATCAGAATCGGAGCGGCCAGGACTCAAACCGGAGCCTACATGGGATTCCAGCGCTGCAGGTGGTGGCGGCTTTGCCACCATGCTTTCTAAGCAATGACAATTTCAAATTGAAAGGTTTCTCATGGACAAAGATGCCATATAAAAATTTTCAGTAGTTGGAATTCTTGTTAAGATACCAAGATTTTTCTCAGAGATAGTAGCATTTCATGTGCTGCAACAATGAAAGAGGGTACATTACAAATAAAATTTAAACTTAGAAATGGCAGTAATCTTGTTATCTGAGATTTCTCCAAAGTTCACATGTGAATTTTTATATCACTTCTAATAATAAAAATTATCTGTGAAGAAAATTAAGTATTTACATTTTCAATGAAATTTATCTCTATGTTTTTAACTAAAATGGTTATAAATTTGCCTTTAGGGGCTGGCACTGTGGCATAGCAGGTAAAGCCACCACCTATAGTACTGGCATCCCATATGGGAGACAGTTCAAGTCCAGCTACTCCACTTCCAATCCAGCTCTCTGCTATGGCCTGGGAAAGCAGGGGAAGATGGCCCAAGTCCTTGGGCCCCTGCACCCATGTGGGAGATCCAGAAGAAGCTCCTGGCTTCTGGCTTCAGATGGGCACAGCTCTGGCCATTGCAGCCATTTTGGGGAGTGAACCAGCGGATGAAAGACTCTCTCTTTCTCTCTCTCTCTGCAACTCTGGCTTTCAAATAAATAAACAAATATTTTTAAAAACTTGCCTTTATTTTAATAACATTTAATTTATTTCTAATAATAATTTCATTTGGGGCCGGCACCGCGGCTCACTAGGCTAATCCTCCGCCTTGCGGCGCCGGCACACCGGGTTCTAGTCCCGGTCAGGGCGCCGGATTCTGTCCCGGTTGCCCCTCTTCCAGGCCAGCTCTCTGCTATGGCCCGGGAGTGCAGAGGAGGATGGCCCAAGTGCTTGGGCCCTGCACCCCATGGGAGACCAGGAAAAGCACCTGGCTCCTGCCATCGGATCAGCGCAGTGCGCTGGCCGCAGCGCGCTGGCCGCGGCGGCCACTGGAGGGTGAACCAACGGCAAAGGAAGACCTTTCTCTCTGTCTCTCTCTCTCACTGTCCACTCTGCCTGTCAAAAAAAAAAAAAATTTCATTTGGGCCAGCATTATGGCATGGTGGGTTAAGCTGCCACCTGCAATGCTGGCCATCCCACAGTGGAAAACCAGTTCAAGTCCCAGCTGCTCCACTTTAAAGTGTCTGTGAAAGCAGCAGATGATGGCTCAAGTGTGTGGGCCCCTGCCACCCGAATGGGAGACTCATGGAGTTCTCGGCTTCTGGTTTTGGCCTGCCCCAACCCTGACCGTCACAGTCATTTTGAGAGTGTACCAACAAACAGAAGATCTCTCTCTCTCTCTCATTCTCTGTCTCTCCCTCTCTGTGTCACTGTTTACTTATTTATTTGAAAGGCAGAGAAAGAGAGAGAGAGAGAGAGAGAGATTTTCCATCCTCTGGTTCACTCCACAAATGGATGCAACCGCTGGAGCTGGGCCAATCAGAAGCCAGGAGCTTCTTTGAGGTCTCCCATGTGGATGCAGGAGCCCAAGCACTTGGGCTATCTTCTGCTGCTTTCCCAGGAGCATTAGCAGGGAGCTGGATTGGAAGTGGAGCAGCCGCATTAGCAGGGAGCTGGATTGGAAGTGGAGCAGCCAAGATTTGAGTCAGTGCCCAGATGGGATGCTAGCACGGCAGGCAGTGGCTTTACCTGCTATGCCACATCACTGGCCCCATAAATAAATCTTTAAAAAAAAATTGTCACTCAATTAAGAATGCTAGCTAACAAAATCCTCCTGTTAGCTTTAGAGATCAGATTTCCACTTGCTGGTCTGTTTACCCAGTAGGAAGTATAGGAACCAAAGGACAGCAAAATGTCAAATCTCAGAAAGAATTCTGTCCTGAATTTGCCAGCTGCCTACAGCTCCAATGCCTGGCAGACACCAGAAAGCCTTAGCAGTTGCAGGCATCTGGGTAGTGAATCAGCAGATAGAAGATCTCTATTTGTCTGTCTCTGTCCCTCTGCATTTCAAATAAAATAAAAATAAATAAAAAATTTTAAAGTTTATGCTAAAATGACTGAATTCAACATATCAAATTAAGATTTTCATTTTATAACTGCCAAATGACTAGTTTTTCTTAAATAACTAAGGCCAGAAACAGAATCTTTAATTTGAAGCAAGTAATAGGCCTTAGTGTAAAAGCTATATGTAGGCCAGTGCCATGACTCACTAGGCTAATCCTCCGCCTGCGGCGCCAGCACCCCGGGTTCTAGTCCCGGTCAGGGCGCCGGATTCTGTCCCAGTTGCTCCTCTTCCAGGCCAGCTCTCTGCTGTGGTCCAGGAAGGCAGTAGAGGATGGCCCAAGTGCTTGGGCCCTGCACCCGCATGGGAGACCAGGAGGAAGCACCTGGCTCCTGGCTTTGGATCAGTACAGCGTGCCGGCTGTAGTGACCATCCGTTGGGTGAACCAACAGCAAAGGAAGACCTTTCTCTCTGTCTCTCTCTCTCACTGTCCACTCTGCCTGTCCAAAAAAAAAAAAAAAAAAAAAAAAAAAAAAAGTTATATGTAAACTTCTGGGGGAAAGCAAAAAGAGAATGCTTTCATGATCTTAGAGTAAGCAAAGGTATCTTAAACACAACTTAAAGAACATTTAATTACAAGAAAAATAACAATTGGGGGCTGGCACTGTGGCATTGTGGGTAAAGTCACCACCTGCAGTGCTGGCATCCCATATAGGCCAGTTTGAATCCTGCTCTGCTTCTGATCCAGCTCCCTGCTGATGCACCTGGGAAAGCAGGAGAAGATGGCCCAAGTGCTTGGGCCCCTGAACCCATATGGGAGACCCAGAAAAAGCTCCTGGCTCTTGGCTTCAGATCGGCCCAGCTCCAGCTGTTGCCAGCATTTGGAGAGTAAACCAGAGAATGGAAGATTCTCTTTCCCTCTCTCTCTCTCTCTGTAATGCTGCCTTTCAAATAAGTAAATAAATATTTTTAAAAGATTAGAAAATTCTTATTACAAAAGATGAAAAATAATTGATAATTAATCTTTGTTAAAATTAAAAATTCTATTCAATAAATAGGTTAAGAAAATAAGCAAGTTATAGACCAGGAGAAAATACTTGCAATACACATCTGATAAAACACAGATTTTCAAAAAAAAAACCCACATTTTCAAAATATTAAAATGCTTACAAAATTAATTTTTAAAAAGGCAACCCAATTAAAAAATAAAATAAAGAGAAAAACTCAAATAACCAGAAGACTTTGGGCACTTTGGGAAAGTGGCTATTCAAATGGCAAATAAACAATAAATGTAAGAAAAAGTACTTAACATCATTACTTATCAGGAAAACGCAAATTAAAGCCACAAACAAATACTCCTAACCACTCACCAGAATGGCTATAATTATAAACTGACTGACAATAGCAAGCATTGACAATGTGTGACTAAACAGAGATTTCAAGCATTGCTAGTGGGAGGATAAATTGGTCCAACCACTTAAGGAAACTGCTTGCAGCCCATATCAAAGCTAAACATACACCTAGGGGGTCAGCAGTGTGGGTGGCATAGCATGGAAAGCCATTGCCTGCAGTCCTGGCATCCCATATGGGTGCCAGTTTGAGTCCCAGGTGCTCCACTTCTGATCCAGCTCTCTGGTATGGCCTGGGAAAGCAGTAGAAGATGGTCCAAATGCTTGGACCCCTGCACCCTTATGGGAGACCCAGAAGAAGCTCCTGGTTCCTGGCTTTGGATCAGCACAGCTCCGGCCACTGCAGCCAATTGAGGAGTGAACCAGTGGATGGAAGACCTCTCCCTCACCCCCGCCTCTCCTCTCTCTGTGTAACTCTAACTTTCAAATAAACAAATAAATCTTTTTTAAAAATAAATAAATAAACATACACCTAGTCTGTTAGGTGTATGTTTCAAGAGAATATATGAAAGTGCTTGTAATATAAGCAAACACTACAAATGATCAAAGGTCCATCAGAATGAATATATTATGGTATATTCACATTACTCAGCAGTAAGAGAATGAACAACTAATAAATATAAAAACATGGAGGGATCTCAAAAATCTATTTAGGAAAAGAAGCCAGACACACAAAAAACACATACAGTATAATCTTATTTACATGGAAGTCAAGCACAGAAAAACTAGTCAATGTTAACAGAAGTCTGAATAGCATTTATCCTGGGGCAAGGGGGAATTAACTATTAATGGGCACAAGGAAACCTTCTGAGGTGAGACAAATGTTCTGTATCTTGATCTGGAAGGTTGTACGATGGTAAAAAAAATAATCAAGCTATATATTTAAGATGTGCATTTTATTGTATATATTATTCCTTAATTTAAAAATCCCCACAAAACACAAACATCCTCAAATATCTAAAATCCTAAACTTAGAAATGCAATTGTAGCAGTATTTTCCCACTTCTGAAAAAATACAGAATTTTAAGGGTTTCTCATGATTCTGCTATACAATCTTTATTATATCTATATCAACTATTTACTGAATGGGCTCCATATAGCTTAAAATTTCTTATGGTGAAGAAATTGATTTACACATCATGTGCCAAATAAACATGAAGATAATTTCAATGATAGCTAATTCCCCAAACTTTCCTGAGAATTGCAATTCTAAATCTCTTATGGATAATGTAAATGTCATGCATCTTTGGAAAACAAAAGAAACAGAAAACCTTTCTTGATCCATGTTTCCCTTCACCAATAGCCCACTGATTTCTCTTCTTCACCGGACAGCTAAACTTCTGGGGAAAAAAGGTCTGTTGTCAACATTTCTTTCTCTTTTCCTATTCCAAATTAAACCAATTTGATTAATTTCCATCCCCACCACTCCACAGAAACCACTTTTGTCAAGGTCATTTGCAAATTTTGTGCTGCCAAAAACAAACCTACACTTTGTCTTCATTTGCTTGATTTTTCAGTCACATTCAGGACAGCTGATCATTCACTCCTTCATGAAATACTATCCTTTCTTGAATTCCATTACATCACACTCTGCTGGGTTTCCTCCTGTTTTGCTAGCTGCTTTCTCATTTGCCATTCATCCTCCTCTACCTAACCAAATAAGTTATTTCTCAGGGATTCTATATTTTGGGCTCCCTTCCCTTCTCTCTCTCTCTCTCTCTCTCTCTCTCTCTCTCTCTCTCTCTCTCTCCTGACAGGCAGAGTTAGACAGAGAGAGAGAGAGAGAGAGAGAGAGAGAGAGAGAGAGAGAGAGAAAGTCTTCCTTTTCCATTAGTTCACCCCCAAATGGCCACTACAGCCAGTGCGCTGCTCCGATCCGAAGCCAGAAGCCAGGTGCTTCCTCCTGGTCTCCCATGCGGGTGCAGGGCCCAAGCACTTGGGCCATCCTCCACTGCCTTCCCGGGCCACAGCAGAGAGCTAGACTGGAAGAGGAGCAATCAGGACAGAATCCGATGTCCCAACTGGGACTAGAACCTGGGTGCCGGCACCACAGGTGGAGGATTAGCCTAGTGAGCCACGGCGCCGGCCTTGGCTCCCTTCTCTTAATATAGTCTCTATTTAGTTGATCATATTCATTTCCTTGCCTTTAAATATCATTTTTGTATGAAGGTTGACTAAATTCCTATCTCTAGCCAGACCTCTTCTTTAGAGGTAAAGTTACTGTTATCCCCCTACAATTATTCCCACATTAGCCCTTTTATTTATTTCATGGCACTTACCATTATTTCAATTTTATTACTTGTTTTTTTGGTCAGTCTTCCTTAATTGACTAAATTCCATGAGTGCCAAAGCCCTGTCTTGTTCATCAATATATTGCTAATATTGAGCATGCATGGCACATAACAGGCGTTTAATAAATATTCTCTGAATAAAGAATGGAGATCTCTGACTTTTAAATTATAGCATGTAATAAATGCATTGCAAGATTAGTCAAAATTATGGGGCTGACACTGTGGTGTAGCAGGTTAAAAGCTGTGGCCTGCCTCTCTGTAACTCTCTTTCAAATAAATATGTAAATCTCTTTTTAAAAAAATATTTTATTTCTTTGAGAGGTAGAGTTACAGACAGCAAGAGGGAGAGAGAGAGAGAAAAGTCTTCCATCCACTAGCTCACTCCCCAAATGGCCACAACAGCTGGAGCTGTACTGATCCAAAGCCAGGAACCAGGAGCTTCTTCTAGGTCTTCCACACTGGTGCAGGAGACCAAATGCTTGGGCCATCTTCCACTGGTCCCCCAGGCCACGGCAGAGAGCTGCATTGGAAGTGGAGCAGCCACGACCAGAACCAGCACCCATATGGGATGTCAGTGCCGCAGGCGGAGGATTAACCTACTGTGCCACAGCGCCAGCCCCAATATGTAAATCTTTTTTAAAAGTTAGTCAAAACTGGACATTATAGAGCTTTCATTGTTCAACCCTCTCTCTCTTTTTTTTAAAAGATTTATTTATTTATTTTGAAAGTCAGAGTTACACAGAGAGAGAAGGAGAGGCAGAGAGAGAGAAAGAGAGAGAGAGAGACCAAGGTCTTCGATCCACTGGTTCACTCCCAAAATGGCTGCAACTGACCAGAGCTGCGCTTATCCGAAGCAAGGAGCCAGGAGCTTCTTCCGGGCCTCCCATGTGGATGCAGGGGCCCAAAGACTTGGGTCATCTTCTACTGCTTTCCCAGGCCATAGCAGAGAGCTGGATCGGAAGTGGAGCAGCCGAGACTCAAACCAGCACCCATATGGCATGCTGACACTGCAGGCGTCAGCCTTACCTGCTAAACCACAGCACCGGCCCTTCAACTCTATTTATTTTATTAATTTGACAGATAGACAGTGAGAGAGAGAGACAGAAAGGTCTTCCTTTGCCGTTGGTTCACCCCCACCAAATGGCCACTACGGCCGGCGTGCTGTGCTGATCTGAAACCAGGAGCCAGGTGCTTCCTCCTGGTCTCCCATGTGGGTGCAGGGCCCAAGGACTTGGACATCCTCCACTGCCCTCCCAGGCCACAGCAGAGAGCTGGACTGAAAGAGGAGCAGCAGGGACTAGAACCTGGCACCACAGGTGGAGGATTAGCCAAGTGAGCCACGGTGCCGCCCCTCAACTCTCTTTTAAAATAAGCATTTAAACAATAAAAAACATGTGCTAAAACAAATATATGAAGATGAAGATGTCCCATCACTGATACTATATGTGCTTTAAGAGTAACATTAGGTTCCCTGATGCTGTTCAAACTGTAGGTAAGGTTGTCAAATTTTAATATGTGGGGCTGGCACTGTGGCACAGCAGGTAAAGCCACAGTCTGCAGTGCTGGCATCTTATATGGGCACCAATTCGAGTCCTGGCTGCTCCACTTCCAATCCAGCTCTCTGCTGTGGCCTGGGAAATAGTAGAGGATGGCCCAAGTCCTCTTGGGACCCTTCACCCACGTGGGAGACCTGGAGGAAGCTCCTGGCTCCTGGCTTCAGGTAGGCCTGGATCCAGACATTGCGGCTACTTGGGGAGTGAACCAGTGGTTGGAGGATGTTTATCTTTCTGCCTCTGCCTCTCTCTAACTCTGCCCTTCAAATAAATAAATCTTTAAAAAAATAATAAAATAATAATTTTTTTTTTAAATTTAATGAGCCGGCACCGCGGCTCACTAGGCTAATCCTCTGCCTGAGGTGCCGGCACCCCGGGTTCTAGTCCCGGTTGGGGCGCCGGATTCTGTCCCGGTTGCTCCTCTTCCAGTCCAGCTCTCTGCTGTGGCCCAGGAGTGCAGTGGAGGATGGCCCAAGTCCTTGGGCCCTGCACCTGCATAGGAGACCAGGAGGAAGCACCTGGCTCCTGGTTTCGGGTTGGCGCAGTGCGCCAGCCGCAGCACAACAGTGGCAGAGGCCATTGGGAAGTGTGAACCAACAAAAAAGGAAGACCTTTCTCTTTGTCTCTCTCTCTCACTGTCCACTCTGCCTGTCCAAAAAAAATTTTTTTTTATGGGTACAAGAATTCCCTGAGGGATATTGTGAAAACCCAGATTCTGATTTTGCCAGTCTTGCCAGAGATTCTGCATTTGTAACTATTCTCAATGTTATAATTGATGCTAATATGCTGGTCCCCAGACCATACTTAGATTAGTGAGGAATTTAAGAATGATTTTGTAAATGTCTTGTGAACTACATGAACATGTACTGGACCCTCAGTTTGTGTCCAGTGTTATACAAAGTGATTTCATACATATTTTTATAGGCTATATATTTTTTAAGATTTATTTATTTATTTGAAAGGCAGAGTTATAGAGAGGCAGAGGCAGAGGCAGAGAGAGAGAGAGAGGTCTTCCATTCGCTGGTTCACTCCCCAGATGGCCCCAACAGCCGGAGCTAGGCCAATCCGAAGCCAGGAGCCAGGAGCATCTTCCAGGTCTCCCACACGGGTGCAGGGGCCCAAGGACTTGGGCTATCTTCCATTGCTTTCCCAGGCCACAGTAGAGAGCTAGATCAGAAGTGGAGCAGTCGGAACTCGAACCAGCGCCCGCCCATATGGGATGCCAACACTGCAGGCGGAGGCTTTACCCGCTACGCCACAGAGCCAGATCCTCATACATATTACCTTATTTAAGCTGTGGCTGCTATCTTCTACTTACATTATAGCAAGCTCCTGTTTATCTGGAAGAGTGGTTCTCATCTTTATCAAGACTTAGTGTCGGGGTCAGCACCTTGGCTCACTTGGCTAATCCTCCACCTGCGGTGCCGGCATCCCATATGGGCACCAGGTTCTAGTCCCGGTTGCTCCTCTTCCAGTCCAGCTCTCTGCTGTAGCCTGGGAGGGAAGTGAAGGATGGCCCAAGTCCTTGGGCCCTGCACCCACATGGGAGACCAGGAGGAAGCACCTGGCTCCTGGTTTCAGACTGGCGTAGCTCCGGCCGTAGCGGCCATTTGGAGGGTGAACCAATGGAAGGAAGACCTTTCTCTCTGTCTCTCTCTCTCACTGTCTGTAACTCTACCTGTCAAATAAAAAATAAAAAAGACCTAGTGTTCTCTTTTAGAAAAATAATTTCATAAATATACCTTTTTATAATCCATAAATTAAATATAACCTACATCTTTCACTGTCAGAATTAAATATAGCCTAATCCACATTTTTTCAAACATAAAGCCCTAACTGTAATATAAATTAAATAAATGATAATAAAATGTGTACTCTGTATTTCAAGGTATAAATGAACCAGCACAATTATTCTGGAAGGCAGAATATGATAGTGAGATGTATTTGTAGAATCACCATGCGTGAAACACCTAAATGCAGAGGATACAAGCTGCATCCATAACAGTAAGAGTACAGGTTCTGAACTGACAACAAAATCACCCCTCCTCAACTTACACAATATTTGCAGTCTTACACAATATAGAGTATATTGAAACCTCACAAAAATATTTTACATTTAAACATAAAATGGAGGTAGAATCTAGAAGTCATTATAAAGACACCAAGTCATAAGTTCCAGAAAAGGAAGAGATTCCTCCTACAACAACAGCTAAAGGAGATAGACAATAATGGATTGAGAATTTCAACTGCAATGTTCATGATGCTATTAACAGTGCAGGGAATTCAGGAAAAGTTTAGTTGGGTTGGAGAGAATGAGTTCATTTTTTGGACTAAGAAATATTTAAAATGGTTTTTGAGTAGAGGTGCAATTTGGTATTTTGGGAAGATCTATAAGCATGATATGAATTCTTAATTTCAACTTGTTTAATCATTATGTGTCCTATTATAAACATTTTACCACCCTCCCTCAATTAGATTACCTGTAAAAATTTTCTAGTTGTTTAGATGTGGGACAACTCAAACCCCATTAGGTCCCTGATGTTTAAAATGGGTATCTGTGGAGTCCTTTGAGAAACTTCTTTTATTGAGATTAGCATGCTGTGTTGTTGGCTTGACATACAGAGAAGCTATGTACTTGCTTATGCACTCTGGTCTCCAAGACATACTGATTTCAATTTGAACAGGAGTTTTATATATTCTATTTAAATCGGGGGTGGGCACTTGGGTCAGTGGTTAAGACACCACTTGGGATACCTGCATCCCTTATGTGAGTGCCTCGGTTTGAGCCCTGTTTCCACTTCTGATTCCAGCTTCCTGATAATATGCACCCTGGGAGGCAGCAGGTAATGGCTCAAGTACGTGGGTCCCTCCCATCCATGTGAGAGACTCTGACTGAGTTCTAGACACCTGCCTTCAGCCTAGTCCAGTCCCACTCATTTCAGGCATTTGGAGAGGGGATGGAGGATCACTTTCTGTCTGTCTTTCTGTGTGTCCGTGTCTCTTTCAAAAAATGAAAATTAAATAAAAATTTTTAATTCTTTTCAGAAGCTATTAACATTTATGAATCACTATGTAGTATTAAGTTCTTTCAGGGTCCTTCACAGAGTCAAAACAGTAGGCTACATTCATAAATGTCAAAGGTTGGCTTTATACTGAATTCTCAATTGCCAAGTAAGTTAACACTTTTATTTCTGGAATGCATGAAAAAATTTTTAAGTTGTGTGTGATTTTAATTCTTTTATTCATTCACAGAAATATTCTCATTAATTCTAGGAGATTTTTTTTTTTACAATAGCAGGCAGAAGTGTGTTGGTTAGGATGGTCTCCAAGACTTTTTGTCTTACTGAAATAATTCACAAACCAAAATAAGTAAAGAGCCAATGGTTCCTACCAGTTACAGATAATTTATCTCACTTGGCCTTTTGAATTCATTGGTACACATCGGTTTGTAAGCTATTGGTCCATCTATTTCTCAAAGTCTTAATGGTACAGAAAACATAAAATGGTACCAAAATGGAATTAGGAAGCTCCGTGTTGCAAAGGAAGTTGCTTAGCCCTAGGGACCATGGGTTTATTTTCAGACATTTACAATCTCTGCAAAATTTGCTGAATTTTAGACAATATTGGCTTCCAGAGACTGACTACTTAGTAGAAAAGCATCTATTTCTATACTATTTTTAAATTTTTGCTAAAAGAGATATTTCACCCAAAACCGGAATGGATTAATATTAGATAAAGGGTATCTCAGTAATGTACAACTGTAATACTCTAAAATATATAATATTTACTAAAAAGTCAAACAGTGAGAATAAGGTTATTTTTAATAAACAAAAGCTAGAAACCTACAGTTATGTATGAAAATTGCAACTTTATCAGTTTCAAAACATTAATTCTCTCTGCATTTTGTTTTTTTGTCAATATTGAAAAACACTGAAGATGTGTTCATATAAAAACTATGACCATTTGAAAGTGTTTCATCTTATTATTTCAGAATAGTGTTTAACTGAACTACATCCAGATACTTGAAAAAAGGACAGTAAGTCATCTTTGTTTCTAAGATGAATCACTATAGATTTTCGATATTCATACTTTTAAATTCTGAATATAAAAATCAGACAATCTTAGAATGTATTTAAAAGATTGGTAACATATGATCACGATGTAACATGTTACTTACTTTGTTGGTGAGATGATTGCTAAAGTGTTACAAAAGTGTGTCCCAAGCACTTAAATCTCAGCCTTTTTAGGCACTAAATTAAGCACAAAGAGTAGGAGAGTTAACAATATTGATACTCAGACAATTTTAGATGGCAAATATACACAAGAGAAAAAAGGCCAGTACAGAATCAACATCTTACTCAAGTCACATTTATACAAGTGTAACAGTCAGCAAAAAGTCTTATTTTGTAATCAGACAATAAATTTATATATTAATATTCTTAAATGCATTAAACATTGGAATTTCACATGATATTCAAATGAAATTCAAATTATTAGGCCTTGAAAGAAATCCGTGAAACTGTTTACACTGTATGTAAGCATATAATGAATGATTAATGAGTGCTATAAGCTGAAATGAAGTGATTTCTTAAAGGCTTATGAGGAAAAAATTATTGTCATTAAGTATTGTAAAAATTAGGGGAAGAGCACTTGGTTTAGCAGTAAGACACTCATGTCCCATGTCAGCATCCCTGGGTTCAATGGCCTATTCCGGCTCTCGACTCGTTTCTTATTAGTGCAGACCCTGGCACGCATGTGGGAGATCTGAATTGAGTTCCAGGCTTCCAGTTTCAGTCCAGCCAGCCACTGGGGGCAGCTGGGGAGGGAGAAGACAGATGCCTCTCAAATAAATAATAAAATTTAAAAAATTTTTCTAATTAGTTACTTACAGTTTTCAGACCAGACTTATTGTCCATCAATGTTTATAGATGAGAATGATTTTTTTTTTCATATCCACAGATTCCATTTGGTACTACTACAGGAAACTTCTGATGGGCCAAACATTGTGACAATTTGATAGTCTCTCAAACATACAATATTTCTCAAATGAACTGATATGCCATGATAAAGAAATTAACTGAAACAAATTTTTCTCAGTAACTTTAAGAATTAAAACATGCTATGAAGAAATAGTTTATTATGGAAATTATAGT
Source organism: Oryctolagus cuniculus (assembly GCF_964237555.1). NCBI lineage: Eukaryota > Metazoa > Chordata > Mammalia > Lagomorpha > Leporidae > Oryctolagus > Oryctolagus cuniculus. The sequence goes on along the minus strand of NC_091448.1, from coordinate 22,529,566 downwards.
GAGCACCAAAATAAAAAAGTACCATTTTTAAAAACAAACCTAAAAGCTAGAAGGCCATGTATTTTTTTATAGAGCAGGGCCAATATTAAACTGAAAAAGATGGCAGTATGTATCACATTGTATTTAGTTAACACTACAATATTTTATTTATTTGAAATGCAGAGAGAGGGAGAGCCAGACAAAGAGTGAGCTCCCACTTGCTGGTGCTCTCCCAACCCCCATGCACTGCAAGATGCTCCCAACATCTGAGGTTGGGCCAGGCCAAAGCCAGGAGCCTGGAACTCCATCAGAGTCTTCTATGTGGGTGACAGGGACCCACATACTTGAGCCATCATCTGCTGTCTTCCACAGCATGCATTAGCGGGGAGTCTGAACTGGGAGTGGAGCCAGGACTCAAACCCAGGCACTCCAATATGGGATGTAGGCATCCCAAGCAGCGTCTTAACCACTTCATCAACACCCACCCCTCCGATATTTTTTACTGAATTTTTGACAGTACCTCTGACAAGTTAACCAGCAAAATTAACCAGTTTAAACATTACTGCAGGTTGAAAATCCCCTATCTAAAATTCTTGAGATCAGAAATGCTTTGGATTTCAGATTTTGTTTTTAGTTTTTGAAATATTTTTTTAATATAAATGAGATATCTTGGTAATGGAACCCAAGTCCAAATATAAATTCATTTCCATTTCATGAACACCTCATATGTACAGACTGAAGGCAATTTTTTTAAGGTTTATTTTTTATTTATTTGAAAGGCAGAGTTAGAGAGGGAAGAGATGGAGAGAGATCTTCTATCACTGGTTCACTCCCCAAATGGCCACAACAGCCAGGGCTGTGTCAGGCCGAAGCCAGAAGCCCAGAGCTTCTTCCGGGTTTCCCACATGGATGTAGGGGCCCAAGAACCTGGGCCATTTTCCGCTGCTTTCCCAGGTGCATTAGCAAGGCGTTAGATAGGAAGTGAAGCAGCCAGTTCTCAAACCGGTGCCTATGAGATGCTGGCATCCTTGCAGGCAGCAGCTTAATCCACTCTGCCACAACACCAACCCCTGGGTTTTAACTGAGACCTGCCACACAAACTCAAGTGGAACTTTCCACTCAGGGCATCATGTTGGCACTCAAAAAGTTTTGATTTTGGAGCATTTTGGATTTCAGATTTTCAAATTAGGGATGCTCAATCCATAATGTATTTAAAAAGTAGCACTGGAAAAGTTAATACTAATTTTATATCACCATTGTATCTTACTGATTATTTATTGAATATGAACCAATTCTTCATATTCGATGCATATTTTAAAGGACTAATATGTGATCCTGATAATAGATAAGGTTTGGTTTTAAATGACAATCTAGCAAAAAAATTCAGTAAAATTTTTATTTTCCAAGTTTCTTTTTCAGTTATACCATTTAAATACTTTTGAAAAATCATTAAGCTTTATTAAAGAATTGTTAGCACAAATCTCCTACTCTCAAAAAATTTTAAATAAAATGTATCATAATAATCATAATGAAGAGAACTTTTTGGCCATTATTTCCTAAACTCTTAGGGTCTTATACGAACTAGGAACTTTTCCCTAGCACAGAACATACAAAAATAAGACATAGTCTGTGATCACCAGAAGTGTAAAGACCAGAGGGAGAATAAACACCTAAATCCATAAATAATTTCAATTCAATGTGATAGAAGTATACACAGAAAGGAGGGTCCCTCAGCCTATGCATAGGGAGGTAGCCAACTGGGAAGGGGTGAACTTCAGAAGACACTAGAAGGAGGTGGTCATCAGATGGCAGGTCTTCCTTAGAACCTTCATGATGACACCTGAGCAGAGTCTTAGAAGGTAAGCAGCCATAACCAGGTAGACAATGGGGTAAAAATGTTAGTGGACATGTGGAAGTGTGAAATAGTAAATTGGATTATAAGAGGTACAAACAGGAATTTTAAAAACTTGTATTTTATCAGGATCCCAAGGTCCTTTTGTGGCTTTTGTTCCTCAAAATTTTACCATCTCAACCTCCCTCTTCTCGTAATGGAGAGCAAGTAAATACCATCTGGAGGTTATTTCTCTGTTGATTTCAACCATCCAGAACATGGAAAGGGACGTGAAAATAAAAAATGGCTACCACAAAATCCACGTGGTGGGAAGCAGAAGCTGACATTAAAAAGATAAAAACTGCAAAATAACCTGGGAATATTCAGGTAGGAGCATGTAGTTCCCAGTTTAAAACTCCCTGTGAGGAGATACTACAGAACAATACATTATCTGATAAGCAAAATATCAACCAAGATAAAATCATCTCTTATGTAATCTGTTTATAAAGCAGAGGAGACTGTATATTAAATACATTTAGAAAAAATCTTTTTCCAATATTACTAAAATAAAAAGGATTTATATTAAATGAGAAACCTACCATTACCTCTGAAACTCGTTTTTGTAAACTACTTTACTTCCCAATCATACCAGACAGAAGAGATGTTCTTACAGCACAAATAACAAAAATTTAGCAATACATAAAGTCTTTGGATAGAAAATACTTAGGGTTATAGATTGTAGGGAAATTTTCTAACTTATGATTTATGATTATATTTATCATTTATTAACTTCGTTTTTATATGACAAGATTTCTATTACAAAAGCTTATTTCATCTGACATCTTCACACAGAGAACATTTTAATAAATGTTGATAAATTATGAAAAGTAATTTTACATGCTAAAGGAATAATAGATCCCAACTACACTATCTCACATTTTACAAAAATCTACAGTGTGTTAACCTAACCTTCATAGTAGGCAGAAAATAAAGGTATTCCATAAAGTATTCTACTTTCTTACATTGCCAAGAGATCAAAATATCAAGATGATAGAAGAATACTGTAATCTAAATGCCAAAATCATGAGCCATATTAGTCAATCATGGGTGGTTATAATGAACTAGATATTTTATTACATCAAACACTCTATCTTCAAGCATCTGATGTTAGAATAACCAAACTCACATTATTAACCTTTTTTTAACTTAAATGTTTGAATGTTTGCACTAAATATAGTATATAACATATTTGACCTAATCATCTAAACTCACAGCTTTTAAAATCACTGATCCACATTTCCTTTCCATTTATAATCTATACTCATACATTCTGAATGAAATTCTATGCAAGTTTTCATTCCTTTCTCCTTCAGAATGCCTTCACCCAAATTTACCTAAAAATCTTTGTTAGGACACTAACATCCTAAAAGATGCATTTGGTTTATTTTGTCTAGCATTAGCATTTACAGAGAAATACTCCAGTTTCTATGAATTAACAAAATTCTGTATGTTATTTTTGATATGTGATATGGTTAAAACTAGGAAAACAGTATTGGGATATTTAAAACTTCAGCAAAAATACATTAACAATCTGTAATAATTAAAACATGAAAACTTTTTAAAATTATTTTTTCTGGTGCTGGCACTGTAGCGTAGCAGGTAAAGCCGCCGCCAGTGCAGGCATCCCATGTGGGTGCCGGTTCAAGACCCAGCTGCTCCACTTCCAATCCAGCTATGGCCTGGGAAAGCAGCAAAGGATGGCCCAAGTCCTTGGGCCCCTGCACCCACGTAGATTTGGAGGAAGCTCCTGGTTCCTGCCTTCACATCAGCACAGCTCCAGCCGTTGTGACCACTTGGAGAGTGAACCAGGGGGTGGAAGACCTCTCTCTTTGCCTCTCCTTCTCTCTGACTTTTTTTTTTTTTTTTTTTGGACAGGCAGAGTTAGAGAGAGAGAGAGAGAGAGAGAGAGAAAGGTCTTCCTTCCGTTGGTTCACCCAACGGATGGTCACTACGGCCGGCGCGCTGTGCTGATCCAAAGCCAGAAGCCAGGTGCTTCCTCCTGGTCTCCCATGCGGGTGCAGGGTCCAAGCACCTGGGCCATCCTCCACTGCCTTCCTGGGCCACAGCAGAGAGCTGGCCTGGAAGAGGAGCAACCAGGACAGAATCCGGTGCCCCGACCGGGACTAGAACCCGGGGTGCTGGTGCCACAGGCAGAGGATTAGCCAAGTGAGCCACGGCACCGGCTCTCTCTGACTGTCAAGTAAAATAAATAAATCTTTTTTAAAAAGTTATTTTTTCTGTTATTGGCCAAGATACCCTTACATGTTAAAAGTAACACTTCATAAACTAGTATTTCAACATTCAAAGTATAAAGTTTTTAAAAGTTACTTGATTAAAAAATTAAAAGCATAGTTTTTATATGAGAAATATATGAAGGACTATTCAATATTGACCATGTTTCCATTTAATAAGCATATTATTCATTGACTTATCATTTGGTATTTTACTTAGAAATGTTCATATAGGTCAAGACATGAAAAAATTTTTACAAGCATATTCATGTACAAACTGAAGATTTAGACAGCATTACTGCACTCAGTTGTACTGTGAAACAAAAGTTTTACCACATATATCTGTGTACCGAAGTATTTAATCATATTTTGATAATTTCATATACTCCAGAACTTTTAGAGCTGTCAAAGATCAAGGTTCATTGTCAGTGAAGCCCCTTTGATTATTATGGAGAAAACCTCCCATGATCTTCATCAAATTAACATTTTAATTAGGCGTCAGTATCTCATCTGTTAGTAGAAGGAATATGTTTCTCACTAGTTTTTATTTTCCAAATGCCACTTCCTCTGCCAAGTTGAGATGTTTCTGCCATTTTCAAAGTTTTAGAAAGACTTGTTAAAAAGACTTGCAGTTTACTGTAGCAATGGAAGTTTTAGTTATCACAAGGAAGTACCTATTGAAATCTTTTGAAAAGGCTAAGTTTATAACTCTCAAAAATTAATTCAAATGAATCTCTTAATGGGATCCTGATTTTTGCTTTGAGTAAAGAAGGCTCCTTAGAAGATCAAGTTCCAAGGGATCTGCAAGTGTTAACCTCTTTAAAATATACTTTTCCTGTTTGACAGCATTTACCCTTAGAAGAAAAAAGTAGTCACCTTTCGCTCAAAACAGGTTACTCAGATTAGCCTAATTCCAAAGGACACTGAGGCCATGAACCAAAAAAATCCCAGAGGATTAGTTATTCCACCCCAGGTCTGCTGCCCCTTCAGGGATGACCCATATGTGCTCTTCCTCTGCAGACTTAGGGTTGACCCTTCACGTCTGACAATCCCTAAGAAATAATATTTGGGAGAAGTTATCACTTTTCAAAGTTGGGGGTGGGGAGGGAGGACAAATGAGAACCAACGAGCTCTGCCCTCTGAAATACCTATTTACTTTTGACAAAAGAAATAAATAGAAGCAAAACCGAGATTCGGAAGAACTCTGCTGCGCGGGCCGGTAGAGCTTCTCAAAGACCCCTTAGGAAAGAAACGCGCTGGAGGCTCACCTTCCATACCGCCGCCGGGATAGGCTGGGCTGGAGCCGCTGCTCTGGCTGCCCTGCCGCTCCACGTGCTCCTGCCGTCGTCGGGACACAGGGCGCAGCTGGCGGGAGATTCCCGGCGTGGGGAGTCCCGGGATCTGGCTGCTGCGTCGGCGCAGACTGAAAGGGGCAGGAGCCGGCGACCTACCGGTGCGCGGGGTTACAGCGGCACTGGCTGGCGGCTGCTTTAAAGGACGCTCACTGCAGATCGCCGCAGGTTCCGCGCCTTCAGCCCCTACTTTTGAATGTCAGACTGGAGGGACCCCAATAGGATGGAAATGGCGCATCAGTAAATTCTTTTAGAATGTTTTAGAAGGATAATGTATGGGAGAGTAGTATACGGGGGCGTAGGGGTTGGTGGGGGAGGTGCTGCATTGCTTTCTTTGCAGATTGAACAAAATCTGAAACTTTTTGTCTAGATTCCGGAAAGACAGCCATGAAAACCATCAATGAGAATTCGTTTCATTCCATGTATTGTTTACGGTATTTCTTTTTCCTTAGTTTTTCATTTCATAGGATAAAAAGTTCTCGATCTTTTTTTTTTTTTTTTCAAAAAATTCAAAAAGATTTTGGCACTTTCATCAACTCAACCTTTTAATTTTTGGAACCAATTCTCTCACGTTTGTTTTCCCTTCTGGAAACTGGTTTACTTGCCACTACTCACAAAATACTGCTCTATCTATGCGTGTTTATTTTTCTGCTACTCTGCCCTCTTCCAAACAGGACACATAAACTACGTATCCAGAACGTAAATAAAGAGAGTAGAGTCAAGGGAGCAGGGTAGTAAGAGTAAAAGTGATTGAACGATGTCAGTGCACATAGATCACCAGTCAACGTCTTTACCCAACATCCTCCCCACTTTATAGTGTAAAGCACAAATACAATTGTAGGGAAAGGAAAATGACCACAAAAGTTTTTCAAAGCACAATTTTTCTTTACATGGAGGTTTAAGAGAGTCTGCAAGATACCCAGTGTTACAATATATCAATGATTCCATTGCCACTTTTGTTAGGAAATCACATTTTATAGAAATTTAATATAAATAAAATGTAAAATTATAGTTAGTATATACAAATATATTTCAGACTTAAGACTGAGAGTTTGTGCATCAGCTGACCACATCAGAAGACATGCTTATGAGTTAAAGAATGCATGCTTTAATTGTATGAATTTATTTTAATGAGTATCTTGGTATAACCAATCTACATAATATACTCTTATGTACTGCATTTTTTAATGAGTATATAACTTGCACTGGCTTTAAGATCACAGCATCGAAACAGCATCTCCATAGTTGTGTTAGCTGGAGTCCCACAGGATAATATCAATTTCAAAGAAATACTCTAAATACTAGATTTAATTTTAGATCTGAAAGGGGAAATTTGTTGCTTGTTAGTTTCTGAAAGCAAAAATAGCACATCAAAAGAAGCAGAAGAGGAACTGTAAACTTTCACAGGGATGGTGCAGGGATAAATAGTTATTTGGTTATTAAAAAGCTATAAATAAACTTTATCTTCCATCACAATAGCCTTTATACTTACTCTGCAAATAGTTCAATGGTGAGCATTTCAGACTCCACAGAGTGACACCTGAGGGGATAGATTAAAAAGTAGATGGGTAAAAAAATCTAATTTAACTACTCTGCCCTCAAAAAGGTAGAACATAAAATCCCTACTTTGTGGGCTACACATAGTAACTTTCTTCCAAAGAGTACAGTTCAAAGGGGGGGAGGGGGGAGGGAGTTGCTTTATAGTGGACAACCACTACCTCAGCCAGGTGATCAAGATTATCAGCAGTGATAAAGCACACTGACGGTTTGTACTCAATATATGATGCAAATGTCACTTTATCTCTGTGGGCTTCCTCCCCCAAACCCACAACCCTAGTCTAATAATGAGAAAAACATCAAATTCCAGTAGAGAGGCATTCTACAAAATACCTGATCACTTGAGGCCAGGTCAATGTCACCATAAACAAGAAAAGTCTGAGTAATTGTCACGCTCAAAAGGGATCTGAGAAGATACTACGAATAAAAATAATATGGGATCCTAGTTGAAACCCGAGAGCAGAAAATGGACATTAGCTAAAAGCTGAAGAAATCTTATCAAAGTATAGCCTTTAACTAATAGTATGTATCAATATTGGCTATTGTGAGAAATGTAATATTAATGTGTCAATTATAGGGAAAAGTGGGAGTATAGGTGAACTCTGCAATTTTCCTATAATTTAAAACGTCTAAAATTAAAGAATTATTTTTAAAAGAATGGACACATACTTTGAATAGATGACTACAACTCATTTGGTTAAGTCTCTTCTTGTGGGATTCCAAGTTGATCACGGGCGCCGGATTCTGTCCCGGATGCCCTTCTTCCAGGCCAGCTCTCTGCTGTGGCCCGGGAGTGCAGTGGAGGATGGCCCAAGTGCTTGGGCCCTGCACCCCATGGGAGACCAGGATAAGTACCTGGCTCCTGCCATCGGATCAGCGCGGTGCACCGGCAGCAGCGCGCCGGCCGCGGCGGCCATTGGAGGGCGAACCAACGGCAAAAGGAAGACCTTTCTCTCTGTCTCTCTCTCTCACTGTCCACTCTGCCTGTCAAAAAAAAAAAAAAAAAAAAAAAGAATTAAGTACTTATAACTGGGAAGCCCAAAAACATGTTGTGGACTTAAAATATACTTTGACTAAAACTGGAATGACAAGTTTCTAGGGAATTGAAGATAATGCCTAAATTTGTCTTCATTATCATCACTTCAAGAAGGGGAACAGTTAAGACTAAACCATGAAATCTAGACATGGTAACTGCCAATGGCTGGATCTGAGTCACTGAATCACATTTTATGGTTTTTGCTATATAGGTAAAATTAACAGTGACTAAAAATGAAATTACTGACAAAGGTTGCTCCTGGACCATTTAAGATAGTCCAAATACTGACTCGGCTCAAAGGAAATTAAAACTGAAAACTCTTGATCACACCCTAAATAACCATTATGCACCCTGTCTGAACCTTGGGCTCTCTATGTTCCAACCTACTCAAAACCACTACTGAACTGCGGGTGGTGTCCCACTGCTAAGAAATAACAACACATGAAATGTTGGGGCCGGGGCCAGAGCTGTGGCATAGAGGGTAAAGCTGCCACCTGCAGTGCCAGCATCCCATGTAGGCACCGGTTAGAATCCCAGCTGCTCCACTTCCGATCCAGCTCTCTGCTGTGGCCTAAGAAGATGGCCCAGGTCCTTGGGCTCCAGCACCTGTGTGGGAGACCTGGAAGAAGCTCCCAGCTTCTGGCTTCAGATAGGCGTGGCCCTTGCAGCCATCTAAGGAGTGACCCAGCAGATGAAAGCCATTGCTCTCTAGCTCTCTCTAGCTCTCCCTCTCCCTCTCTGTAACTCTGCCTTTCAAATAAATAAATCTTTAAAAAAAAAAAAAAAAGTTGTGGGCCACCCAATCAGTAGCCAAGAAGGAACCACGAAAGACGCAGACACGCTCCTGCTGTTTCTGACTAGTCGTCCATCCCCAGGGAAAAGCAATCTCGGGCTCTTGCCTTTCAGTTGAGTTCATTTTCTAAAGCAAGGTTACTTCACAGTCTCAGATAAGTCTGCAGTGAAGTTGAAAATGATAATCCAAAATTCCTCAGGGGGATGAGGAAGCCTGGAGGTGCTACTCGTCTTCAGGGCCTGGTTTTATGGGAAGATTAATGCAGTTAGGTAAAAAAAAAATTAGGCGTTCAGAATTTCAAAGAGATTAGCCACACGGTTTCCACACAGAGATCATGGAAGAAAGGCGAAGGCCATTCCCGCGCGGGGCTCTCCACTTCGCGCGAGAAATCCTCTCACGCTTTTCCCTCCTTCAAGTTCTCCGGCCGCGCCCTTTAGCCGCCAGCCCCCATCGCGGTCGTTGTGTGCGCTCCTCAGTTCCTTGAGCCCCTGGACTGAAGAAGTCTCGGCACTCTCGAAGCCTGGGCCTCCTTTGCCCTTGGCTCTTCTTCCCTGGAGGGTCTTTCAGACGATCAGCCCTCCCACAGCATGGAAAAATGGCGCGAGGCGCGAAGCGCGCACGACGTTGGCCACGTGGGCTCGGTGGGGTGGGGCTCTGGCCCCGCCTCCCCCCCCCCCACAGCGCGCGAATTCGAGGCACGCATGCGCTCTCCCGCAGCAGCGACAGACCGGTAGGGGAGGCGACCCCCGGCGGTTTGCTGCTCCTGTGGAGGCGCGATGGGGAGGGGTTGGGCTGGGGCTGAGGTAGGAAGGCGCCCAGCCCTCCACGGTAGTTCCTGAGTCGTGATGCGAGCGTGGGTCCTTCTCTCCGCGGTGCTCTGGTACCTCACAGGAGGTGTGGCTCCTCTCCAAGGGCCCCAGGCCTGTCCCCTCTGCCCGGGGCGTTGCCCTTCCAGCCGCCTCCGCTCCTCCCTGCCCTGCCCCACGCGGAGCCCTGGCTCCTCCCCTCACTAAAAACTCCGTGGTTTCTTCCCCTCCGCAGTTGGATGGCAGCGTTCTTCCTTACTCAGTAAGAAAGGCTTCATCTATGGCAAGCCAGGACACCCAGGTAACAAGGCCCGCCCCACACGCAGGGCCGTTCCGCAGAGCCGGGGTGCCGGGGGTCTGCTAAGGTTCTTCCCGCGTTTCTTGCGCGCCTACTGTGTGCTGGGCCTGTCCTCATAGCGACCCTAGCCTTAGCTGAATGACCCTGCCTCCCGCCGCCCGGCCGGAAGGAGCGAGGATGCAACGCACGTCTGCTCCCCTCCTGTCACCTCACTTCCAGGTGGCTGTGCCGCAGGAGCCCCTCTGCGGGGCTGGAAGCCCCTCTTGTTAGTAAGGCCTGCGTAACTGGAACTCCTGCTCAGCTCCCGTCTTCCTCACTGTGCCAGGAACTTTCCCAGCCTCCGAGGAAAACAGTCCCACAGCTAACGTTAGATAACCTCAAGCCAGTCTATAGCACCTGTCATGTTTGGGATCCCGCCATGTTTGGATCCTTTCCTCCCATCACCGCCAAATTGTAGGACAGGGGCTTTGTGTGCTCAGAACCCGCCATTCGGTAAACTGTAATATCTCGTGGCACTGCGTGGATCCCAAGCATACAATCGCTGCTGTCACCAAATCTGAAAGAACAGGCCACTGCGGAACAGTTTCCTGGCACGCACAGTATAGGATTAGTTATTATTGCCGACAGAGGAAATGTACAATTAAATACGAAATTTCCCTCGTGATGACCATCATCATCTTTTTTTTAAAGAGAGATTAATTTTTTTTAAAATTTATTTATTTATTTGAAAGGCAGAGCCACAGAGCAGCAGAGAGAGAAAGAGAGGTCTTCCATTCGCTGGTTCACTCCCCAAATTGCTGTAATGGATGGAGCTAGGCCGAGCAGAAGCCAGGAGCCTGGAGCTTCTTCCAGGTCCCCCACGTGGAGTCACTTGGGTGCAGGGACCCAAAGACTTGGGCCATCTTCTGCTGCTTTCCCAGGCCACGGCAGAGAGCTGGATCAGAAGTGGAGCAGCCGGGTCTCAAACTGGTGTCCATATGGAATGTCAGCACTACATGCAGTGGCTTTATCTGCCACGCCACATCATCATCTTTAAAATACTATAGTTTTGCAACCAAAATCAAGTCCTCTTCTGAACTTTAAATTGATTATACCAACCCTTCAAAAATTCTGATTTGAGTTCTGAATCTGTACATTAGAATGTATTACATACATTTTGATAAAGAAAACTATAGGGGCTGACACTGTGGTGTAGCAGGTAAAGCCACCACCTGCAGTGCTGGCATCCCATATGGGTGCCAGTTCAAGACCCAGCTGTTCCACTTATGATCCAGCTCTCTGCTGTGGCCTGGGAAAGCAGTACAAAATGGCCCAAGGGCTTGGGCACCTGCACCCATGTGGAAGACCCAGAAGAGGCTCCTGGCTCCTGGCTTCGGATCAGTGCAACTCTGGCCGTTGCAGCCATTTGGGGTTGTGGCCAGTTGGGTAGTGAACCAGCGGATGGAAGACCTCTCTCTCTCTCTCTGCCTCTCCTCTCTTTGTAACTCTGACTTTCAAATAAATAAATCTTAAAAAAAAAAAAAAAGAAAACTATAATAGCACAGAAAAAGTGATTAGCAGCCTACAAGTTTTAAAACTTACTATTAGAAGCAAGAAGGACTTTGGATAAACATTCTGAGTGTTATAGTAATATATTGACTTTGAATTAGTGAAATCCAAAAAGAACTAATTAATATCATTGGGACAAAACGGTAGGAGTGTAAGTCTTCATTTAATTTGCTGTTTAATGAACTTATACATTTTATTTTGTCACAGTGAAAATATATGTAAAATTACATCAAAATAGCCCAGTCCTTATCTGTATGGATTTTGTACGTTCTAGAAAAGAAACAGTGGATCCCACCTACTTATGGGTTGGGCCAAATGAAAAGACATTAACAGGTAAAATATTTGATTTTAATATATCCTTTTTAAATATGTAAATTTTTTAAGGAAAGCACTGTCATTTATTGGAAAGAACAAGTTTAAATATAACTGCAGTTTTACTTAGTCCATACTTGAATGATTCATGTTTTATCTTGGTCTGTGTCTTATTTTCTCATGCAAAAACTGAAGCAGCAGTTTTGTACACTGCTTCCCAAAACTGTATGTATTAGATGTATTAGTTCAAAAGCCTTTGTAAAACATAAAATTTATCCTTGTAGCACCAGTGATATGAGATGAAATATTTAATGTATAATTTTTCGTGATGTTACAAGAGTGCCTTGGAGTAGAAACATCATTAAATTTTGCTTTATGTGAAGAGATATGGTAATGCAGGGCCATACAATCTTATTTACTGAATACTGGCATGAACCAATCAAAACTAGATAACAAAAAATGAATTTATAAAAAGGATGTATTCCAAAACTGTATTTATGTGATATTATATCACAGAATCAACATTTTCTTGGATTCCTGAAGTTGAAATAGTACATTACTTTTTAAAATTTTTGTGTCTAGTTATAACCTCAAGTTTATTAAATAATATTTGAATCAAATGTTAAATAATCAAATAATTGACTATTTCTGTTTAGGAAATAATAGAATGAATATAACAACAACAGGAAAATTGATAGTGATTGATTTTATGGAGGCTTTGTCTGGACTTTACACGTGTACTCTTTCTTATAAGACTGTTAAAGCAGAAACCCAAGAAGAAACTGTAGTAAAGAAGAGATATGATTTCATGATCTTTGGTAAGAATTTAAACACATTTTGTACATTTAGTTTGGATCAGAATTAAACATAAGCTTTCTTATTTAGTGAAAATGAATCTGTGAGAGATAATTGTTAGAGTATTTTTGTATTTGGCTAATTAAACTTTTTTTTAAAGAGTTATTTATTTATTTGAAAGGCAGTTACAGAGAGAGAGGGAGAGGGAGAGAGATTTTCTGTCCACTGGTTCACTCTCCAAATGGCCGCAATGGCTGGAGCTGCACCAGGCCCACGTTAGGAGCTAGAAGCTTCTTCCAGGTCTCCCATGTGGGTGCAGGGGCCCAAGTTGGGCCATCTTATGCTCCTTTCCCCTGCCATTAGCAGAGAGCTGGATCGGAAGAGGAGCAACTGGGACTCGAACCTAACAGCTATACCACAGGGCTGGCCCTGACACCAGGATAGTCTGCCCTAAATAATTCTCTCAACTCGACATTTCCCACTGTCTTGGTAGCAAGCACAATCTTCTTTATCACTGTTTTGCCAGGTACTGTAAAGACTGGTGTTTAACTCTCTAAAAGCAAATTAATGACCTCTGTGCTAGAACAGTTCTGACAGCAGTGTGACACTTTCTGCAAATTAAGCAATCCTTTTTTTTCTTGACAGTGTTACCTGTTAGCCAACCCATGTAATCCATTTCTCATGTTAAACTAGGTCAGGGCTGGAGAATGTTAGGCCTGTTGTATAAGGCCTGAAAACTCACTTGGTCTGGCCCTGCCAAAGCAACCGTAGGCTGGACTCGAAATCCAGTGAATCTGTAGCAGACTAATTTTTAAATTGATCATGTTGTATGGCTGGCAAATGATATTCTAAATATCTAAATGGCCCTTGGCAGGAAAAAACATTCCCTATCCCTGCACTAGGTAGATAAATATATCAGGTGAAAATAACATGTTTTCATTCAAGTTACTAGTTTTGTGTGTTTGTGTGAAGACAAACTGAAAACCATTTTATTAGCTAAGTGAAATTTCTATGCTGATTAGAAAAGTTGGTAGGATTTAGTTATTTGAAAATTGTTTGGTAGAGGAAATTAATGATAGGCACAGTTGTTTTTATTCTCATCTTTTTTTAAAGCCTATCGGGAACCTGATTATTCATATCAGATGGCTGTACGTTTCACTACCAAGTCTTGTGCAGGAAGATATAATGACCTGCTCTTTAGAGTGCTGAAGAAAATCTTGGATAATTTAATCTCTGATTTGTCATGTCATGTCATAGAACCATCATATAAGTGCCATTTTGTTAAAATTCCAGAACATGGTCTCGTACATGAGCTGTTTATAGCCTTTCAAGGTAAAAAAAAATTGTTGTATTTTTCAATTTTATGGATTTAGTCCTGAGCCATAATAGATTATAAAATTAGCATATTAATATGAGATATAAATAATAGATCTTAAGTGTTTGTTAAGCACTAAAGTATATTATTAATCTTAGCCTGGTTGTGGTTTTAAAAATTAACACACTAATAATAATAAAAATAACATACTAATTATTTACCTTCAAATATGTCATATTGTTGCTTATAACTTAAAAGTCATGTTTGGAATCCCTCCAAGGATATATATTTTATTAATACAGATTTTAAGCAGCTAATATTCCACTTCTAACTTATTATAGAATTTCAAATTGGATTTTTGAGAACTGAATAAAAGGAAGTAACTAAACCAAATTTACTGTATCCACATTAATTATAAAACCTTGTAGTTACTTCCATTAGCCCCCAGATGGAGTAAAGTCATAATGTACAAATTATTTAAATTGTGCACCTGACTTTGTTATTAGGACTAGATAGCTAGATGAAACACATGCATGCACATATACTAAATTTAGCATTTGGAGCTTTATTGAAATATTTGAAACTTTTAAAAATCTTTTTTTAATGCTTTTATGGGCCTATCATTTTTTCCTCTCCAGTTAATCCTTTTGCACCAGGGTGGAGAAGTGCATGTAATGCATCTGCTGACTGTGAAGATATCACTAATCATAATATCCTCCAGGTAAGAATTCCATTTTAAAGAGAAAGTACTTAAATAGTCAATAAAGCTATTTAAAATGGTTTGCAAATATTTCATCTTTAAAAAAAATCTATCTTTTTAAATTTCTAAAATTTCTTTTTCTTTTCTTATTTTTTTTTCTTTTAATTAAAGCATGCTGCCTTTTTTTTCCTTTTAATAAATACTGGGAATCTCTCTGGTATTAAAAGTCCCATCTGGGTCGCCAAAATGATACTAATTTGCTTATTAATATTCCTCATATTAATAAGCCATGTGGGCTCTTGCTATTTATTCAGAGAAATATTCTGAATACTGGCTCAAATAAACCAGGCAGCATGGTAAGTCTTTAAGCTTTTTATTCAGTGAGAGAAATGCATAGGAGAGTGAGGGCTCTGTCTAAAAGAGAAAGGGAAGTCTAGATTCATACGGACAGAGAGCAGGCCAGGAGCCAGCCGCGTGGAGGAGCATGCAGGCCGGAAAGCATGGAGCGGGTGAGGGTCACGCGTGCTTAAGGCACAGGGCAGCAAGGGGATCGAGGGCAGAGAGGAAAAAGAAAAGCTAAAATTTCTTTCAAAATCTATTCATGTTGTAAATATATATCAGTAAAAACATTTCTAAGGAATACATTTATTTGTTAAAAAACTTTGATAGAAAGTATTACTGACATTTTTGTTGCGGTAATTTAAACAAAGATTGTGATATTCTTGGCTATTTGAAGATGTGTTACTTTGGAGTAGAACATCTGCAGTATTATAGAGTTCCTCAGGTTACTGTTAAGCATTTCACCTATAACAGAAGGATGGATCGCTGGTCTTGTTTCCCAAATGATGATTAAGTAACTTGAAAACAACCTCATCATCATGCCATCCTGGGTTAAACCAATGGTTCTTCCAAATTATGTCTATACTGATCATAATAATGGCTTTCTCCTCTGCCATCCTTCAGAAACTAAGGACATAGTCCTAAAAAAATCTCTTCACTCTCCTGATCTAGTTCTTGAGTCCATACCTTTAGTGTTGTACATGACTTATGGGAAACTAAGTTAATGTTATTATTAAACTCTATGCTCAAAAAATAAAACAGGGCCAGCCTTGTGGCACAGTGGGTTAAGCCACCACCTATGACACCAATATCCCATATCCGAGCACCAATTGGAGTCCCAGCAGCTCTGCTTCTGATCCAGCTCCCTGCTAACGTGCCTAGAAAAGCAGCAGCAGATGGCCCAAGTACTTGGGACCCCACCACCTATGTTGGAGACCCAGATGGAGTTCCTAGCTCCTTTGTCCTGGCCCAGTCTTAGCCATAGTGGAGAATGAACCAGCAGATGGAAGATCTCTTTCTGTCTCTCTCTCTCTCTCTGTCATTCTGCCTTTAAATAAGTATGTCTTTTTAAAAAATTACATCAAATTGTAATGCTGGCCAGCGCCGCGGCTCAATAGGCTAATCCTCCACCTGCGGCGCCAGCACCCCGGGTTCTAGTCCTGGTTGGGGCGCCGGATTCTGTCCTGGTTGCTCCTCTTCCAGTCCAGCTCTCTGCTATGGCCCAGGAAGGCAGTGGAGGATGGTCCAGGTCCTTGGGCTGTGCACCCACATGGGAGACCAGGAGGAAGCACCTGGCTCCTGGCTTTAGATCAGCGCAGGGCGCCAGCCGTAGCAGCCACCTGGGGGGTGAACCAACGGAAAAAGGAAGACCCTTCTCTCTCTCTCTCACTCTCTCACTGTCTAACTCTGCCTGTTCAAAAAAAAAAAAAAAATTTAATGCTGATTAGAGAAAACTGTTGCTTTTCATTTTGCTTGATTCTCTTTTTTTTTTCTTGATGATCATATAGAATTAGAAATGAGCATTCCAGCCTAGCTGTTAAGATACCCGTGTCCCATATCCAAGTATCCCAGTCAGTACCTGATTCTGGCTCCGATTCCAGCTTCCTGCTGATGCGGAACCTGGGAAGCAGCAGTGACAGCTCTAGTGATTTGGTTTCTGTTGCCCGCAGGAGAGACCTGGACTGAGTTCCTGGCTTTCTACTTGGACCTGCCCCCTCAGCAGCTGTTGCAGGCATTTGGGGAATTTCCGTAGATGGGGAATTATGTTCTCACTCTCCCACGCTCTGCCTCTAAATTAAAGGGGCAGGTATTGTAGCACAACAAATTAAGCTTCCACTTGGGACACCTGTGTCCCATGTTAGCGTGCATTTCAAGTGCCAGCTCCTCTGCTTCTCATTCTTGCTCCCTGCTAATGCACCTGGGAAGCTGTAGATGATTGTTCAAGTACTTGAGTCCCTGCCATTCATGTGGGGGACCCAGATAGAGTTTTTGTTGTTTTTTTTTATCATTGTACATGTGAATTGACAGTAGTTGATAAAGTCAAGGCTACAATAATTTCAATAATATTAATACAAGTTTTCAGGAATCCATCTATTTGTATAAAGCATGGCTGCTTATACTGCATTTCATTGCTTCTGATCAGGAGGAGAAATCTGGTTCATGGTTTAATAATTGTGCTTCTCTCTGGTTTTTTAAATCTCAGGCAAGAGATCGGATAGAAGAATTTTTTCGAAGTCAAGCATATATTTTCTATCATCACTTTAATGAAACTCTACCAGCTATGCATTTTGTGGACCACAGTTTTCAAGTAGTACGTTTGGATAGCTGTCGACCAGGCTTTGGAAAAAATGAAGGTCTACACAGTAATTGCGCTAGCTGTTGCGGTAATTATAAAATATAAATATTTAAATGTATAGTCAGAAGAATAGATGAATAATTCAGGATCCTTGAATATTTATACTGATTATATTAGCAAAAATACATTTAGTGAAAGGGAAATTAAAAAATTCAAAACCCATGTTTCTAAATATAATTATTTGAATGTATATTCTTTCTAATGTACCCTCTTGTATTACAGAATATTTCAGTAGTATTGTGGTTTAGACTACTATACTATGAGGGAAAACAGAATAATCCTACACAGAACACAGAGAACTAAGAAATAGGAACTCATAAATGGGGCATAGCAGAAGATACTATAAATGCTGTTACTAACAGAAAAAATAATTAGAATTCTAGCTTTCTCCTATCTTTAAGATTATCAAATTACAAAGTTTGAAACTCATAATCTTCCAAAACTTAATTGGCTGAATATTACTCAGAAAATATAGCTATAGAAACAGTGTGATATTGATATTACGGGTATCAAATACATCTAAATTATAATAATCTATTCCATGTGTTTTCCTCTGCAGTGGTTTGTAGTCCTGGCACTTTCAGTCCTGATGTTGATGTTACTTGTCAGACCTGTGTTTCTGTCCATATCTACGGAGCTAAATCTTGCCCATAAACTCCAAACAGAAATCAGCATTGTGAAGATTAGAGGTGAAGGCATTATCACTTGCATGCCTGTGGAGATGGGGTACCTAAGATGATTTGTTCACATCCCAGAACATCATAGATAGTTCCATTAAGATCATCAGTAAGACCAAAAAAGTTAGAAAATATACATTTTAGAAACTTCAGGAAAAAAGTTGACATGGCATTTCTAAGAAGTTATGAATGGACTATCTTCAGTGTACCAAGGAAAATTTATTAGTGGATGATTTTAATGAAATGTGTTTTGTTATTTACAAAGTGAATCTGTTGCTCTGTACCTAAGACTATATTAAGGCCAAGAAGAGTAGCAAAGTATAATAAAAATTTTATATTTTCCATATAATAATTTGTTTGAAATCACTTTTTTTTAAAGATTTATTTTATTTATTTGAAAGACAGAGAGAGAGGTAGAGACAGATAGAGAGAGTCTTCTATCCACTGGTTCACTCTCCAAATGGCTGCAACAACCAGAGCTGTGCTGATCCAAAGCCAGGAGCCAGGAGCTTCTTCTGGGTCTCCCACGTGGGTACAGAGACCCAAGGACCTGGGTCATCTTCTACTGCTTTCCCAGGCCACAGCAGAGAGCTGGATCTGAAAAGGAGCAGCCAGGACTCGAACCAGTGCCTGTATGGGATGCTCTAGCACTGCAAGGCAGCAGCTTTACCCACTATGCCACAGTGCCAGCCCCTGGCTTATATATATTAATTTTATATCCTGTGACCTTACTCATCACTTTTTAGTTCCAGGAATTTTTTGTCATATACTTGGAAATTTTCTACATGAACAGTCGTGCCATCTGTAAACAGTTTTATTTCTTCCTTCCCAATCTGTATACTTTCATTTTTCTTTTCTTATTGCATCAGCTAGGACTCCCATGCAATGTTAAATAGCAATTATTAGAGAGGACATCCTTGCCTAGTTACCAATCTTAGAGGGAAAGCATCCAGTTTCTCACCATTAAGAATGATGGTGTATGCTTTTTGTAGACTTTCTTTTTGTCAAATTGAGGAATCTCCTTTATTCCTAGTTTGCTGAGAATTTTTATCATGAATGAGCAGTGTATTTTGCCAAATGCTTTTTCTACATTTGTGATATAGGGTCACATGATTTTTTAAATTTAATTAATTAATTGAGTGGTAGAGTTACAGATAGAGAGAAGGAAACACTGAGAGAAAGGTCTTCTGTCCACTGGTTCACTCCCCAAATAGCTGTAACGGCTGGAACTAGGCTGATCTGAAGCCAGGAGCCAGGAGCTCTCTCCAGACCTCCCTTGTAGGTGCAGGGGCCCAACTACTTGGGCCATATTCTACTGCTTTCCCAGGCCATAAGCAGACAGCTGGATCAGAAGAGGAGCAGCCGGGACATAAACCACCGCCCATTTGGGATGCTAGCACTGCAGGCGAAGGCTTAACCTGCTATGCCACAGTGCCAGCCCCAACAAGATCATATGATTTTTCTTTAGTCTGTTAATGTGATGGATTATATTTATTAATTTCAAATGTTGAGTCAGCTTGAAGATTTGGAATAACTTTTCCTTGGTCATTTGTTTAAATATTTTTATAGAGTATTGGATATAATTTGTTATTCTATTGAGAATTTTTGCATTTTTGTTCTTGAGGCTTATTGGTCTATAGTTTTACTTATTGTAATATCTTTATCTGGATGTAGTGTTAGAGTAATACTGACCTCACATGATTGGTTTAAATATCTCTTGTTTCTACTTGTTTTTGGATGTGATAGTAGAGAATTGGTATCATTTCTTTCTTAAATGTTTGGTGGAATTCATTGTTAAAACTATCTGGACCTGCTACTCTTTGTTATTAATTATTGATTCAAGTTCTTTAATATATCTAGACCTGTTCAGATCATCTATTTCTCCTTGTGTGAGTTTTGGTAGATTTTGTCTTTCAAGGAATTGATCCATTTCATTTAGGTTATCAAAGTTGTGGATATAAAGTTGTTCATAATATTCTTTTACTGTAGTTTGCATGCCCACGGGATCATTAGTGCTGACCCTTCTTTCATTTCTGATATTTATAATTTGTATCTATCTTCTCTCCTTTTTTCCTTTTTAGCCTGGCTAGAGTTTTATCAATTTTATTGATCTTTTCAACGAATCAACTTTTGGATTCATTGATTTTCTATGATTTCCTGTTTTTTATTTCATTGATTTGTGTTTACTTTGTACTATTGCTCTTCTTTCTCCTCTTTCCTATGCAGGAAGCTTAGATTACTGATTTTAGATCTTTCTTATTTTCTGATATGTATATTCAAAGCTATAAATTTCCCTCTGAACTCTATTTGCTGAATCCCACAAATTTTTATAAATTGTATTTTACTTAGTTAAAAGTATTTTTAAAACTTATATTTAAATTTTTATTTTAAAAAATTTAAATTATTGTTTATTTGAGAGGCAGAAACAAAGAGATCTCTCTCATCTGCTGGCTCAATCCCCTGCAACAGCCAGGTGCTGGTTGCTGAACTTGGGAGCTGGGAACTATATCCAAATCTCCCAAATGGATATTTGTAATCTGTATCTCAAGAACCTGAGCCAGGAAGTGAACCCACATACTCCAGTGTGAAACAGGAGTCCTAATGGGGGCTAACCACTAGGCCAAATGCCAACCCCTAAAATATTTCAAAATTTCTCTTGAGGCTTCTTTGAACCATATGTTATTTAGAAGTGTGTCAACCTCTAAATATTTTAGAATCTCTGAACTATCATTATTGATTTTTAGTTTATTTTCGTTTTATTGATTTTTAGGTTTTTTTTTTTCAGTTTTATTTATTTGAAAGCAGAGCAACAGAAAGAGAGAGAAAGAGAGACATGGAGAGAGAGGCTGCCATTTGTTGGTTCAATTACCCCAAAATGTCTACAA